>NC_140948.1:38184028-38274028 GCF_014529385.1 Adiantum capillus-veneris
TAAAAAGGTTGTAAGTAGGACATGGATAACAGCTCATAGGTTCATTGACACCTATAATACGTATTCAAAGCTAGCGAATCTGTTGTCTTTTTTATATGGATGCAAGTGCAGACTCTATCTTTACTTGGGATTTTTTTTGGCTTTGTTGCTATCCTTCATCGACATACTTGACCTCTGTCACTTTAGTATCAGTTGTTCTTAGCTATCTTATGTATAAATCACTAGAATGATACCTCATTCTTACTATGATGTACAAAAAAGAATCAAAAATTGAGTTGTTTTTGTGCTAATCCTTGTCATGTGTCTAAAGGCAGCTGTCTTTTGAATTGATATGTTATTTTGTGTATAAGTATTAGTTTGAAAACAACAGTGACACACACAAATGTTTTGAGTTCTAGACTTGTCAGATAGATGTTTGGAATCTCTCTCAGTTAATAAGAAGAGGAAACTATAATAATCTTTGAATGTCATACATTGGTTATCATAGTTCCCTTTTAAATACCAAGTCTTAAGTTCAAGGCTTGTCATATAGAGTTTTGAGGCCTGTTGATGTGTTCTTATGACATTAAAACCTCTCTCTCCCCCCCTCTCTCTCTCTCTCTCTCTCTCTATAGCTTCAAGTCTTGGCCAACCAAGTGGAGCTTTAAAGTCTGCCCTATGACATTAAAACCTCTCTCCTTCTCTCTCTCTCTCTCTCTCTCTCTCTCTCTCTAGCTTCAAGTCTTGGCCAAGTGGAGCTTTGAAGTCTGCAGGAATTCTTTCTTTTTGGTGGGTTGGAATTCTGTGTGTGTGTGTGTGTGTGTGTGTGTGTGTGTGTGTGTGTGTGTGTGTGTGTGTGTGTGTCCGCGTGCGTGTGTGCGATGCATGGAAGCGCCAAGAGCTCAGATTTCTTGAATCTTTCTAAGATAAAGTACGGAAGTACAATCATCCATCAAGTTTGAGGGTTGGAGTTTCTATATGGCCTTTAAAAGGAAAAGTAGAGTCACCCTTTAAATCACACATAGATTGCTATGGGCCTCATCCCTCTCCCTCCCCCCACGTCCCCTCTCTCTCGCTCGCTCTCTCTCTCTCTCTCTCTCTCTCTCTCTCTCACACACACACACACACACACACACACACACACACACACACCCATATCCATGCCCCTATGTGAGGGTGTCATAGATTTTCAATAAGTGTGTCTCTTCTCTCTTAGCATACCTGGTGAGAGAGTGACCGTGGATGTGCTAGGCATTCAACTGTTTTACATTTGGCACGCTCTTCCATTTTGGAGCTATTTGAGATTCTCAATGTTTGCAATAAGCTAAGGTTTATTGTATTTTTACTGCTAAAATTACAAATTCCCTGCTAGATCCCAAGGTTGCCTCAAAGAAAATCGATAAAATTTTGCAAATAGCATCAATTCTTCAAATTTTGACCTAAAATCGAAAAGATTTTTATTTTGCCCTTATTGAAAAAATAGTTTTGGCAAGCCCTATTTGAGACCTCTCTCTCTCTCTCTCTCTCTCTCTCTCGCAACATGTTTATGTTATCCCATATTAGATGTAGGTAGTGCCAATTCAAGCCTGAGACCAATAGACTTTAGCCCTTTGCACAAAGATACAATGTGCAATATACACATCTTTAAGGCTCAAAAGACAATGGTACATTGAGGTGCCAAGTGCAATATTTTAGCTCAACATTATGTGATGTGTGAAAGGTTCAAAAGTTCCACATGTTTAATGCTTAGGTATCGAATTGAATATCTCTTAACTTTCAGGGTTAGGTGCGCATTTGTGTAGAAAACAAGTGAAGGGTCACGACGGTTTTCAAAAACAATAAGAAAGTGATAAAATTGTTAGGTTGAATTAAACTGGTATAGTGTTTGGGAAAGGATAGCCTCAGCTTAGTCTTGAGCCGATTGAAAATCGAGACTAGGTAGCTGCAAACCATGGTAAATGGAAGAAAAAGCGATGAAATATGTGAGAAAGTCGCCAAAAATTTTACAAATCTCAATATTTTTGATAGTATTTCCGGTTTTCTTCTTTGTGAGGAGAAAATGCGAGCAGCAGTCGCTTAATAAAAGAGACTTTTTCGAACGTTAACACTGACTAGAATCAAGCTATAAAATGCAACAAATGTAAAGCTATGTGAAGTTGTGAAATGAAAGGTGAAATAAAAAGAACTAATAAATATATGTGTGTGTATAGAATTTATTACAATTATGCAAGGTGAAGCTTCACTTTAGCATTCTAGAACAATAGAATGAAAAAAAAACATATATGTGTGTGCGTGTGTAAAATTCACTAGAATTATGCAAGGTGAAGCTTTACTTTAGCATTCTAAAACAATAGAATGCAAGAAAAGTAAAGACATGTCACAATGTGAAATGAAAGGTGAGTCTCGATCATGCACTTAAAACAATGAAAGTCTCCCTAACCCAACACAACACTAAGGGTTTCTTTTAGAAAACCAAAAAGGAGAGTTCTTTATGGTTTCTGAAATGCAAAATAGAGCCAACTTTACAAAACAAAAGTAGTCAATATTATAAATATAGATAGAGTACTCAGTTTTTTGAGTTTACATTGCTAGAGAGAGAACTCAACAGTCTTTTCATTTTTGGCATGAAGAAGGACATAGAGGGTCTTGGAGAAATGGTGCAATTTTTGAGCCATTGATGAAGAGGTTGCTTATGGTGGATATGTGTCCTCTTGGGTAAAAAGGTAAGTTTTTTAAAGATGATATATTTTTAAAAATTATAAATGAGTCTTTCTATCATTGCAATTTGCTCTCTTGACTCTTCTATTCTTTTTGTCTTTGTTTATTTGGATTGCTTAAAAAAGAAGTATATTCATAGAAGTTTGATCCCATGATGTGAAATAGTGCAATGTTTTCATTTGTGAAAGAATCTTTTCATTTGAGTATCTCTAAAAGACATTTCATATTTTTTTTTCCTTATTTCTTATGCTTATTAAACCTATCTTTTCTTATGAAGGCATTAAAATATTATTTAAAGAAAGCAGAGTGGGTGAAAAATGATGGGTTATTGTCAACTTCTCATCTTATGTTGTAAATGTAATTTTTGTTCAAATCAAATTTAAAAAAAATAGATTTTTACATATATCTCTCTCACACTTTATTAACCTCTCTCTCTCTCTCTCTCTCTCAATCAAGTCATCTCCTAATATACATTAACTACAGAGTGACATTGTCATGGCCAAGATGAGTGTCATAGTGAGCTGCTTGTACATAGTACAAAAAAGGCAAAGTGAGCAAAGTGACAAATTCCCTCAAAGTTTCAAAATCTTAATATAGTGACTAGTGATGGTACCGTGATATGGATCATGGGATATGGTTATGGCCAAGATCACTCACATAGTGCATTGGTTAAAAAAAAAAAGAGAAAATCTCTCTTTCATAATTGTATCTTCTCAATTCCTAAGGTCTTTATGCAATATATGGGTCATGGATACATATTTGTGTGGATGCATACTTTTTGAAAGAGTATTGTTATCTAGTGACGTGCATATTCTTTAAGGCTCTTTGTATGGCATATGAGATAGAGCAAGATGCAGCGTAAGGAGGGGATGCTTTTAGTACCTTTTTATCAAGTTTTTTGAGAATGCATAGGCAAGTAATTAATAGCTTAAATTTTTTTAACATGTGAATTTTCAAGCTTTATAGGTAAATTTTTCAATAAAAAATAATAAATACCCATTGCTATTTTGTTGTACCTTGATTCTTAAGGCTCAAATTTGCGTACTTTTAATCATAAATAGCAATTATACCTATTAGCTTAAATTTTGTAAATCTACAATTTACAATAAGGGGTTAAGGAAAAGGTTTCTTTTTTAGCAATACGATCTCTGTGTGTGTGTGTGTGTGTGTGTGTCTCTCTCGTTACGTGAGTTTTCACTCTTTTGAAATAGATTTTTGACCCTCTCGCACACCCGCTTAATTAGAACCTCTCTCTCTAAAAGTCTTTGTGACCCCTCAATGCTTACCCTTTGCCTTTGGAAGGCCACTCTGAAGACTTCACCTTGTTTCCTATCTTAATAGTTACTCGTACTTTTACATTTCAAATTAAATGTTTCTTAAGGTTTTCTTTGAAATGAACCTAAAGTGTGACACTTGGATGCTCTCTCCTTTTTTGAAAATTTTAAGCTCCATTATATAGAGTATAGACATATTCCAAAAGAATTAAAAAATAATGTTTGACACAATATTCAATGCCACTCTTTAAAGATAGAGATACAAAAATATCAACACTGTCTCACAAGAGCCTAAAAGAAATAAGGAAAAATCACCAAAATACCCGTCTAATTTATGGAAATTCCCAAGATACCCTTGTGTATATTTTGGTTGGATTCTTCAAGATTTCCTTATCTTTTTTCCTTTTTGACAATTGAGATCCGTTTTCGAGTGCTACCATGTAATTTGTCACAAATCACCTCGCACAAAACGGCAATTATCTCTAAAAATAATGAAGCAATTCATCTCCAAAGCCTACACAACCAACTCAAGTTCTAGTTTTAGCATCTTGCATGATAGAAAATAAGTCTTCTCATGAAAAGCTACATAATTTTTGGAGAAATTTACTCTCACAAGGAGGGGTATTTTGGATATTGTGAAAAATTTGAAGGGCATTTTGGGAATTTATAACAAAATATTGGGGGTATTTTGGGAATTTTTGAAATTTGAGGGGTATTTTGGGAATTTCCACAAAGTAGAGGAGTAATTTGGTAATTTTTCCAAAAAATAGTAATAACCAAAATTTATTATCATTAGCTTGCCATGTGGCACTAATCCGCAAGCTTTATCCAATGGTCCAAAGATGCATCCAACATCCAACCCCTTACTAAGGACTACTAAACAACTGAGTAACTTGATTTTGCATTTATTTCTATCACATTTTAAGAATGCAAATGGCATGGGGTGGGCATTACAGATAAATAGAGATTCGATCGGCTCTTGACCAAAGTTAACAACAAAATGAGAGATGGAAGTTTGTGCTCTTCCCCTTTCATAGTAGAGTCACGATGATTAATGCTTTCATGATACCATACATTAATTTTGTATCATCGTTGCTGAAAATGAGCAAATGCAATTGGAAAGAATTCTTGAATCCTATCAAGATATTTTGGGGAAGACCTTCGTTGATGATGAGTATAGCTGAGACCTACAAGAATCTTTTCAAAAGATTAACGAGGCTATATCCATCTCGCAGCAAAGGCAAAAGGCTGCTGCTAACAAGCACGGAAGGGACTTAGCTTTCAAGGAAAAGGATTGGGTCCTACTCAAATTTCCCAAGGCTCGATTGAGGCAGACTATGGGCAAAAATCCTATGGGCCACCAAAATTATTATGCTAAACTAGCAAAAAGATACTAAGGTCCTTTTCAAATCCTGAAACCAATCAATGAGATGGCATATCAACTCAAGTCGCCCAACTATTGGATCATTCACAATGCTTTTCATGTGAGCCTACTTAAGCCTTACAAAGGAAAATGGAAAATTAACATGAAAGCCTCAACCCCTTGCCAATGGGGGAGATGGGAATCGATAGCAAGACCTAAGAATCAAGGTAGAATCAGGATTATTGACCCATGGTGCATGTAGAAGCTTTGTGTGCCAAACTTGTTGTCTCTTTAACGAACTAGAAATAGGAGTGGGCTGTTATGGCGTGGGATATGATAAACGATGCACATCTTGTCGTAAATGGAGGCGTATGGAAGATGGCCACTATGCGGGACAAGATTTTAGCACCTGGTTAGACATCCTTCAAGCTTGGTGGCTACACATGGGAACTAGCATGGAAGTGTAACAAAGCAACATCAACTCTAAAATGGGGAGAGAAGTTTAGATACTTCAAGGATTCCTCCCAAACATGGTCCCCCTAGCTCTCCAAACTTGGAAGGGGCTCCTTGGACCCCTTTTGGAAGGAAGTTGCATGACTGGTGAACAACAAAGGAATCTCTAAACTTTTGCATCTTTAGGATGGCATAAGTTATTGCTCGAAGGATGTGGAGCTCATAGTGATGCAACTTAAATTGGGCCTATACAAAAGTCTTATGATTGGTAGACTCATGGAGGTGTTGTCATCCTCATTTCCATCTATTTATGAATCAGAATAGATTGGAGATCCTGGAATTGTCCAAAAGACAAAGTGTTCTTACTTCCCAAGACCCGGAGTACCTATAATTTGTTGGTGTACAAAGATGATTGGTTTGTCCCACTCAACAGAGTCTGAAAGAAAGAAGAACGTTGGCAAAAGAGGGTTACTACCATCTGAGAGATTAAAGGGCTAGATTACATAAAGTATTCATTTGGAAGGTGCTCTGGGGAGCCTTGCCCACTGGGATTAAGGTGCAGGATAGAGGGTTTGGATTTGACACTTGCTCTAGCTGCAGGTCAGCCTTCGAAGACCCCCTTCATTTTTTCGGCAAGTGCCCTACTTTGCGGGGACTAGCGGCCGCTAGGGTTTGCAAGTGGGAAGGACTTGGAAGATCATCTTTTTTATGGATGACCTAACCTTGGGAGGGTGTGGTATCCTAATCCATGCCGTTTTGGTGTGCACTCCTACAACCTCCCACTTAAAGGCCAATGTTACAATAAGTAGTGAGAAGGGTAAATAGAGTATGTTAGCTCTACCAATGCCCATCAAGTCATGAAAATATGCAAAATGCTCAGGAGGTAAACCCTTCATGAGCAAGTCAATAGGGTTGTCATGTGTGTGCACCTTGACAAGCTGGATGCAAGTGTCATCAAGCACCTTTCGAATGAAACGATAGTTGATCTCAATGGTCCTTGTGTTCACATGAAACATAGTATTTTGTGCTAGTTGAATAGAACTTTGATTGTCACAATGCAATATCGAAATCTTAGCATTAATGCCCAAATCTTCCACTGCTAGACGAGCAAGCCAAATAGCTTCTTTCCAAGCAGAGGTGGCCACATATTCTGCCTTGGTGGTTGATTGAGCAATGCAATCTTCCAAACGAGACCTCCATGATATTGCACCCATAGAAAATGTGAAAACAAAGCCACTAGTGAACCTTATATTATCCACGTTCCCTATATAATTAGCATCTGTGTATCCTTTTACACATGCCTCCTTCTTAGCATTTGTCCTTTGTACCACTCAAATATCTCATCACTCCTCTCAATGCTTCTTACTAAGATTAGACATGTATTTGCTAGCTACTCCCACTGTAAATGCAATGTTTGGACATGTAGCAATCATCAAGCTACTAACAGTAGATGCATAAGGAACCTTGGCCATTTCCATCTTTTCCTCCTCTAATTTAGGACACTCAACCTGGCTAAGTTTTACATATGGAGGTAATGGGCTATTAGATACCTTCCCTTTATCCATATTAAAACATTGAAGTGCTTTGGCAATGTACTTAGTCTGAGATAAGTAAAGCATTTTCTTACTCTTGTCTCTCACAATCCTCATACCAAGAAAGTGATTGGCTTCTCCTAAATCCGTCATATTAATGCATCTATCTTGCTAGTACTTTTCTCGACGATAAGCATGCCATATTTATATAAAATCAATATCAAAAGACTACCATCTATAGCCTTTTTAGTGTAGAGACAATGATCTTTGTCACTCCTTCTAAATCCTTGAGACCTCATAGAAGCATCAAACTTATGATGCCATTAACAGAATCTTTGTTTTGTTCCATAGAGAGCCTTTCTAAGTTTGCAAACCATATTTTCCTTGCCTTCAAGAACAAACCCTTGTGGTTGTTTCATATAGCCTTCTTCCCATGTAAGAATTCTATTTTGACATCCATTTGAACAAGTTTCATATCCTCGATGGCTACGAATGCAACCACTAAGCAAAGAGTGTTCGCCTTCACAATCAGTGAAAAGATTTTATCAAAAGCAACACCTTTTTGTTGCTTAAAACCCTTGGAAACTAGTATTTTCTTGTACTTTGGCTTATCATCAATGAAAGTGATCATCATTTTGTAGACCTGCTTGCAAGGAAGAACATTCAAGCCCTCAAAAGGTACCAAGTCCCAAGTGTCATTCTTTTTAAAAAAATTCATATGAGATTGCATAGGCAATTGCCAGTTAATCTTATCATCTGTAGACATAGCTTCTTCATAGCATGAAGGCTCGGTGCAATCTATCAACATCAGATAGCCAAGAGATGGAACAAAACATTGAGAAGAATGAAAAACACTAGTAGACCTCCTTATCTTAGGCACATTAGGTTGTTCCACTCTTTCTTCTAACACAAGAGGGCTTTCCACATGTTGTGGTTGTTGTTCCGGTACATTATGTACTCTATTATGCACTATCCTATCCTCTTGAATCACCACACTCTAAATCTCAATGATAGGTATAGGTTTCTTATGCATCTTCTTCTCATTGAAGTATTCATAATTACTTTGAATAATATTTTTGCTTCGAGATCCCAAAGACATTATCCCATTTCACCAGACTCACCATCGTATACATTTTCTTGACTTGGGGTCAAACTTCTTATGCTTATTCTGAGGAACATTACAAAAATTTTCACAATCAAAAACTCAAATATGTTCATAAGAATGAACCTTTTTAAACCAAATCATCTCTGAAAGCTGCTCATCTAGCCCACGATTAGGTGATCTATTGATGAGATGAACTGCTATAGCAACTAATTTTGCCTAGAACCCTTTGGATAGATTGGCATTAGATAGCATAGATTTGACTTTGTCTAATATTTTTGTATACATCCTCTCTACAACACCATTTTGTGGAGGATTGTAAGGAGCGGTCAACTCACATTTGATTCCCTTTGAATAAAAAAAGTCTTGAAATGACTTAAAAACATACTCCATAGTGCATAATCACTTGATCTTCTTTCCACTTTGGTTTTTAGCAAATGAGACAAACTTTTTGAATGCATCAAGCACTTGATCCTTGTGTTTAAGAGGATAAACCCAAACTTTGAGAGAATAGTCATCTATGAATGTGGAAAAATAAGAACAACCCCTTAACAAAACACTAGGCATAGGACCACAAATGTCACTATGTATCAACTCTAAGCCCTCACTTCTTTTATAGTCACTTGCTTTGTGAAGACTTTGTGTTTGTTTACCATTCAAAAAATGTTCACACACCTTAAAGTGGAATAATCAAGACTCGGTAAATAACCCAAATGAGACAATGCTTTCATTCCCTTTTCACTCATATGACCTAGCAGGCAATGCCGCAAAGAGGTATTTGGGTACTTGGCTATACATATAACATTGTTCTTAACACTAGAAACATATAGAGTGTAAAAAGTTCCATGTTTGAAACCCTTTGCCACAATTTAAAAAACCTCAGACTTCATACGATCTACCATGAACATTAAGACTAGTAGAACCTTTCCCACTATCATTGTTCTTCCTGTTCATCGTTTTAGTCAGCAAAGAACTAAAAGCCTTCTCCATGCTGAGTTCATTCATTGTAAGACAATTACTTATTGATGTGCAGAAAGTATCCCAACTTTACAGCAAAGTGGTCAATAGAAACATAGCTTTTAGGCTATCATTAAGAGGAACCTTATGTGCAATGAACTGGCTAAAAATTGCATTGAACTCATTCAAGTGATCTGACATTAAAATCCCTTCTTACATGCAACAATCAACGAGATTTTCTTCTTGATTTTCCTCTATCTGCAGATTCCTTTCTTGACTACGATCTACCATGAACATTAAGACCAGTAGAACCTTTCCCACTATCATTGTTCTTCTTGTTCTTCTTGTTCATCTTTTTAGTCAGCAAAGAACTAAAAAGCTTCTCCTTGCTGAGTTCATTCATTGTCTGTAAGACAGTTACTTATTGATATATGAAAAGTATCCCAACTTTACAGCAAAGTGGTCAATAGAAACATAGATTTTAGGCTATCATAAAGAGGAACCTTATGTGCAATAAACTGGCTAAAAATTGCATTGAACTCATTCAAGTGATCTGACGTTGAACTCCCTTCTTTCATGCAACAATCAACAAGCTTCTTTAGACAATAGACTTGTGATGCAACACTAGTTTGATCATAAAGATTGAACAAACACTACCATAATGCGTAAGCACCACCTTCAACATCTTCCACATTGTAGTATATAATCTTAGACAATAATAACCAAATGGTAAACTTAGCTAGCTCATCTAGCTCTTCCCATTCTTTTGCATCCAAGTTCTCGGATTGGACAGCTTGAAACTTTATGGGATTAACCTACTTCTTTTGAATGAAGACATTCATGATTTTCTTCTTCCAATAAGAAAAGTTGTTTCCATCAAACTTTTCAATGTTAAGCAAAGCACTATCTAGAGGAAGAAGAATCTGTAATTCCATTAAACGATAATAATAATCTTGATAAAATTTTGGTAGAGTTGTAGCTATAAATTGAGTAAAATATTAACCAGCAAACCCAATAGAAGCTCAAGAGAATGAACGCCAAGATAAAGAAATGTCAAGCAATCACAACCCTGAAATTCACAAGAAAATTTTGGTAGGATTCACCTTATGCAAGGAACAAATCTCAAATCCCAAATGTCATAAATCACCAAAATAAATAGTATCTCCTAGTACTTTGAGCAAAAAGAAGAGTCAAGAATCATCGCATCTCTCAATGCATACATATCATGAATATGTATATCAAGCATCTATGTCCACTATCATACATGTCCTATAGCAAGGCCACAATAAGGAAAAGTCTAGAAAACCAATCCACTTTGTTGCACTGGGTAACTTGGCCCCCAGTGTTTGGCTTTCAAAAACGTCATGCATGACCCTCACAAGGCTAAGCAATGACATGACTAAAGTCTCAACAATTTTCGAACCAAGCCTTGGAAACAGCCGGGACCACCATACTAGCCAAGATGGCTCCACAAATGCACACATAGGTAGTATCCACAAGATTGTGCATCAATGTAATCAACAATACGTATAAGCAATCGAAAAACCGCAAGATGCACTATCAACCATAAATCTACTCAACAAACATAATCGAGTACATAAAGTTTTCTTCACAAGCCACACATAAATTTTTGTTATGTATACTCAAAATCCTCAAACAAATCAGCCAGGAATTGAACAAATGAAGTATGCAATAAGAATCCCACATCCAAAACCTCTTCACAAAAGCATTTTCAACTTTTAGAACACTTTGTAGTAGTCGGTCATTCGAACCATAGAGAATTTGCAAAAACTTCCTTTTGCAAAGTTATGGATCTCAAAAAAATGGGTAGGAGTGTTGGGAAAGGACATGAAATGGGTTGTTTTTATGGATCAAAACATATCTATAAAAATTTACAGCTGTGTACCCTCGACCTGCAGACAACATATCAAACATATAGCAAAATTGGTACGAAATTTGGAAAAACTTTCAACTCAAAAGTTGTAGACCACGACGTTTCCAATAATGGTTGTGAGAATCAAGCTAAAAATCAATTTTTTACTCTGTCAAATTTTTGCCACAAAATAGAGTTGGAAATTTTGCAGCTTCACCGCATTCTCTGCCACGACATTGCAATGATGCAAGGAATTCTCTCCGACTCTGATATCGGCTGTTGATGAGTATGCAATGCAGAAGGGATGCAAGGGCTCAAAGACTAGGGTTGAGAGAGAGAGAGAGAGAGAGAGAGAGAGAGAGAGAGAGAGAGAGAGAGAGAGAGAGAGAGAGAGAGAGAGAGAGAGAGAGAGAGAGAGAGAGAGGTTTTGGTGGAGCTTCTTCTCACACTATATGTGAGCTCCTTATTGTTCTATATTATCAATGAGGAAGAATGAGATTAGGTTAGTGAGAGGTTAGTCTATGATGTGAGCTTATTCTCACACTATATGTGAGATCCTTATTGTTCTATATATGAGGAAGAATGAGATTAGGGTTAGTGAGAGGTTAGTCTATGATGGTAGTTGAAAATTGAGAGCAACAATCAACTTGATGTCAAAAGAGGCAGAAGAGACATCATAGTAGACATGATCGACATGATGATGGAGTTCAAAAAAGTGAAAAAAGAGATGATGATGGAGATCACGGTAGACATGATCGACATGATCATGGAGGTGGTGATTTCTCAAGCAAGGAAATCAAACAATAGTAGAAAATTGAGAGCGACAGTTGACTCAATGTCAAAAGTGGCATAAGAAAGATCGTAGTAGACATGATCAATATGATGATAGAGATGGAGGTCACCAAGCAATATCAACATGAGTAGAAGTCCCAAGAAAGGATCAACAAAGAATAGTAGAAGATTGGAGCATAGAAAATCCAAGTGGGTAGCAGACAACAAAGAAGTACCCAAGCAACAAGTAGTAAACAATAGTAGAAGAATGGAGCAAAGCAACTCCAAGTATATAGCACAAATAAGAGAAAAAGCCAAGAAAGGAGCGGCAAATAGTAGTATAAGTAGAACAACTTGAGCGATGGTCGACACTATGGCAGAAGTGGCAAAAGAGATGATGACGGAGATCACAACAGACATGATCAACATGAGGATAAAGATGGTGCTTTCTCAAGCAAGGAGCAACAAATAGTATCAGAAGATTTGAGAAGAGCAACTCCAACTCTGTAGCAAACAACAAAGAATAACCCAAATGAAAATTGAGATAATGGCAAAAGTGGCATAAGAGATGATGATGGGGATTTTAGTAGTAGACATGATTGACATGATCATGAGATGGAGATCACTCAAGCAATAATAGAAAAGATTGGTAGAAAACGTAGAGTGACAATCGACCCAATGAAAAAAGTGGCAAAAGAGGGATTGCGGTAAACATGATTGACATGATGATAGAGATGGAGGTCGTGCAATGATAGTCACAACACAATGGCAAAAGTGGTAGAAGAGATGATGATGGAGATCATAGTCGACATGATTGACAAGATGATGGACATGGCATTGGGCATGCAAGAAGGCATGAAAGTTGAAGAGACCATGGTAGAGAGGATTAATATAGAAGAGATCGTAGTTAGAGGGATGGTGATCGTAGTAATCGTAGAGAGTATCACCAATGAATGTGAAACTTGACACGATTGTAGATGTTGTAGAAGAGATGATGATGGAGATCAAAATAACATGATTGACATGATGATGGGCACAATGATTGCCATGTGAGAAGGCATGAAAGGCAAAGAGACCATGATAGAAAGGTTAATAAAGAGGAGATTGTAGCGAGAGGGATGGTGGCGGTAGTACTTGCAGAGAGCATCATTGTTGAATGCGAAAGTTGACGTAATGGGAGATATCATAGAAGAGATGATGATGTAGATCACACATTAGACATGATAGTTAGCAAGTCGATACGACGGACATCTGTACCATAGCTATCCAACACTCACATAATAATGTCAATACTCAGGAAAGCGACTTGGATGGGGCATGGAGACTCTTTGAGGTTGTTAATCCTCAAAAGTAAACCTGGCAAGAAAACGCATCAACTCAACAAGCTAACCACCACTCTCTGATTGAAAATTTTGCCTATCTCGCTGCTCTAGGTCATCGCGCCATTTTGATGACTAAATGGACTTAGATCGTCACAAAACTTGAAGAGAAGATATATTAGGCCTAAGGGGATAAGTTTGCAAAGTCAAACGGCCATCTAACAAGGTATCAAAATCAAAATCCATCATGTACCAGACTACAAAAGGACAGTATAAACAGGTCGCCCTAAGCTCTAGCAACACTTTCCTATAGTCAAAACATCAAAAAATAGTGATTTAGGCACTCAAATCTATAGATAAGACTCACAAACTCGTAGTCACGAACCACAAAAAACTTGAAATTCTTATAGTTTCCTGAAAGAGCAAGAGACAAAATAACACAATGCAATTCTTGGAACTGAATTTGGATTATTGAATTAAGAGAAAAATGGATTACAAGTTGGAGTCAAGCAGCTGCTTGACAATCGTACACAGAGCTCTTCTATTTTCCAAAGATAATGTTGTGTTCAAACTAAGATTTTTCACCGTTATACCTAGGAATTTTTAAAATGGCCAATGGCTGGCTACTTGGGCTTTAAGAACATGACCAGACATTATGGATTTGGATCAAAATTACATAGACTCATTTACAAGGCTTCCCAAAAAAAAACATATATTACATAAAAAATGTGGCTTGGACAAGGTGTGGCTAACTAGGAGGGTTCCCGTCAGCTGCATTGGCCAAACAATCCCCCCTTCCTAGCTGTTGCATGCCCTCATGCAAGTTGTGGAAGCACTTCAGTAGTCGAATTGTCTTTTTCCCAAAGTCTTGATGACTTTACTAAACTTCGCTGCTTGAGCTATGATGACTGCCTTGAGTAATAGGTCTTGTGGTGGGTTGTTCAACAGAGTGCTCTGGTAAGAAATGTGCCTTGCTTATTGCAGATCCTTTGTTAGCAAGTTGAAGATGGTGGAGTACCTCTCAAAGAACCCCGTCATGAATACCTCTTTGAATGTTTGCATATAATGTGAGGGTAAAAATATTATTCTAGCATACATATCTTTAATCACATTCTTCAAAGGAGCCTCGGTCTCTAGGTTCCAGTTGATCCCCTCTTTCCCTTAGAGGAATACATCCCAGGGATGTTCGGCTTTGTTGATGTCATCAGATGCTTCAATGCAAGTGAGTATCATCTTGCAATCTTAAAATTATTTTGGCAAGTCAAATATGGAAAACATTTGTCGAGGGTGGTTAGTAGATCATACCTATCAAATCTGGTGCAAGTGGTAGCTTCAAGTGCCCATGCTCTAGGTTGCAAAGAATAGGAGCTCTCTCTCTCTCTCTCTCTCTCTCTCTCTCTCTCTCTCTCTCTCTCTCTCTCTCTCTCTCTCTCTCTCTCTCGCAAATGCAAATGAGGCATGTTTTGATCTATTTTCCTTATATGTGCATGACTTGCTTGGAATCTCAAGTATACTCTCACCTTCCTTGCCTTGATTTCTCATGGCATATCACATGCAGCTTTGATGGCTTGTCATTTGGACATCCGACAGCTATTCGCCCTTGATTTTGTGAATCCAACCTGTGTAAGTTGGCTGAAATTTTGATTTGCACCAAATCATTCAAAACTTGACATGCTTGAAGCTCTGATTTGCTGATCCACCGTTTGCTTTCAAAACACAGTTCTGGCTCTCTTGGATATTTTTATTTATTTATTATTCTTATTAACTAACAATATAAGAAAATGATTGAAAAGTATTATTGTTTGGCCAAAATTCTTTTGCACACTCATATATACATACTCTCACTCTATGCATCATGATTGTCAAAAATCTGTCAATACAACTCATTATTATGTCCGATAAAAGTAAAAAAACCAAACAAAAAGCAAAATTTAAGCAAAAAGACACACTTTATACACTATATACATGAATTGTCACCATCTTGTAGCTCATCATCTTGCAATAGGTTGCTACTACTCCCCCCTCCCATTTTGGGTCATCTCGGGTGAAGGTTTGTGTAGTGTGCATGGGCGACAACACCCTGCGTATGCAAGGCCATGTAATGTGGCCCTATTATACCAATGGAAGAGATGCATGGGGTAACAATATGTTGTGCAAGATGTGGATATCAAATGGATTGTTCAATGGCTTTTGTTGTTGAGGCTTCATCTATTCTACCTGGTCCAAACAAAAGTATTTGAAGATGGTGTGCTCTTTCTTTGATTGTTAGTTGTGGGAGCTTCATTGTCATGATTTCCATGTTTTGTGGCATTTTGGGTACCCACTTGGACTTGGTAGTCGTGATCATTGGAGAGTGATGAGCTGGTTGTCAAATTGGTTCTTTGGTCTCCATTGCCAAGTTGTTTTGGTTGGTTGGGGTTGGTTCGATGTCTTGCTTCAAGTTTTTGTTTTTGTTTGGATTTCCACTTTTTGAGCCAAGTGTGTGATTTGTGAATTGCAAGTTTTGTGAATATATTACCTTTTTGTGACAAGTTAGTGATGTGGAACCACCAAGTTCCAACCAATGGAATAGATCCCGATCGAGGGGCCTAAACCCTAGTAAAGAAGAAGCAAAAAAAAAAATCCCAATTTATAAAGTCCTACTTAGTTGCCCAAATTATTAATGGGTAAGGATTAATAATCCTAACAACTTACACGAGCTGGCAGAGGGGCTTAAACCATAAATAAAGTAGATGATTTTAGACTTAAGTAATTTTCATGTAAATATTTTGAGTTTGGGCCAAGGACCTTTAAATGTGTAATCAAGGGTCTTTCTCTGGCATTATTATTCTACCATGTGAAGAAGGAGAGAAGAACCCCTCGATATAGCCTTATTGGAAGTAGCAATACATAGAGGAGATCTATGATCCATATGTAGGGCTTGTCTACATGAGAAGTCTTTTGTCGATATGAACAGAATGGGAAAGTCAAAACTTGCTATAAGGTTTTGAGTTACTTGCACCTTCAGTGCTATGCAAGCCTACACAATCCTTGCTACCCAAGTAAAATATTTGCATCCACAAACCATTAAAAGTAGGATCATCTTGATGCCACCATTTCTAAAACTTGAAGTTAATTTATTTCTTTTCATGCATTGTAGATACAAAAAGAAAAGCGACCCTCCTACATTGGAGGAGAAACAAATTTGATCCTTCAACATTGAAGGAGAGGTGTATCGTGACTCTTCAACAATAGAGGAGGAAAAAAGTACATGGGGGAAGAGCACGTTCCCTACAATTTATAATTTTTGGGTGAGGACAGCTCCACCTCCCCGCCATACATATGTATAGTTTTTACATTTCTTTTTACGGGCACAACATTCAACCACATGAGGCATTGATCATGTTCGTTTAGAAATAAGTTACCAATTTTTGATTAGTTTGACATGTGTTAAGGTTCAAAGGTATAAATCAATGTACATCGACAAAAGATAAAGTGTACACAAGGGGGAACTTTTCCAACATGGACCAACAATCATGGGAGTTTTGTATGCCAAACATGGCGCTAGTGTTGTGCAATCATCAATGCTAGCTAAACCTATTTCTCATAATTTAACATCATGCTATCTTGGCTGCATCAAAACCTACCTTGTTAGGAGAGAGAGAGAGAGAGAGAGAGAGAGAGAGAGAGAGAGAGAGAGAGAGAGAGAGAGATTTTGCAATGGCGTTTGACCTCTTCCTTGGATCCAGCTTTGGTTTCTATCTTTCAAATTAAGAACATTGTGAGCTTTTACACCAAGTATGTCATTTATCAAATGGGGATCCTATTATGAACTCCCAGTAGACCAATCAAACAATCGCATATACTCACATTATGTTGGCAACTTGAAGGCATTTGGTATTAGCCCATGCAAAAAAAGTTAGCCAGACAAACAAATTAATGTTGAGAATTCTAGTTAGGATCTAGTGGTGTTTGGAATAAAACATTGTGCTTGCATTGCAGCTTTGTATTGCTTTGGTCCACAAGTATTTCAAAGAGGTGTACTTTTGAGAGCAACTGATCCCAAAACTTGAGCTTGTTAATGCACCTTGCATTGTTAGACTTGAGCTAGCAAAGGGTTTAAGGGTAGCTCTCATGCTTCAAATTGTATCGTGTAGCAACAAGATTTTTCCACACATTGAAATCAAAATTTGTGAAGGGGGCTCTCTTCAACTTACTAGTATCTCACATTGTGAAGTTTTTGAGAATTTTCAAGTAACTTAATATAATTATAAGTATTTTAAAATATAAATATTTGGCCTAAAAGAAAGTCACTTGGAGTGAAAAAGTGCTCGCAAGAAAATGCTCACCTAAAAACGACCTCCCAACAAATCTTTGTATATTTTTTCTCCCTAATAGATATTTCAATTTCATGAGTTTTTTTTTTGGTTGGGAACTAGATGTGCCAATGATTTTGGCTTCACTTTAAAACTCACATGTGTGGATCTGTCATACATGATTTGATACGACTCGCGAGATGAGGTGTATGACAAGATTTCTTCCTAAATGGGCTCTAAGATCTCTAGATATCCTTTTTTTACAATCTCTTCAGTTGATACAATGCTCACCCAATCTCGTTAGGGTTGATTCCTAGACTTATATAGACATATTGATCTTAGAAACATGAAAAATGCAATAGAAGTTACTGGAACCCCAATATGTCACTTGATTTTTGAGATTCCTTATAACCCCCTCTTAGCTCTATGCTACTTGATAGCAACCCTTGGCTCTTTGACCTAAAAACTAACATTACTCAATAGTTCTTATGTTCACTGATTATTTACATTATGATTTTATCACATTTTTGTTGATTCTTGATTCCCAAACACTTCTCACCTTGATTAACACACTTATACTTGTCCAAATTCAAGTTGACAAACACCAATAGGATCCTGAGCACTAGGGCTATCACTGGTAGGACCCTTGCTTCCTACAACTGGAAATGATGGATCGTGATCCATGTTTAGAAGTAGACGGACTTGATCGCAGCAGTTAATTACACTCTATGTCTAGATGCTATATCTATAATCTTTTCCAAGTTGGACACCATTTGATGATCAAGCCCCTACTTTTTGGTATATCTAGCAGTTTTTGTACACCTTATGATTTCTAGGCATTTTTTATGACCCAACTTCTTATGTGTGTTTCTCTATGCTGGTTCTCTATGATGCTGAGCCTATTTGTAGCCAAAATCATGCCATTGCTCTGATGGATTGTGATCCATCATTGGCATGATTTGGATTTTAGATTCATACCACCTGTTGGTGATGTCATTTCCAAATGTTTCACAAAATCGTTTCTAGTTTGGAGTTCAAATCTTTGTATTCTCTTGTAATTCTTCCTACTACCAAATACATGTGGTAGTGATGTGTGTGAACACACTTAGGACCGCCCGAGCACTCACTAGGAGGCTTTTTCCCCCGTGGATTGTAGATACACCCATCACTCTAGGGTTAACTTATCTTTCCATTATACACTAAGTAATACATTCTTTGTTGTGTACCTTGAGCTTCATTCATCTTCTCCAAGCTGTGTGCATTTCCTTGCACTCTATTTCCAACAATTGGTATCAAAATAGGTTACGTCTTCCCGGGCTTAGTCACCAGCATATGCCTACTCACTTTCTCAAATTTTTGTGAGCTTTGGCAAGCATCAGCACATCAACAAATACTTGGAGATGGCTTGTAGAGCTCGGCCTCCTCATATTTTTGCTTCAGGCTCATTTTGACCTCCATTTCCACTACATACAGTACTGCACATGCAAATTCATCCTTTTGTGAAATTTTTTTGTCAGTGCCATTTTTTGCATAAGAAGTCCCTTATAGTCTTCTTCGGGATGTGCTATATAGCACGCATCAGTCCTGCTTTGTTTTTCCTCTTTTTGGGTTGTTTTCACATCATGTGCATGCGTTCACTATGGATGACAATGACAGAGATGTGTTCAAGATGTTTGCTGCTGAGGATAAATTAGATGGGGACAATTGCCCATATTTGGACTTACATGATGCAACATGTTCTTGTGTCAAAGGGCGTGTGGAATGTTGTGCAGGGCATTGATGTACATCCTGGTTCTAAGGATGCAGGAGATGTTGAGGATCTTGAAGGTTTTGGAGGCAGGGTTGCTACTCTGCTAGATCTGTTTTGCCTACGGTTGCCTACGGTTTGCCTACGGTTGAGCAAGCTTGTTGGGATGTAAGAGATGCATAGGCTCATGCATTGATTGGATTATTTATGATGCGAACTAGTACTCCTCACATTCGCTCGTCTAAATCTGCAAAACAGGTTTGTGATATTGTGGATGGTCTTTATGCAAGTCGCAATGAGGCTAAAATTGCTTTGTTGCGTAGAGACATGGAGTCTAAGATTATGCATGAGGAAGATGAAATGGACACTTTCCTCGCTGGTATTAAGGATATCAATGAGTGACTTATCTGTAGGTGAAGTCATTTATGATAGTTCCCTTGTGTGGGTTGTTCTTGATGCTTTGCTAGATTCTTACTGGACTTTTGCTAGTCCTTGGAGACTTATGACCCAAGGAAATCTTGAAGTTGTCAAGTTTGATGCATTATGCACGTTCCTATTGCAAGAGTCATTTTCTAGAAAAATTATGGCTAAAGAGCATGCAGTTGAACATGCCTTTATTGCTGCTCAAAGAAAAAGTGGTAACAACAATGTAGCCACTTCTCATGGTTCTTTTGCAAGTGGAAAGGCACATGTTCCTAAGGATTTTGTTTGGCAGCACTTTGTCTAGGAATTCTTATGAAGATGCATTGCCATTATTGTAAAGCTAATGATCACTTGATCAAGTAGTGTCCAAAATTGAAGGCAAAAGAGGATAAGAAGAGAGAGGGTGGTTCCATTACAAGTGCGGCAATTGTTGAATCTTTTCTGAATGGAGATTGTGATGCTGATGTAGAGGCAAAGTGGGCTTTTAGTGCATAGTGCATTTATGATCCTTCTATCCATGATGTGTGTATGTTAGTTGCTACAAATGCTCATGTCTGGCACTTTGACAGTGGTGCTACAAAGCACATTAACTCTCATCGTGATTTGTTTACCTCTCTTGGGATGTCCCTCACGAGAATATAGTCACTTGTGCAAACAATGCCTCTTATCCACTTGAAATTTGGAAAAATTGTATTGACCACTGCAAATGGCAGTTCTTTCACATTTGATGATGTATTGTATGTATCTGGGATAAAAAAGAACCTTTTGTCTATATCTACACTTGCTAGACTTGGTCTTGTTGTGAAATTTGTGGGTGATAGATGTATAGTTTATGATCTCAATTTTGGTGATGCAATTAATGCAATTGGCATTTTATGCCGTGGGTTGTATAAGCTCACTCTGTATGACAAGTGTGGGCAAAATTTTGCAAATGCAGTTGTGGGTTCAAAGGCTATTCCAGATGCAAAAATTTGGCATGCACGTTTTGGGCATCTAAATTTTACTAGTTTGTTGCATTTGCAGAAATCTGATATGGTTGCTTCTTTGTCGACTCTTGAAGCACCTGTAAATCATGTTTGTGAAGGATGTATTTTGGGTAAGGTGCAACGTTCAAGGTTTCTAAAGGATGGGTCAGTTTTTAGGGCTAAATGTAGGTTGCAGCTTGTGCATAGTGATTGTTTGTGGGCCCATGCAAACTCTGTCCTTGGGAAATTACCTATACTTTGTGACTTTCATTGGTGATTACTCTAGGCATGCATGGGTGTATCCACTTAACGTGAAGTTCGAAGTGTTTATGTGCTCCAAGCAATTTTTGGCTATGGCTAAAAATGTTTCAAAATGTACTATGGACACCCTTCATTTTGATTCAGGGGGGGAGTATATATCTCACGAATTTAATGCATTTTTGGCTAGTCTTGTGATAAAACACCAGTGTATAGTGCCGTATACACCTCAGAAAAGTGGTGTTGTTGAGAGGAAAAACAGGCCCCTTATGAAAATGGCACAATATATGGTCAAGAATCAAGCCTTGCATATTTGTTTTGGCTGAGGCTATCATGTGTGTCACTTATGTACTTAACACGTGTTCTACAAAAGCTTTGCAGTCTATGACTCCATATGAAGCATGGCATGATAGAAAGCCTTCTATTGATCCGAATGCGTGTTTTTGGTTGTTTGGCTTAAATGCATTTTTGTTGGTTATAGTGCAGAAAGCAAAGGTTACACGTTGTACCATCCGCAAAAAAAAGGTATCTTGGTTTCACGGGATGTTGTGTTTGTGGAAGATTTTTTTCAGCCCTTGCTGTCATGTGTTAGAGATAGTAATGTTTGCTCATAGAACATTTATGATAGTTTGTTGCCTCTTTTTAGTGGTAGAAATTTGAATGTAAATTCAAATGAGGCAATTGTACAGCTTATGGGTGTTTCTAAAAATGTTACAGATCAGCCTATTACTGATGAAGATGTACATGATGTACTTGATGTGGAAAGGGCTGAGAATCAGCAGGCTAGAGGTATGCCAAAATGGCTAGTGCATACTTTGTGTGAGAGTAAATTGGATGCACCTTTGTCTATCGTACTTGTTCAGGTTCTTGCCATGCATCTTATGCATCAAATTCTTATGCTTTGACTATGTCTAGCTTATGTGATGTTGAAGAACCTTTGTCTTTTGATGAAGCACATATTTTGGAAAATTGGATGGCTTTCATGCAATCATAATATGACGCACTTATAGGAAATAACACATGGAATTTATGTAATTTACCTCCTAGCAAAAAGGTCATTGGTACGAAGTGGGTTTACAAGTTGAAATGCAAGCCAGATGGTGAGACTGATCGCTATAAGGCTCAACCTGAAGGGTTATATGCACAACAAAAATGCATATATTATGAAGACACTTTTTCTCCCACTTGTCATATGACTATTGTGCATTTTCTTTGTGCATTGGAAGATGATTTTGGTTGGGATGTACATCAATCAGATATTGTTACTACTTTCTTGAATGGTGACATATTTGAGAAAGTTTATGTAACGTAGCCTCACGGTTTTGTCATTAAGGGGTAGGAAGATAAAGTATGCAAATGTAAGAAAGATTTGTATGGGTTGAAGCAATCTCCTCGTGCTTGGTATGAGAAAGGTGACACTCATTTGGTCAAACGAGGCTTTCGTAATAGTTAAACAAAAAGCACATTGTATGTAAAGCGTGAGGGTGATATACTTCTTATTGTTGTTCTATATGTGGATGATTTCCTGATCAGTGGTTCAAATGAGGCACATATTGCTGAAGTTAAGGCTGATTTGAATGCTTCAAGATGAAAGATTTGGGGATGTTGCATCATTACTTCGCATACAGTTTAAGCAGTGTGATGGTGGTATTGCCTTGTGTCAGACAAGTTATATAGAGACATTGCTATGTAAGTTTGGACTTGAGGATTGCAAACCTATTGCCACTCCCATGGAAACATGTTTGAAATTGAGTCTTCATGATGCTAGTGATCCTACAGATGTCACTCTTTACCAAACTGATGTTGGGTGCCATATTTATGTATGCAACATGAGGCCGGATATTCAGTTTGCAGTCTCACAAGTCAGTAGATTTATGCATAGCCCAATGTCTAAGCATTGGTAGACTGTCAAGTGAACCTTTCACTACTTAAGTGGCACTCTATATCTTGGGTTGTTTTATCCCAAGGGGGGATCATTGCCGCCAGATTTACATGCTTTTTCAGACTCAAATTGGGCTGGTTGTTATGACACAAGAGTGTCCATGAGTGGTTTTTCTTTCATGCTTGGCATTTCATGCATATCATGGTTGAGCAAGAAGCAACCTATTGTGTCGACTTTTAGTTGTGAGGCTGATTATAGGGCAATCTTCACAACTACCATTGAGTATGTATGGCTCAGACGCCTTATGGCTGTTTTGGGAGCTGGACAGGACATTGCTAGTACTATCTACACTGACAGTCATAGTGCATTGGCAATTGCGAGGAACCCATGTTTTCATGCTCGCACAAAGCACATTGAGGTGCATTACCACTATGTCAGGGAGAGGCTCTCGATAGAAGAGATCAACTTCTCTTATGTGCCAACACAAGACAACCTTGCAGATCGTTTCACAAAGGCATTGTCTCGTGAAAAGTTTGATGCTTTCCACAAAGTTTTGGGCTTACTACCCTTTGTGGAATGATCATGTCCTTAGGGCATGGCACTTCCCTATACACTATGTGCTAGCTCTCGATCACTGCATCACTTCCATGTGAGATTTGTTACCATATACATGTGGTAGTGATGTGTGTGAACACACTTAGGAACGTCGGGGCATTTTTTCCCTCACTAGGAGGTTTTTTCTCGCGTGCATCATATATACGCCCGTCACTCTAGGGCTAACTTATCTTTCCATTGCACTCTAAGTAATACACTCTCTATTGTGTGCCTTGATCTTCCTTTGTCTTCTTCAAGCTGTGTGCCTTTCCTTGCAACCCTATTTCCAACACTCCCAGAATCTTGCTTTGGATGTGATTTCATAGCTCCTTTTGCACCCAAATTGTGGAAATTGACGTTTGAAAGTATTGAGTATCCAAAATCTGCAAAAAGTAGCTTTTTTGCTATGGGCGTGATGGATCACAATCCATCATTCTTGCCAAATTTCTTAGATTTTCTCTATAGGGTATATCAACATAGTTCCCTTGATCAAACCTTGATCTTTTGTGATTTGGTTTCAATTTGCCTTGTTTTCTATCACTTCTTCATAATTTCAAAGTGTGTGGTCTTCTTGCACAAAATATGGTTTTGGCCCAATTCTTTCGGTGAATTTTGCAGCCCAATTGGATGGTGTTTTGGCATACTTACCCTACTCCTATGAATTGAAATGAAAATTGCAATTTAATAAACAAATCTAGAATTATGGCTAATGGAACAACACTTTGAAAGCAATGAACAATTTGGCAATTGAAATGCCTCAAATTCACCTGTAATCACAAACACTCTTTGCGCGAAATGAAAGATCTAGTCATTCCTCGACTCCTGAGCTTTATCAGTGACAAAACCCCATTTTTCCATTATGTTACTAGTGAAAATGGTGGGTTTAGATGAGCACAATTACGGCTACAAGGTCTCTGAGGCCAAGGTCCCAGCCAATAAGAACCGACACTGGGATCCTTCTATAAGAATAGAAGGGGATGGTTGGGTGGAACAATAGATTCCCAAGCTCGGGGCCTCTCACTGCTATCAAAGCAGGGTTGTGGAGTTATTTTTTAGCATTTCTTTTTTCAAGCATGCACAAAGTTTGTGGAGAAGGCAAAGAAGAAGGAGGTTTTGATTATGTCTCATGCAGATATCGACCCCTACCCTTGCTGTTGTGAAGTTATTTTTTAGTGTTTCTTTTTTCATGCATTCACAAAGGTTGTGGAGAAGACAAAGAAGAAGGAGGTTTTGACCATGTCTCATGCGGATACCAACCCTAGCCTTGCTGTCGCACACATACACCAAACAACAAGCAAATTGGCTTTGCAAATTCGTGCTTGCAAGGCCCTCCATTCGTATTTTGTGTGGCAACTTGAGTAGAGCAAAGAGCATGTATTTCCCTCCCTCCCTCCTTCTCTCTCTCTCTCTCTCTCTCTCTCTCTCTCTCTCTCTCTCTCTCTCTCTCTCTCTCTCTCTCTCTTTCCCCCCCTTTTTGCTTCTCACAGCCCACCATCACCCACCTTGGTGGATTTGAGTTCAAACTCAAAGCCCACCACACATTGATGTTTTTGGACCTTTGGGTGGTCAAGGGAGTCCCCCCCCTCTCCTCAAGGAAATTTTTGCAAACCAAGGGAGGACGCTTCCAAAATTCATGACAAATTAAGTGTTTGTTTCCAACACATGATCTTCAAGCTATCTTGTAGTTTGGCTAGCCTGTAGTTTGGTAATCCATATGAGGTTTGGCAACATATATCTGCAAGTTGTTTGAGTTTTGGCCAAATCAAGTGAATCTCAAGACTTCAACATAGAGGTTTGGTTTTGGCAATTTCTCAAGGCTTTCAAGGTTATACTTTGGACATCTCTCAAATCAAAGTTCTTAAGGCTTCACCTTTGTAGCTACTGACAAGGTAGTTTGGCATTGGAATTGGCCTCAACAAGGTATTTCAATGTAGAAACTTGGTTCACCAAGGCCAATCAAATTCTATAGCTTGCTCTTCCCACATTGGCAAGCAATCCCCAAAGGCTCCACACACTTCAAAACCCTCAAGTTAAAAGTAGAACCTTCAATGTATAAGGATCTCCAAGCTCAAAAAATTGAAGCGGGCTATTTGTGATGAAGTTATCCAGATATCAACAAGGTGTTCTTTGCTACAAGGTATTATTTTTTGTTAATAATAGCACTTCACCATAGATTCAGACATAAACATACATCATACTTTTGATTTTGAACATTTATCACCCATAAGGCCTACCATTGCCTCAAAAAAAAAATCTCATGGAAAATACCCGCACGATGGCAACTGGCACGGATGACTAGATAGAGCTACTTGACCTTCAAGAATTTAGAGAATTGTAATCAGTCTCATTGGTGTTAGAAGAAGTTTTTTTGCATTTGAATGAGAATGTCTCTAAATTGTTTGATCTAGTAGTGTAATTAATGAAACCGCAAGCCAAGGGCCCTGCAATGAGCTACCTAAGAATTTTTCTGGATCATGACTTGAAAATTCTACATGTGGCATATAGAGGCAAGGCTTCAATCTAGACCCATTGCAAACTCTTTCTCAAAAAGAGGTGGATGAGCTATTGAAAAACACAAAACCACTAGTTTCATGAATGTTAATTTCTAACCTTCTAAAAGTATTTTCCATCTTAATTTGGCCACTTAAGTCGAGGGAAAAATAAAAAGAGAACAAGTGAAATTGATTAAGTGTTGATGGACCAACTGATCAAGTCTTGGGACCAAAAGGGGGAAAGTCCATAAAAGAGAAAGGGTAATTGCTACTAGTTATCTTAGTCATAGGTACATGTCGAGAAAGGATAAATGTATCCAGGACAGCCTTGATCAAAGGTACAAGACAAAGGAGATGACCTAGAGCAATTATAGGAGTTTAAAAGTTGAAAGTAGTTGTGCTATGTTCAAGTCATTAGAATAACTCTTTAGACTCCAAATGAAGTTTGGGAAGCCTTAGGATGAAATTCTAACTTTCCACAAATTGTCGGAGCAAGTTTTGGGAGCAGCTTGGTGTAACCTCCAAAGCTCTGTGCAAAGGTTTAGCACAAGAAGTGAAAATTTTAAATCCCAAAGGGTGAGTTTTATTTTTACCAAATTCTATCCTAGTTTAGTAGGTCCTAAATTAACAGGTAGGTTGTAGCCTCGGGTCAATTTTATAAGCCTCCAAGGTTTGTGCCAAGGTCTTGCACCCGAGCTAATTAATAAGAGGGTAAGTCTATGGTTTATAATAAATGAAGTAAAAAGCTAAAGACTAAGGTTAGATCAGCCCTGACTCATTTAGTAAGTTGATTATAGTCCTTCTTTACTAAGCTTGGCTAGGCCACATGTCCAAAGTAGCACACACTTGCTTTGTGTGAACTCTTCACTTGCTAAGAAGAGTTCAAAGAATGGAGGGGTAATTTTTTTAATGCATGGCAAGAGTGGACAAGTGTGTGGCAAGCTTGAGTTGCATTATGAAGTGTTCTCACCTCATTGGTCAAGTGTAAGCATTCCAATTCAAGACTAGTTGCACACTTACACAAACATAAAAGAGAGGGCTCGTTGGATTTTTGTCTCTCTTGTTCCTCCCACACACTCTCTCTCAAGTGCCCTAGTTGGAAAAGCATGCTCTCTCTCTCTCTCTCTCTCTCTCTCTCTCTCTCTCTCTCTCTCTCTCTCTCTCTTCTTTCTGCATAATTCATCACAAGAAAACACTCCCGTTGTATCCTCACTTATCCACGTGCAAGTCTTGATCCCATTCGACCTCCTAACGCCACTGGATGCCATCTGACGCACCTACTTACCTCATGGCACGGGCCCGCTGATAGCTTCTTGAAAAGTTTTATGCTCTACCAGCTCCTCATTATTATAGAAAAACACATTGATACTGGTGATGATGAAAATCGATGGGAAATCGATGTACTATGTACACGATGTCCTACCTGTACACATGTGGGCCCCACGTAACCACCTGGCTCTGGAAAATGGGCAATCCTTTATTTGATGCACCATGCATGTGTATGTACATATGCGCAATCACTTCTTCCAAAAAACTCCTAACATAATTTGCCCATCCCCTAGCCTGCTAGATCATTCATGATCAGTAGAGTAGCAAAAAGAGATATGAGACTCGTCATGTCACAGGTCTCCTCATCCCTCATAGACATTACTTGTTCTGCAAACAGCTCATCTTGCTCCACGATCATTAATCTAGCATGATATAATTAAGACGCAATCCATTTACCCTTGACTTATGTAGAATCCCATCCAGGTTAGCCAGCTAGTATGTACCATTCGAAAAACAGTCCACTACCTTGAAAGGGCCTTGCCACTTACTTTGAAACTTCCTTTGGAATGGCTTGTCTATCTTACTGTTGTAGCGCAAAACCAAGTCATGCTTCTTCATACCCTTACTTTTGACCTTTTCATTTATCTTTGCTAAAGCCTTATCTTGCATCTGCCCATAATGTTCGAGTGCGCTTATCCTATCCAATTGGATCTCTTGTAATTGTAAGAGCCTCTCTTTGAATGCATCACTGGACTACCCAAGAACCTTCTCTAACATCTTGACCACAGGCAGCTCTATTTCCACAGGCAATAGTGCTTCATTTCCATATACCAAATGAAATGGAGTAAACCCTGTACCTATTTTCACCAAAGTACGGTAAGCCCATAATGCACTAGGCAATTCCAAATCCCAATTCCTTCCTTGGTGCTCTGTCACTTTCGAAAGAATTTGTACCAACTCACCATTGAATCTTTCATTTAATCCATTACATTGTGGATAATAAGAAGTGGTATGCTGTTGTCTAATCTTCATCTTCACGCATAAAAAGTCTAATAGTTTAGCTCTAAATCCTGGCCCTTTATCCGAAAGTAGCTCCAGTGGCGCCCAAACTTGCAACATATTTCATCGTACACAAATTTTGCCACATCCTTTGCAGTGATTTGTTTTACTGCTGTAGCCTCTACCCATCTAGAGAGATAGTCCACTGCAATCCAAATATAGCTTTTGCCCCTGCTTGTGATAGGTAATGGGCCTATTGCATCAATCCCCCACTTTTTAAACACATCAAGTGCCATAATGGTTTTTTGTAGCTCTGGCTTCAACACTTTCTTCCCAAATGCTTGACATCGATTGCAAGATCTACACCAATGGTGAACATCCTTGTGCAAACTAGGCCATACATACCCCTCTTGCAAGATCTTATGCAAAGGTGACCTTTAGAGCAAAATGTCCGCCACATGCGCCTTCATGATTCTCTTCCAACACTCTATAAAATCTCCTCCCACCAAGGTACACATCTCAACATAAGATCAACCCCTTTCATGTACAAGACATCACCAATTAATTTGTACTTGAATGCTCTACGCACAAAACCATACTCCTAGACTTCTGAATGTCCTTCAGAATGGTTCCTGTTAGCAAAAACTCCTCTTCTTAAGCCAAATTTTCCCGACCATGATAAAGAGGTAAATTGGTCCTTAACACAAATAACTCCCCAATTATTCTTTGAGCTGCTTCATGTGCCTCTCCATTTAGAGCAAAGTTCAGTGTGTCTGATGCTCCATGCTTTGAGCTTTTTTAACATGCCTTTAATTCTGAAACACATTTCCTTCAATGAGGTGTTCTTGCTCTTCCACACACCCAACACTTGCTTCACAACTAACAAGGCATCACCTTTTATGCTCAACCTTCTAATCCCATGCTTCAAAAAAATGTGTAATCCGGCTTCCAAAGTAGCATATTCAGCCTCATTGTTACTATGAGCATCCAATTTGAACCCTCTCTTGTATACTAGCCTTCCCTCTGGATCATAAAGTGATAAACCCCTTGAAGCCGCATCATGGCTCTTTCTGTATGAGACATCAAAGAACAACACATGTGCATTGCTGATATGTGGCACTTCTTCAACTACCCTTCTCACCACCTCTTCCTTAACAAGAAGGAGATTCTCCTTGTAAGTTAATGAATTAGCTAGGGTAGCTCTTGTACTATCTTCCACTAAACAAGAGAACTCAAACTCTTGCAGCTCAATTACCCATTTCTTGACCACATTTGACATGTTAGTGCCATTAATAAACTGTGGCAAAAAGGCATAACTCATTAAGAAAGCAAAAGGTCATGGTAGCAAGTAATGACGAAATTGTCCGACAAGCAAATATTACACTAACCATTACTAGCTCTACTTCCAACAATTTTCTTTCTGCTACCAACTTCACTCGGCTTGCACAATACACTGGCCGCATATAATGGCTGCCATTCCCCTTTTGCAATAGCATGGCTCCAATGGCATCATCCCCTACTGATGGATTTACATAAAACATTTGCTCCCAATCAAGAGCTTGCATGGCTCATAGCCCCCCTAACACCTTATTAACCTCTTGAAACACTTCTTCACACTTGTCATCCCATTGCAATGGATCATGCTTTGCCACCTGTTGTAATGGATAAAGGAGTTGTGAAGACAATGGTATAAACTGCACCATGTACTTCACTTTGTGTATAAAGGTTGCCGATTGCTTTGTACTCTTAGGTGATGGCAGAAGAATAATAGACTTAACCTTTTTTGGATCAGCCTCAATGCCATTTTCTGACACCATATGGCACAATAACTTCACCCTTGGCTGTGCTAGATGACATTTCTTTGGATTTAGTTGTCCTCCACATCAAGCCAATATCATCTGCAGCTTCTCATGGTGTTCATCCTACTGCTGTAGACACAAAAGTCATCCATAAAATCTTTAACACAAGTACCAATGAATGGTGACAATACCCAATTTTCTCTCTCTTGATAGAAGGATGGTCCATTTGTTAACCCAAATGGAAATATCGTGTAGCAATAACAACCCCATGGTATAATGAAAGTTGTCTTTGTTCTGTCTTTAAGAGCAATCTTCAATTGAAAATAGCCTGAAAAACCATCACACACACTGTACCTCTCATAACCTGCCCACTGAATACAAGATCTGATTGATGAATGGAAGAGGATATGGGTTCTTCTTAGTGGCTGCGTTTAAGGGTTTAAAATCTACACAAATTCTCCACTTCCCATCCTTCTTTGGACTGACTACAACTGGACTCACCCATTCTGTGGTCTCCACTGGGACTATGAACCCTGCCTTCAATAACTTGTCCACCTCTTCCCGCAAGGCTTCCATCTACTCTTAACCCATCCTTCTTAACCTTTGCCGCATTGGCTTAGCACCCTCTTTCAACTCTATATGCATCTCTTCTCCTTTGAACCCTCTAATCTCTTTATATGAAGTAATGAGGAAATCAAGAAAACTAGCCAGCGTGTGCAAATATATCTCCTTCTCCATAGCTGAGAGGTCTCCACTGATCATTTGTGTCATCAATTCCTGCTTCTTTGACAATTCAACCTTGGTTTGCATCAGCCCTGCAATCACTTCATAAGGCCCTTCACTTTCATCTTCAATCTCATTCACAAATGCAACTAAACCAGACTCATGGATTTCTTTGTCCATCAAAATAAATGCAACATCAACATCCTCATCACTGCTGGTAGTACTATCACTGTCCTCGTCAGACACTGTGGAATAGTCTTCATCACTAGACTCATCCTCATCTTCATAAATTTCCTCCAATAGTTTCCTTGTGTCTATATTATATAGCTTCTTGGCACTTGTCTTTCCATAGAGGCTAATCGTACCACGTCTCCAATCTTGAACATCTACCACTGCACGTAACCATGGTCTTCCCGGTATAATAGGATATGCTCCCAATCCCGTTGGCATCACATGAAAATCAACCACCGCCTTGGCATCATACACCTCCACTTCTAAGCTCTTTACAACACCCAAACATTTTACTTTTTGATGGTTTGCCAATCTGATCCAAAAGCCTGACACCCTAGTCACTGTAGACACATCTTCTCAACGCATGAGTGTGTTATGACACATATTTGGGCTCCGCCATGAACATAAACTTGTCCCAGATTTTTTTTGTGCCACACATCTACTATTGGGCAAATGTCTGGTAGCTCATCCATCGCAACACCTTCTATGAACCTTTCTCTGGTTCTTTCTCCATTGGGTTAACCATCCTCTACCACTATCGCTTTAGCTTAGGCACCATCTCTATAAGCTGCCCAAAAGTAACATCTGCTTTCCTTCTTGTCAGATCCTCCTTCAAGTCATAGCTTAATTTCCCATCCTCTACTGGAAAATCTGAAACATGAAACTTGTGACAAGCCCTTCTTTTCCTCTTGGCCTTGACATCCTCGTCTTCATGGCTCTTTCCCTCCTTCTTACTAGGACCTGGGGTACTTCTTCCTTCCTTATCATCACTAATGTATCCTCCAGCTTTGCTGCCTTCTCCAAGGTGACCACACTTATCACTTTTGTCTTTCCCTTTTCCTCTTGGGTTGATCCATTGGTTCCTTCTTCTCCCTTAATTTCAATGCCATAATCATTTGACCTAGTTAGCACTTGTCTTGGCAATGGATACATGTCTCCCCCCATCCTTGGTGGCTTATCACATTGCCGGCTGATTTGGCCCAAGTCTCCGCAATAACACATGGGCGTCTGCCTCCAGACTCTACCATTGCTTTGTCCAACACCATTCCTGGGTTTTTCTTCACCTCCTGGATGATTTTCAAACCTTACCCGACCTCGATTATTTCCCAAATTACCTAGCATGTTTAGGCTGAGATTCTTCATTAAATCCACCACTTGCCTCATGTCTTGCCTTAGCCCATCATCTTGCACTGCTTTAGTGACCGTAGTTGGCATAACCTGAGGAATAACAGAAACCATTGGTTCATGATGAACCCCTGGCATGCGACCTTGCAAAGAATCCATAGGCTGAAATTCAGACCTCCTAGGCAAAGACTCTACGCCTAGCTGACTCATTCTTCTCAGCTTCCACTCTTTGTTCCTTGCTACATCTAGTGCATCTTCATACGTCCTAGGCTTCTTTAGCTCCACTCTCCAACGTATATTCTCCCAAAGACCAGCCAAGAACATGTCCTTCTTCATCATGTTAGGTGGGGGTACCTGTGGTGCTAAGGCCTTGCACATCCACTCCCATGCCATTGAAAACTTATGTATGTACGCATCTATTGGATCACCTTCCCTTTGCACCAAACCCAGTACTTATTGCGACACTTTGTCAGGATCTTTTGTCTTCACAAACTCCACTTCCAATCCATGCCGTAGATTGTCCCAACTTAATCTCACAGGTGGATCAGCTGCACGCAACTCCTCTTCAAATGCTTTGGACCAAACTTGTGCATCACTCTTCAAACAAATCTGGAGAAGACGTAACATCTCCGTTGGATCATGAATCTGATTGCTAATGCTAGCAACATCCATCTTTTTCAAAAAGTCTTCCACATCTTCTCATCACTTCTTCCATGGAATTCCGGATAAGAAAAAGCTATGGCTACCCAAGTTTTGATGCTTTGAGAACCCCTTCTAGCACAACTGCAAGAACCCAAAACTTTTTACTGAATCAATCCCCAGAAACTTCAAAGGAGCTCAAGCTTTTGGAAAAGGATGAATACATACACATCAAATGATTTTTCATAGTTAATCATCGAAATAACAACAGGCAAAGGAGATTCCAGTATCTTTCTTAATCTTCTTGGCCCAAACATAAAGATTATGCATTGCTGGTAAAAAATCTTCCTGTCCACATGAACATTTATATGGATTCTTTGTTTAAAATGAAAAGGAGTGAACTAAGGTAAGTCATCATTATCCATTAAAGGCCATCCATGCAGCTTCCAAGAAAGCACACTTGACTAATTACACTCTGATTTTGCCAGAATTTCAGCAGCATAACAACATATGTCATAATAACTAATATCTAGTTCTCCTAAATGATTTTCTCATGTTAAACTGACCATTTAATATGGGGAAGTGCTAGGGGAGAAAAAGCTAGAATATTGGTTGAGCTGGCAGACTGACCATATTAGGGATCCAAAGGAGGGAAAATAGGGATCCAAAGGGGGGGCCATCTGGAAAAGAGCAATGTGCAACAATGGGCTTAAAAGACCCTAAGTTTCATCCCATTAGGACTTCCAAAATGCTAAGGTTCCAAAATTCTAAGGTTGTGTCCAAAGGTCAAACATTAGGGAAATTGGATGCTTTGTGTGTGTCCCAAAAGTCTTCATGCATCCCTACATAGGAGGGGGTGAGCCCTAGTTGTAGGAGATGAGAGAGAAACTCACACACACACAAGCTCCCTTTACACAAAGGGAATGAGGGACACATGTCAGCTCCCTAGCCTAGATGCCCACAAGGTGTACTCAAATCCTATTGGATGACCTTGGAGGTGGACCAATGAGAATTAGGCTAGAGTAAGTCTAGTTTAATCAATTTAAAAACACTTAATAAAAGAACCAATAATAATTAAGCTCTCTAGAAGACTATTGGACAATCTCCCAAGGGGTCCAAATGAGCATTCAGCGACCCAATGGCTTGCCTGATTCCTATTGGCCAGGAGGCAAAGGGGTCCAATGAGAGTTTAGTTGCATTTATTAATTACCCAAAGCTCTCATAAAAGGGAGGCCTACACCAACAACTCTTGGCTTTGTGATGCAAATCCAACCAAGAGCCAAGCTTCAATGCATGATTACTCCAAGCTTGTGAGAAGGGAGGCCTACACCAACAACTCTTGGCTTTGTGATGCAAATCCAACCAAGAGCCAAGCGTCAATGCATGATCATCTCCTCTACCATTCTAATTACTAAGCTAATCTATGCTAATAAGAGTGATTATGTGAGGAGATCCATATCTTTCTCGTAAGAATACTCCTTCTTCCTCTCATACTCCTTAATGCTCTCCATCACCTCCAAAACGGAGAAGACCATCGCATACTTCTCCACACCCTACTTCAAAGAGGGATGACAAAAGGCAAGAGAAGAAAAATGCAAGAAAGAGGACACCCTTTTCTCCATCTTCTTCATCTTCTTCCTCTTATGAAAGTGATGGTGAAGACAAAGAAGATCAAGGCAAGAAAAAGGCGAGAAAGAGGTCACCCTCTTTTCCATCTTCCTCAAATTCTTCACCTTCTGAAGAAAGTGATGGTGCAACCTTTGAACCATCAAAAAGAAGAGGCCATAGGAAATCCTATGCCGCATGGAAGAGGTTGTCCAAACTCAAGAAGTTCAAAGAGGGAGGGAAGAGCATCTCTTTCCTTACCTACAATGGCACCTTTGGTGCTACGGACAAAGTCTTGGCCTTTATCCAATAGTTCAATGCGGTGTTTGGAGATGAGGGATTCACGGAGTCCTCTAAGCTACATCATGTAGCTATACTCTTTCAAAAGTCCGCCAGACAATGGTGGTCTAGCCTACGGGCCAGTGATGACGCTCCACAAACATGGAAAGCTTTAAGAGCTTCCATTATGAAGCATTTTTTGGCCACAGATGCCAAAGACAAAGTACTCACCGAATGGCAAAGCTTGAAGCTCTCTCCCTACGAATACATTCACAAATATGTAGACAAGTTTTGGGACTTAAAACTCAAAGCCACTATCTTCAAGAAGTTGGATTTTGGAGAGCAAAAGAAACATATTTGTGCAGGCTTAACTGAAGAAACGGCGGAGTATGTCAACTCCCAAAGGCCACGCACCATATTGGTGGTTATACACCATACTATGGTGGCCTCTTGAATCAATTTCCAAATGGGGGCTAAAAGAAATTCTAAGCCCACGTAAAACAAGGGTTCCAATGAGCCTAAGGGGAAGGACAATGTCCAAAAGTCTCCTAAGGGCAACTCCAAAAAAGCTAAAGAGAAGGGAGTGTTCAAAGGTAAAAATAAACTCTCTCCTAAAGAGCTTGAGCGTTATCGCAAGGATAATCGTTGTTTCAAGTGCGACGAGCAAGGGAATGCATATTGCGCTTGTCCCCAAAAGAACACTCTCCATGAACCTCCTAGAGCTACCTTGGTCGAAATCCAAGAGGAGGAAATTCACCACAAAGGATCTTCTCTATGCCATGCTTGGGGAAAGGTAAGAGAACATGATGCTTTTATTCTCTTTGACCTTGGTTCTACTCACAATTTCATATCCACAGAGTTGGCCACCAAGCTAGGCATACAAGCTTACGAGATGCGAGATGTCCTACCGCAGACGGTGCTTTCAAGGGGCAAGAAGCTTCAGTCACTCCCTTAATCAGGAAATTGAGGCTCCATTTCCAAAGCTATGTGGACAAAGAGGACTTCTTTATCTCTCCTCTTAAGCATGAGGATGTAATCCTAGGGGCACCATGGTTTGATCGCATGGCTGCCAATGTTAAATTCCCTGAAAGGAGAATCTCCTTTAAGTTCAGGGAAAAATATATGTACATAGATGCCAAGCAAATGGGTAACACCATACCCATTGTACATACACAAGCTTTCATAAGTCAATAAAGAGCTCTATTTCCGTGTACATGATTTTTGTTAAATACTCTCAAAATGAACCTAATGTTTTAGCAAAAATAAATATACACAATCAAAAGGAATTAGAGTTATCCAATTTTCTCAAGGGGTTTCAAGATGTCTTTATTGACAACATCCCTTGTGAGCTACCTCCTAAACGAGGCAATGATGACCATGCAATTGAACTTCTTCTAGGAAGTTCATCGCCTAACAAACCTCCTTATAGAGTTTCTCAAGCTCAACAAGAGGAGATTATGTGGCAAGTGCATGAGTTAGTTGATAAGGGCATGGTTAGGCCTAGCTCATCTCCATTTTGTTCTCCTGTGCTATTAGTGCAAAAGAAAGATGGCACATATCGCATGTGTGTCGACTATAGAGTACTAAATAGGATCACTATCAAGAATAGGTTTCCCGTTACACGGGTAGAATACCTATTTGATAAGCTACAAGGGTCCACCTACTTCAGTAGGATTGGCCTAAAAAGTGGCTATCATCATACAAGGATAGTTGATCAAGGCATTGTAAAGACCACATTTCGCACTACGTTTGGTCTTTATGAATACATTGTCATGCCTTTTGGCTTGACCAATGCACCAGCCACATTCAACTGCTTGATGGAGAAGCTATTCAGGCCTCACCAAACCTTTAGGCATATATGAAAAGGAACTCCTCGCTGTTCTACATGCCTTAGACTCATGGAAGCACTATTTATTGGGGACTCCTTTCAGATAGTGTCGGATAGAGATCGTAGAATGACCGGTAATTTTTGGAAGAGTCTCTTGGAGAATTTAGGAACAAGGCTAAATTTCTCTTTGGCCTATCACCTGCAAACGGATGGCCAAAGTGAAATAGCTAACCTAACAATTCTCGATCTACTAAAAGCCTATGTAACGGAAGTAGATCAAAGATCCCAATGGGAGAATTACTTACCCTTAGTGGAGTATGCCTACAATAACAATGTACATACTTCCACGGGAAAAGCACCTTTTGAGGTAATTGAGGGAAGATCAAAAAGTCCCCTGTTACTTAAGGCATACGGGAAGATCTTCGCTACAGATGAGTATAGCCGAGACCTACAAGAATCTTTCCAAAAGATTAAAGATGCTATCTCTATCTCACAACAAAGGCAAAAGGTTGCTGCTGACAAGCACAAAAGAGCCCAATCCTTTAAAGAAAATGATTGGGTCTTACTCAAATTTCCCAAGGCTCGATTAAGGCACACGACGGTCAAGAATCCTACGGGACACCAAAAGTACTATGCTAAGTTAGCAAAAAGGTACTATGGTCCCTTCCAGATTCTTAGGCCAATCAATGAGATGGCCTATCAACTCAAGTTGCCCAACCATTGGCTCATACACAATGCTTTTCATTTGAGCCTATTAAAGCCTTACAAAGGAGAGCCACCTCAAAAACCTACTATTGAAGACCCACCGGAGATCGAAGACCAAGAAGAGGTTCTGTAGCCTGAGTCCATTCTCCAACATGAAGACAAGGTACTAAGAGGCGGTAAGACTGTCCGATGATATCTTATTAAGTTTAAGAATTATCCTTTTGAAGATGCTAGATGGATGCAAGGCATACAATTAAAGGATAACCTAAACCTTGTTAATGCTTACAATGCTTCCCTAGAGTAAGCAAATGTACAAATGTTAAAAATGAACAAAGTTTTTATCTTATAAGATCCTCTTTTTCTTTATTGTGCACGAAAATGAAGTAGTATGCATGCTTTGATCAAGTTTGCAAAGACGACGTCTCCCAAACACCAAGTAAAGCTTGTCACTCTCCTATGGAAGATTGATAGGACTAATGTGCAGACATGCTTGCAGCAGTTTAGGCTCTCAAGCGCCAAATGGACTAGTCATCCATTCTGGAACAATGTCGTAGGGTAACATAGGGATCCTCTACCTGCTAGAAAAAGGACTAATGAATATGCTTTATCTTCTCTACCCCATAGTTGAGGACGACTATGATTTCAAGAGAGAGGTAATGTCATAAAAACTAATATCTAATTCTCCTAAATGATTTTCTCATGTTAAATTGATCATTTAATATGGGGAAGTCCCAGGGGAGAAAAAGCTAGAAAATTGGTTAAGCTGGCAGACCGGCCACAATAGGGTGTTGGGGTGGTAAAGCCCAATGTGCCGCGCCTAAGTGTTGGGCGGCCAGAGACTACCGGGAACTAACACTGACCATTCATTCTACATAAAAGAATAAGGACTCATAACCCTAACACTATTGTATTTGGAGTCCACCCAAACCTGTATCTCCTCTCTTCTCCATTGTTGCACACACACACACACACGCTCTTGCACATGCTCTTCAACTGGTATCAGAGCTCAGGGATTGGGAGCACCATTGGAGCTCAGTGGGGAGGCAAGCGGAGAAGCAGTAAAAACTGCAACACATTTTTGCAGATCTATTTTGGCTGATTCCTGCACTTCCTAACCGATTTTTGTCCTCTTCAACTTTGTAGAAGAAAGTTTTCTCAAAATCTTCACCAATTTTGAGATACGTCACTCAGAATGCATGTAGGTCATGAAGTAGAAGCAGCAGATTTTTACAGATCTGTTTGATCTGTAAAAATAGCTTATTTCAAGTCCATTCCCGCGATCCCCAACTGTTTTCACGTGGTCTACAACTTTGCAGAAGGAAGTTTTTTGCAAATTTTGCACAGTTTGAGAGATATTCAGTTCAGACAGTAGGGTGGTCTACCCTCATTAGTTCTTCTGCATACATGTTTTCATTGCAGACTCTTTCTGCAATGTCTATCACATGCATATTTGATGTAAGGTCTTGAGGGTCTGTTATATCAGACAAACCGCTGCAGCGGTTACAGAAAAGATTTTCTGTGGTTGATGTAAGATCTTATGCGGTTTATGTATTATGATGGAAATATGCAAAGCCTATTATTGAGGGTCGTGGGGCAAGGTTTTATTAAGTTGGGGTATTCTCAAATGTGGAGATCCTTTCCGTGATACAGGTTTTGGAGCGAGCCCCCGACATCCCATAGTTTTGGCATCGACATAGGATGTATGTTTATGCGGTTAGTGCAGTATTGGTGTGCATCTGCGGACCCGCCATTGTTGGCATTGCTGTCATCTTTATGCGTATGCCTTTGACAGTGTTCAATTGTCCAGAGACGCTCTTCTAGAGTTGGAGACATTGACAGTGATAGTTCTTTGAGATTTTATCTTGCCAGTTTAGCCACTTTGATGAGCATTTGAGTCATTGTACACATTTGTTTTGGGTGTCAGTTTTGCAGGGGAGACTCTGCCGAAATCTTTTAGGTTTTCTATCATCTTCTTGAGTGGAGCGGATCTATCACTTTTGTTCCTTGTCGAGTGATGGCTTCATCATCGGAGAACTCTTTGTTCAATATTGAGAAGTTAGATGGCACTAACTTTCCATTTTGGAAGGAACCAATTTACAATGTCTTAGTACAGAAGAAGCAGATCCAGTCGATAAAGATGAAAGGGATAAATCCTGAGGATATGGATGAGTATGATTGGAGAGAGCTGGATGAACTTGCCAGGTCCACCATCATGCTGACTTTGTCAAAGAATGTGTACTTCAATGTGAACATGGAAAAGACTAGTTATGAGCTGTGGAAGAAGTTATGTGAGGTGTATGAGAAGCAAAGTGTAGCATCATAGGTTTATTGGCTGAAAAAGTTAGTTGATTTGAGTATGGATGAGGGCACACCCATGTGCAACCATCTCAATGAGTTCAACACAATTTTCAGTCAGCTTTTTGCGTAGAGAGTCAATTTTGACAATTCGATCAAAGCAATGTTCTTGCTAGTTACGCTGCCAGAAAGTTGGGATACTTTTTGCACAGTCATAAGTAACTCAGCATCTCCTAATGGTTTAACATGTGCTGATGTTGAGGGCAGTTTGCTTACTGAAGAGGTTAGCAGGAAGAATCTTGATACTTCTCGTGGTACTAGCAATGCTCTCGGTGTTCGTGGTCGATCACAAGAAAAGGGCAAGCAGAATCAGAGAGGAAAATCTCATAGCAAATCACGTGGCCAAAAAGACATTGAGTGCTATCATTGTCACAAAAAGGATCATACGAAGAAAGACATGTTGAAAGTGGAAATAAGAGAAAGGTAAAGACAAGAAGTCGGAAGATGGAAAGACTAAGGAAAGCAGTATAAAGATTGAAGAGATCAACAATATTTTTGTTGAATATTTTGATGGAGATATTTATCTCACATCTGCCATGGATTCAACATTTTTGGTTGCCACTGATGACTATGCTTTACAGGATTGGGTTATTGACTCAGGTGCATCGTTTCATGTGACTCCTCTGTTTGACGGGTACGCCGCGACGGACGTCAGCACAGCGAGAACTCACCTAACAAGTAATGTCAGCTAAGGACGAAGCTTGACCCGCAGGCGCGTGGAAGCAAGCATAAGGTGTCAACCTACACTCGACCGACTCCTAACTAATTCCTACAGAGGTCTCTACCAATTGTCTAAGTCACAGCCTTCAAGAGTGCAAAAGAGGAAACTTCCTACAACGCTTGCTAGATCCAACACTTTCGAAACACCATAGAACTTGAAGGAGACCCTACTAATACCTATAGGCCACTCTCCCTAAGGTCTATGAACCAAAATCACGACCCAAAACACCCTGTGCAGAAACACGTAGGATGTATGGCCGAAATCTGCAGGTCTTCGGTTCCAAAATCTGAAGTGCCTACTGTGTAGTTCTACTCAATGTGAACGCGTGGATATGCTGCAATGCGAAATCGGATAACGTATGCTCACCCAAACAACTGATGAAGCTTGTAGAAGGAGCTCCCAAAGCCGGACCGTACGCGCGCAATGTTGGTATCGGCGCGTAGCTCTAGTCGAGGGGCAACATGCTGCACTTCTCCGCACTCAATTCTGACCACCGTAGCACACGTAGCGTCAAGACGAAGCTCACACTCTCTCTCTCGTACACAGTACGCTCACTCACAGACTTCAAACTTGTTTTTAAAATGACAAAAGGTTTTTTCATTAAGGTCAAAAAGTGGTATGTATACCTTACAACTTCTCAAACCCTAAAGTTCCAAAATCAACCATCTACTCAATCTAACTATCAAAACTAGGATAAAATCTGGAAACTTCTGTAAGTCCCAATATTTACAAGGTGAAAAATCGGATTTTCCTCAATGAATGAATAATTACAAAAATAATAGTCCGCCGAGTAGTTAGATGCCGTGGGGTGTGTCAAGCTTCTAACATCCCCCCCCCCTCCTTGTTCATGTCGTCCTCGACATGGCCTGCATCAGCTGCTTCATCTTATGGTTTCCCGCATCTTTAGCAGTGATTAGTACCTTGCATGTAGGTTCAGCATTGTTGGGCCAAAGATATCTGTGTGCATGGTGAAGAATCCCGTATAAAATGCTTCTTCAAAAGCCTGGAGGTGATAGGATGGTAGAAACATGATTCTTTGGTACAGCGCATGTATCACCTCCTTGGAAGGCTGACCTGACAGATCGTAAGCACATCTGTATGTATCTTGAAAGAAGAATATGCTGTCGGTCACCTGGCCCGTCTTGAAGGTCTCGCACACTGCTAGGATGGTTCTGCAAATTTTTCTCATCATAATGCATGTAAGGTTAGGTGAGCCAGTGAACAACTTTATGGCACCCGTTAGGGTTTTCACCATGTATTGGACACTTATTCTCTCACCTGCCTTCACTCCTGGCAGCTTTGGGTAATTCAGCCAAGTGGGTTGGCTTCTTTGTAGGATTTCTTGTGCCTTCCACGTCCTAACCCTTGGGAGAGGACAGAAGCTGAGGTTGTCTCTAATATGTTTAGGTGCCTCTACCAAGTGGATTAGGTATTGTGGGTACTTGGTAAGCCAAGCCTTCCTCCACTTTGGCTGAGAATTCACTATGAGCTTAACTCCTTCTGGCCTCGAGGTGTCTGCATTGTAGAGAGGTTCCGTTGGCTCTTCTCTGATTCGCTTGTTTATTGTTGCTTCCTCATATTTCAGCAATGGATACGGGAGAGAGGGTTGAAGCCACTCGCGCCTGAGATTGCTGGCATCGATCTTCTGAATGGTCATAGATTTGAAGACCCTCTGCTCCCATTCCTAGGCTTCCTTTGTGCTTTCTCTTAGCTCTGCCTCTATTGCCTTACGCAAATTTTCCTCCTCTTCTTGTGTTAGATCCTGCGGCTCTTGAGAGGATCCTGCTATGCTTTCCTCTTGCATGGGTGTGTCCAGTCTACAAATCATCATGCACTCGCTGTTAGTAAAATCAAATAGACAACACATAATTAATCATTAAGCCAGATATCCCAATTGCAGTTAACCACATGCAATAGGAGAGTGCCCAATCTCGTAACATTATTACTATGACATGCACATGCATGTAAACTATCAAGTATATGCATGTTATGCAATAATTTGTCAGCCAGATTATCATCAATATGTGCTTGCATTAAGCTTCCTCAAGTGTTTTGGGATCCTAGGTTTTAACATGCTTCTTAAACTCAATAGTTAAGGCACAAATAAATCGGCATACTTGTTGGAAGTTATTTAAACCCTCTAGTTTGAGGATAACATGTCTATAATGTGAGAAATATTCAAGCACTGTCTTTGTTGCCTTGTAGAAAACTTCTACCATGTTGTCCAATTTCTATCCTTGTCATTAATAGAAGAACTTCTCTTTTGAACATATCCTCAAAAGTAACCCATGTGCACGGTATGATACCCTTCTCCTTCAAAGACATCCACCATTTATAGGCTTTTCCTTCTAGTGTCAAGCTAATTTGTAGTGCGTTGATTGCATGTGCCAGTCCAAAAAAGCTAATAAATACCATCCCATCTATTAAGAACGTTATTTATTGTATATTTGTTGTGTTCTTCCTCCTCCCCCCAAAAGACTAGTTATCAGAGAATCTAATACTTACTTTTGGGTTCAAAGGAATTTAACTACGGAAGTAGAGAGTTTTGAGAGAGAGAGAGAGAGAGAGAGAGAGAGAGAGATGTTACCATATACATGTGGTAGTGATGTGTGTGAACACACTAGGACCGCCGGGGCATTTTTTCCCTCTTTAGGAGGTTTTTTCCCCCGTGCATTGTATATATGCCCATCACTCTAGGGCTATCTATCTTTCCATTGCACACTAAGTAACACACTCTCTATTGTGTGCCTTGAGCTTCCTTTGTCTTCTCCAAGCTGTGTGTGTTTCTCTGCAACTCTAATTCCAACAATTGTTGTGAGAGTGTTAACCCTCACGGCTCACGGACACCCCATCACCTATGACGGACGTGTATTATGTATTTGGTAGAGTCAGGTACCGGGCTTGTCGGACCAATAGGAAAAGGGTAAGAGTGATCGCCGATGAGAGGCGCACTCTAATTGGGACATTCAAGGGATTAGTTGGCTAAGCATGGGCGCGCAAGTGTGAATGGGGTGAGCTCATGTAAAAGCCAACTAAACCTAAAATTCACTCATTCTCTCATTTGTGCAATAGAAGAGTGCTCTTGCTCCATCTCCATCTTCTTCTTCTTCACCTCCTCGTGTGTGTGTGTGTATGTGAGAGAGAGAGAGAGAGGGAGAGTGTGTGTGCGATCGAGCATTACGAAGGCACGACGGCGGCGAAGCGGTTGAGCGCAGCACGACTGCAGCTTCTTCTTCATCGCGGCGAGGAATCCACCACGAAGGCGAGCGTAGAGCGGTGAGTGACACACCCTTTGCTCTCTTGAGCTTGCTAGATTAGTCTTGTTGTGTGCTTGGAGCCATTCGACAGTGCGGCAAGGAGCGCACATTTTTGGCGCCCTGCCGGGGAATCGCCCTGCACTAAGCCCAAGAGGCAGTTTGTGCTTCTCCTTTGAGTTGTTTGTAGTAGGAAAGAAGAGGAAGAGGAAGAGGAAGAGGAAGAGGAATGAGTTGTTTTTCTGTAAGTTGTTAATTTCTGTGTTGTCTGCAAGTTCTGTGATTTCTGCATAATGTTGTGTTTTCTGTTTGCACACAGTCTTTGCACAATTAGTAGTCGTTAGCTTGTTTGCAGTGAATGAATAAGTAGGAAGGCAGTTAGCAATTTCGAAAAAGAAAAAAAAAGATTAATTTAAAAATAAAAAAAAAACAAAAATATTAGGGCTACACTAAAATTTTTGATCGGGATCATTTTCCCAAGCCCAGGCCTAAGTCCTTAGTGTTATGATATATACTAGACTCACTGTTATATATATACCCTACCCCCTCAAGAGGGAATGAGAGCATGTGGGGCAAGTCCTCCACTCTCCTCCCTTCTCTTCCCACTTGCACCCTTAGACTTTCTAATTTGGGCCTAGTTCCCTACTAGAAATTGACGGTTTTAGGGATTCCGAGGGCATAAAGTGACCAAACGGAGGGCTGTAAATCACGGCATGTCCCTCTGACCAAGACTCTCGTTTTGAGCTATCATACGTTCTATTCTATAGCTGGGTCAGAAAAAAAGACCAAAAAATCAATAAATAAATAAATAAGAAAAGACTTGGGTTGCAAAACACCCAAAATTTACTAGGTGAGCAGCCTTCACGGGCCCTCACTGACACTTCTAGGGGATCCAAGTCATATGAACCTATGCTCTGGACGAGTGTTAGAGGACGAGCATATTGGTAGTGCCTCCATTTACGCGGGCACCCATTCTTCCTCCACCCTAGGTTCTGGACCTTCGGCCGGGACTCAAGGTAGAGCGACCCAAGATCCTCATATCGCGTCTAGTGATTCTTCCTCTGACTACGAAGTCATGGAGGGGTATCCTACACCAAACCTTGATAGTTCAAGTCAAGACATGCATGCCATGGGCCCACGGCCCGGGTCCAGCGTGTTTAGCCGCTTAAAAGAGACCCTTAGTAGAGCTAATCGCTCCGAACATGCGGTTAATGAAATAAATGAAGGGAGTGGGGAAGTAAATTCATCATTCATGCCTAAAATGGACCCTATGCTTCTTGAGAGTGTGCATGTGAATGCTCCATCCACTGCACCTCCTGATCCTTTAGGACTATCTGCCTCTGAGGTTTTACTACCCGATGGTAGGAGTCTTGCCGAAGTACAAGAGATCGAACGCTATATGCAAGCAACAAGGGAGAGGGAAATTGAGAACCTACGAAGGCTAGAACAAAGTCGAGCCCTGAAAGCAAAGGCTCCTATGACAACAATCATGCCAGCTGAGCAACCGAGTGCTCCCAAGGTAGCAGTCACGGAGGGGCAAGCTATGGGGAGCAATAATGCTTCCACTTCAAGGGAAACCTCCAGCACGCCAGGCCTAGATGGGATATTCCTAAACAAAAATTGGGAGTATGACCTACAAGCAGAAGCTTTAATTGATCGGTACACAGGACACACCTATCATGTGGGTTGGTTAGATGTTCTACAATCCACATCGGGTGCTACTAGCATAGATGAGCAACAACAGAAAGTCTGTGATGTCCTCCATAGGATTGTCGAGTTAGAAAGATTGAACACAGGGATCAACATGCCTTCAACAGGCCTAATGAGATTCTTGGATACGGGAAAGGCCAACCAACCAACCCTGTCACAAATGGAGACTCCCTCAGTGAGCCCCATTGATCCTCCATATGTTGTTTCGCCAGGAGCCTCAGTACAATCTCAGCCCACAAGTGGCAGCTTTACCTTCCCAGATCTAGCTCATCTTTCTCTTAATGACACTACGGCTACCATGCTTATCCCAGTGGTGAGCATGACAAGAAGTACACCATGGAGTTCATTTGTTAACACTGCGCCGATGCCTAGTAGCACAGTGCCCCCAACTATACCTACATGTATGTATCAGCCATGTGCACCTGTCGTACCTCAGCCTCATGTAGCTCCTACACCTCCGATTATTCCAAGAGCTTACAATCCACGATGGAATTATCCAAGCTCTTATACAAGTGGAGCCATGCCATTTAATAATAACATGCCATATCAGGCACCCCCTATGCCTAGGGCCACGCCTGTAAACTTTGGACCACCGTCTGGTACACCACCATACGAAATTTGGGACACCACGTGTATGATGTATTTGGTAGAGTCAGGTACCGGGCTTGTCGGACCAATAGGAAAAGGGTAAGATTGTTGATGGGACACCACCAACTATAAACATAGCACAAATGAATGCACTCACACGGTCGATGCTCCAAAAGCAAAATTACATCCTCGAAGAGAGAGATGCTGCATCCATTGGCCGAGCGAGAAAGAAGAAAACACGAAGAAAGAAATCCCTTAATGCTTCTAGCTCAAAACCTAGTTCAAATACTAACATACGGACAGGAGAGGATCCCGTGTATATGAATGACCCTGAGGATGACTCAGATTTGATAGAGACCACGGAGACCAAAACTATTACTACAAAGGAAAAAGCCAGTGAGGAGGATCACGAGAGGGAATTACGACGAGCACCAAAACAGTATTCAAAGTTAAACCACCCAGTTGCGAACCCCCAAGATAAGCCACGAGAGACGAAAAATGAGGATTGCAAGAGAAAGATTGGAACCTATCCAAACCCAACAGTGGAAATTGAACGAGTCCAACAACTTAGGGGTTTGGTGGAAGAAACTCAACGAACATTAGAACCTGAACCCAAACATATCCAGATGTCGGACACAGTGTTTCCCACACAAGTTCAACCTCACAAGAACTACAAGCCGTTAGCTATACCCAGTATCATTCGGGAAGAGAGTGAGGGTAGGACATCTGAAAGTGGACACACACCTTTCCTACTAGAGAGAATGTTTGGTGAGGGAATGCCCGACCCCCTTGAGGAAGTGGAGATTCCATCTTCACCATTCTCTTGTCAGGGTCCTACGTCCCACAAGATGACATTAAATGTTTCCAAATTGATGGATTTCATGTCTTCAGAAGTTAGAACCACCATCATGTCCAAACTATATAAAGACCCCGAGCTAGTCTCAGCTCTTCGAGCCTTCCTCAATGGAGAATTACAGGCCGGATTACCACAGTTTGCACATATGAACAAACCTGACTCGGTAATGAATGATGAGGAACATTTAGCACCACCATTAAACCTAGCGGGACATGAATCTGTAATTGAAGTACCCGTTAACAAGTTGGGGCAATACTTTGAAGGTGATGAATCTAATGCTACTCTGCCAATCACTACTAAAGGATTAACTGTAAAGGGAGTCCTTGACGGTGGTGCGGGAGTCAGCATGGTGACAAAGAGTTGTTGGGAGTCTATGGGGCGACCTCACCTTGAAGCCACAAGCGTAGTGGTAAAAATGGCTAATGCATCTATTGTTACGCCTATTGGAATGCTTAAGGATCTCAGGATCAAGGTCTTGGGACACAAGGTAAGGCAAACTTTCATTGTTATGGATTTTCCAAGCATCCTATGTCATTTGAGATGATCTTAGGGCGTCCATTCATGAGGGAAGAAAAAATGGTGCATGACTGGTCCAAAAACCACGTCTACTTATAGTTCCAAGACTCTGTCATTCGAGTTGATCTTTTAAGTGGTCTAACGCATCCTCTAGGAAATAAATTCATCATTGATAATCGATCAGACACAACAATTCACTCAGCTCCATTACAATATTGTTACTCGTGTAACGAAGACACGGATATTGGGGAGAACTCTCCTTATATGGATATCCTACCCGGAATGCCTGAGTCAGACAATGTCGATTGGGTACACCTAGCGGCAACTATAGATACATGGGGAGCTAGAGGAACAACCTGGGTAACACTAGATGGGGAAGAGATACCACACATTGCACCAGTAAACATGTTAGGTGTAGCGCATGTAACATCCGATGATAAGAAAGAGGCACACCTACCTGAGAGTGAAACCAATGATTCCTCAAAGGCTTCAGGCCAATACACATCAAAAACGGAATCTCAGGGAGAAATGGATTCAGAACCTGAGGAAACATCGAGTGACCCAAGTATAGAAACTGAACACTCAAGGTCTAGTACGACCATCTATGGTAATTTATATGAGAGTGAAGAAGATACAAGCGAAGACCTATCAAGCGAGTCGAGTTCAAACATTTACCAAAATCAAAACCTTAACAAGAAACAAAGGTCATATAAGAGACGAAGATATCGAGCAAATGTGAGAGCTAGGATAAACAAGGAAAGATCTACTGTAGAATGGCTTAGCTATCTAGGGGCATGTGATGCTCATCGAAAGCTAGTAGACAATTGGGGTGAACATCTCCAGAGTGTCATGTGGTGCAGCCCGCGACCCATTGACCTCGTTCAATTGGAGGTTACAGAGCCAAAATTGAGTCGAACTATAAGAAGACGTCAAAACCGAGAGTTAGCACAACAACAAAAGGAGGCAGAACTAAAAGAAAGTCTCCGTCAGGACAAGAGCCTGCTGACTTACATACGGCTCCTGAACATTTTAAATCTTATACCACGGGGGAGCGAAAGGTTGTGTATGCCAAAGACCAACGAATACCTACCAATGGAATCAGTGGAGTCTATGATGGTCCAGCAGTAGTTAAAGAGATAGAATTAGCAGAACCAGGTGAGGAGTCTAAACCAGTCTTTATTGCTCAAGACCTTACCGAAACTGAAGAGGCTGTACTTAAGGAGCTCCTCAAGGAATACAAGGATATCTTTGCTTGGACATATCATGACATGAAGGGCGTTCCACCTTCTGTGGTGCAACATACAATTCCCATGATCAACACTGCTTAACCCGTCCAGCAACGACCCTATCCAATGAATCCTAAGTACGCCAAAATTGTACAAGAGGAGATTGAAAAACTTATCCAATGTGGATTCATATACCCTATTGAGCACTCAGAATGGGTTTCTCCAATAGTCATTGTGCCAAAAAACAATGGGAAACTAAGAGTGTGCGTGGACCTCAAGAAAGTTAATGCAGCCACTAGGAGAGATCATTATCCCTTGCCATATTCAGAACATGTGCTTGAAAGAGTTGCGGGCAAGGAAGCTTATAGCTTTTTAGATGGGTACTCTGGTTACAATCAAATCACAATTGCATTAGAGGACCAAGCTAAAACTGCTTTTATCCCAGAGTTTGGAGTGTTTGCATTTCGTGTTATGGCTTTTGGCTTAACGAATGCCCCTGCTACATTCCAACGATTAATAAACACTGCGTTTAAAGAATTTGTAAGGGAGTTTTGTGAAGCTTTCCTAGACGACCTTTGTGTTTATTCTTCTTGGGAGAAGCATTTGTTATATCTACGAAAAATATTTGAAAGGTGCAGATTTTATCGCATCTCATTGAACCCTTTCAAATGCCAATTTTGGGTTAAGCATGGAGTCATTCTAGGGCATATAGTGTCCAAGAACGGGATATTCACAAATGAGAGTAAGATTAAAACCATTGCCGATTTCCCACCACCTACTAACTATAAAGGAGTTCAAAGATTTATGGGCCATGTTGGTTATTATCGAAGGTTTATTTTAAACTTTGCCGAGATAGCGCGTCCATTGTACAAGCTTCTTATCGAGTTTCACTGGACGGAAGAATGTCATCAATCTTATGAGTTATTAAAGAAGGCCCTAACAAGTGCTCCAATCCTGCGAACACCTGATTGGAATGTACCTTTTCATGTGCATATTGATGCATCGAATTTTGCTATTGGGTGTGTTCTAAATCAACCAGGAGAACATAAATTGGACTACCCTATTAGCTTTGCAAGTCGCCAATTAAATGATGCCGAGATGAACTACACTACTACAGAGCGCCAAGGTCTAGCTATGATTTACGCAGTAAAGAAATTTCGCTATTACCTTCTTGCTACCAAGTTTGCGTTTTATGTTGATCATCAAGCATTGCTATATTTGGTAAACAAGCCGTGTTCCACAGGTCGAATTACACGATGGTTGTTAATTCTTCTTGAGTTTGACTTCACCGTTGTTGTGAGGCCTGGGAGGAAACATGTCATGGCGGATCATTTATCTCGTATCCCTAATGGCGAAGCTCCTACGGGGGTTGATGATGAATTGCCTGATACTCCTTTGTTCATTGTTGAGACAATGCCTGAATGGAGTGAAAAGATTGTTAACTTCTTAGTTAATGGTTTTCCACCCAAAGAACTGCGAAAAGATATAGCTCGAAAATTAATCAAGGAATGCGAACCCTATTGCTTACTGGCTGGAACTCTCTATAAGAGAGGAAAAGATGATGTTCTTAGACGCTGTGCCCACGAGGATGAGTATTTATATATTCTACAAGAGGCACACATGGGCGTAGCTGGTGGTCACTTTTCACGAAAGTTGACTGCCCGAAAGATCTTACAGTCAGGCTATTGGTGGTCCACTCTGTTTAAGGATGCATCACTTTTTGCAAAGGGATGTGATGAATGCCAACGCTTCAACAAGCCACAAAGAAGGGATAGGATGCATCTACATCCCATCAAGGAAACCCAACCATTTGAAAAGTGGGGCTTAGACTCTGTAGGACCGATTAGTCCGGCTGCATGTAACACGCAATCACGATATATCATTGTCGCTACCAACTATGTAACCAAATGGGCTGAGGCAAAAGCAACACGAAAGGCGGATGCAAAAACAACAGCTAAGTTCCTCTTTGAGAACATTATCACACGTTTTGGATGCCCCTTTGAACTTGTGAGTGACAATGGAACTCATTTTATAAGTGAAGTAATAAAAGAACTCACATCAAACTTCATGATATCTCACCACAAGTCTACACCCTATTATCCCCAAGCAAATGGCCAAGCTGAGAGTACCAACAAAACTCTCATCTCTATTTTGACAAAGACATTCGAGGCTCATCGCACTGATTGGGACCTAAAGCTTACATAAGCTTTATGGGCTTATCGTACTGCGTATAAAGTTGCTATTAATTGCACACCGTTTAAGATGGTGTATGGCCAAGAAGCAGTTATGCCATGGGAGTTTGTCATTCCTAGTCTTCGAGTAGCTTCTCAAGAAGGTTGGGATGGTAACCCCTTAGTGGAGCGATTATATATCCTAGAAAGGCTAGATGAAGAAAGACAATTAGCTGTGCGAAATGCTCTAGTGGAGAAGGTTAGGAGAAAGAAGTGGTTTGATAGCCATTTAAAGGATAAAGACATCAAGGTTGGTGATAAAGTTCTTATGTACGGGGTACGTAATGAAAAGAAGAAATTGAAATACGCTGGTAAGGGACCATATGGAGTGTGTGAAATTACTCCGCAAGGTACCATTCGTGTGGAGACTCTAGATGGAGTTGAAACCATTGGATTACTTAATGGGAGTAAATTCAAAAGATATTATGATCCTCTAAGCTAGGAAGAGTTGCAAGCCATCCATCAAAAGAAGGTTGCCAAGGAACAAGCAGAGCTTAAAAAAATCCAAGCAAGAGTTGAGGCTCGAGAACGACAAAAACGTCTTAGACACCAACGAGAGGCTAATCTGGGAATCACGCAAGCATTTTTCGAGGACACAGATGACGACTCATTAGAATCTGAGCCACCCCTACGATACCCAATTGAGCTAAATAGCCCCTATGGGAAAGTACTATACAATGCCTTATTAGATACGGGAGCTAAACACAATTTGTTATCCTATGGAGTTTGGTGTCAATTAGGGAAACCGACCCTATCCCCGAGTACGATGCAAGTCAAGGGCATTAATAAAAAGAAAACTGCTATTCTTGGAGTCCTTCAGACCCCTGTTGTCTATGACAATGGAAGCATAGTGCAGAGGTTTCTAGTCATACCCGCAGGAGCTATGAAAGGCAACGTAAACCTGGGACGCACGTGGATGTTGGCAACCAAATGCACTATTGATTGGGATACTGGTAGTGTCACGACGCGACCACCGACTCTTACCCCTATCATTCAAGCAAAGTCACCTACGTTGCAAACTCTAGCAAAGTTGAAGGATAGCCAACATTCCCAAGCCAAGGTGGTTAACTCGTAGTTGCAGCAAGCAGTAATATTGCAAGTACTCAACCTGCACGACCTAAGAGTACATATCAATGGGTCCCCAAGGCCTTAATTCCAACTACCTCAACCCTCCCATCCATTCCAAGAAAAAATTTCCCGGGAAAACCAAGAGCGCGCCCTAGGAGAGTCAAGACCAAATCACGATGGATTCCAAAACAACTATTAGAAGCCCAAGGCTACTATGATGGAAATGAGCAAATTTGGGTACCTAAACGTAAAATGTGTCCTTCCCTATCGAAAACAAACCCATATGAGTCAAACAGTGTAACGCTAAAGCCAATGGCAGACCGTGGGAAGGGAAAGATCATAAAATGCTACACACCTAGTCCAGAGCTAGTTTGGGCTGCAAGGCAAAACCAATTTATTCCACCTAGCTCAGGAAGGGGCGAGTTCCATGAAGCTTCTAGCTCCTCATGTAATACATCCATAGAGGTAAAATCTTCTACACAGCCTCCATCTATAGTAGTGGACCTCCATGAAGCTACAAAAGAATCCACACCTCCCAGTGTTCAAGAATCACCTGATGAACCACTTCAAGTTCGATCCTGGGAGAGTACCTTACCACCCTTGCAACTTGACGAGGCACCTAGGGTAATAGAAAATTACTGGCAAAAATCCTCACCTATTACCAACTGGAACAATTGGTTTCAAAGGGTGACGACATCATTTCAAACGGTATGATCTACCCAAGGAAGGGGGGAGTGTTTGTGGACATCTATCACTCACTTGCTTCCCTCTCAACCTTTCTCCCTGACCTCTTAATCTCCGATCTTAGGGAATGTATATATAAAGCCTTATACTCACAAAAACAAGATAAAAAAGTAAAAGAGCAAGAGCCATAACACAAATCATAAAAACAAATTATGCACAAGAACACGACCCTTGTAATATTTGCACTCTAACCATCATCTATTTGCGTGTACATATATGGCTAGTACGCTAGAGTCATCCACTCCTGCCTTGGGTGAGAGGTACCCTCGTTACTTTTCACAAATATTTCACATGGTCTTTCCAGTGCTTGCATGTGAATGGGATTTGATAGGTACGCTAGCATGTGCGAGGAATTTTGAAGAGTTAGAATGGCTGATAAGTCTCTTGACCACGTCTGATCCATACTTTGTAGAGAGCGTTTCTCCCATTGCACAAGCCTACCCTTTTGACCAAGATGACTATAGGCGTCTAGTGACCTTCTTAGTAAACATGGGCACCTATGATGAAGAAGAAAATTTACACGACTACACGGATGGCACATATGGTCGCATGGATGATGACTTTGTTTATCTCGACGACGAAGATAGGGGTTTAGCCTTAGGGTTTCCCCCCAACCTCTACAATATCCTATTCCCTTGACTCTCTAGGGGGAGTGAAAATAATTAGGTTAGGGTTCCTTATGTTTTTTGTTGTGCTCAATAAGTGTTGGTACCTTTTTCCACTAATGTGCCTCCTAGAGGTATTCCTTTTGTTTCCTAGTGTGTACAGGAGCGTGTTGCTATTGGTAGGATTTGGACCTTCATGGAATCTTTATCTCGACTCACTCTTCAAATCAAGCGCGACCATCAACACAAACAGGTGTTTCTTGTCCATTAGCATTGCCCCTTATCTTTTTTGCATCTATGATCGTTACCTTTAATTGTGATTGGTAGCCTAATATTCACCGCATTTGCTTAGTATCAAACATTTAATTCAATGTAATTTTTTTTCATAATCACTTGTCTAGGTTTAAAAATCAAGCAGTCCGACAAACTAGTTTGACCAAGTTAGGTGTTAGAAATCTTCTCTTAATACCATGGGGAATTCCTTCCTAATAATTAATGGTTACTTAGGTTCTTAATCCGATTTAGGCAGCATTGTGTGAAATGTACTAGGGCTTTCTAGTGGGCTTGACCCTATTGACCTTTAGCTTAAGTATTATAAAGGTAGTTTACTAGTGTGATGAGCCTGGGGAGGTGTATCAGTGTTATATGACCCCCCAAAGTTACAAAATTAAAATGCTGAAAATGAACAAACAAAAAATCAAAGTGCCACACTGTAAAATCTTAAGCTGGAAGAGAAATCTCAGCTTGATTTGGTACTTCACTCACATGTATTGCCTATGGTACTAGAGCCTTAGAGGTTCCCAGTATGGGCGCTTTTACTTGAAAAGCAGAAAACCCAAGGCATACAAAATAAGCACACACATCAAAATTGAATCACTGTGAAAAGACTTTGGGGGGTCAAAGAAAAAGTAATCAGTCAGGCGATGATTTCATGAGAAATTCCTTTTATGGTAGCTTAACTACAAGGTCTTCTAGATATAGCCTCTAGTCAGCCCTCGAACATGAATACTTGGCTCTCGCGATTAAACAACTTAATTGACCACAGAAAATTAAGAAGCTTACCCATGGTGTTAATATTCGATCTCTAGTGCCTTTCGACCGTCAAATTAGCGACCCCAGACTTGTTTAATTTTTTACCTTTACATCTGTTTATGCATTTGATTACATTGCAATTTAATATTCATTGCTGAAAAATTGTTTGAAATTCTTTTACCAATCAATTTGTCTACCTAAAACTGCGTATGCTTTTTAATCACTTATGAGAATGCAATTACTGTGCCAATGTTGTTTGATTTTGCAATGACTGAAGAAGGCTAAGGACATTCATCTCAAATGCTCTTCCACCTCGACGAACGAGCTTCAACTCAATAGCTTCCGAGGACGGAATCTACATCAGGAAGGGGGGCATGTTAACCCTCATGGTTCACGTACACCCCATCACCTACGACGGACGTGTATTATGTATTTGGTAGAGTCAGGTACCGGGCTTGTCGGACCAATAGAAAAAGGGTAAGATTGTTGATGGGACACCACCAACTATAAACATCGCACCAGTGAATTCACTCACACGGTCGATGCTCCAAAAGCAAAATTACATCCTCGAAGAGAGAGATGCTGCATCCATTGGCGGAGCGAGAAAGAAGAAAACACGAAGAAAGAAATCCCTTAATGCTTCTAGCTCAAAACCTAGTTCAAAGACTAACATAGGGATAGGAGAGGATCCCGTGTATATGAATGACCCTGAGGATGACTCAGATTCGATAGAGACCACGGAGACCAAAACTATTACTACAAAGGAAAAGGCCAGTGATGAGAATCACGAGAGGGAATTACGACGAACACTAAAAGAGTATTCAAAGTTAAACCACCCAGTTGCGAACCCCCAAGATAAGCCACGAGAGACGAAAAATGAGGATTGCAAGAGAAAGATTGGAACCTATCCAAACCCAACAGTGGAAATTGAACGAGTCCAACCACTTAGGGGTTTGGTGGAAGAAACTCAACGAACATTAGACCTGAACCCAAACATATCCAGATGTCGGACACAGTGTTTCCCACACAAGTTCAACCTCACAAGAACTACAGGCCGTTAGCTATACCTAGTATCATTCGGGAAGAGAGTGAGGGTAGGACATCTGAAAGTGGACACACACCTTTCCTACTAGAGAGAATGTTTGGTGAGGGAATGCCCGACCCCCTTGAGGAAGTGGAGATTCCATCTTCACCATTCTCTTGTCAGGGTCCTGAGTCCCACAAGATGCCATTAAATTTTGCCAAATTGATGGATTTCATGTCTTCAGAAGTTAGAACCACCATCATGTCCAAACTATATAAAGACCCCGAGCTAGTCTCAGCTCTTCGAGCCTTCCTCAATGGAGAATTACAGGCCGGATTACCACAGTTTGCACATATGAACAAACCTGACTCGGTAATGAATGATGAGGAACATTTAGCACCACCATTAAACCTAGCGGGACATGAATCTGTAATTGAAGTACCCGTTAACATGTTGGGGCAATACTTTGAAGGTGATGAATCTAATGCTACTCTGCCAATCACTACTAAAGGATTAACTGTAAAGGGAGTCCTTGACGGTGGTGCCGGAGTCAGCATGGTGACAAAGAGTTGTTGGGAGTCTATGGGGCGACCTCACCTTGAAGCCACAAGCGTAGTGGTAAAAATGGCTAATGGATCTATTGTTACGCCTATTGGAATGCTTAAGGATCTCAGGAGCAAGGTCTTGGGACACAAGGTAAGGCAAACTTTCATTGTTATGGATTTTTCCAAGCATCCTATGTCATTTGAGATGATCTTAGGGCGTCTATTCATGAGGGAAGCAAAAATGGTGCATGACTGGTCCAAAAACCACGTCTACTTACAGTTCCAAGACTCTGTCATTCGAGTTGATCTTTTAAGTGGTCTAACGCATCCTCTAGGAAATAAATTCATCATTGATAATCGATCAGACACAACAATTCACTCAGCTCCATTACAATATTGTTACTCGTGTAACGAAGACACAGATATTGGGGAGAACTCTCCTTATATGGATATCCTACCCGGAATGCCTGAGTCAGACAATGTCGATTGGGTACACCTAGCGGCAACTATAGATACATGGGGAGCTAGAGGAACAACCTGGGTAACACCAGATGGGGAAGAGATACCACACATTGCACCAGTAAACATGTTAGGTGTAGCGCATGTAACATTCGATGATAAGAAAGAGGCACACCTACCTGAGAGTGAAACCGATGATTCCTCAAAGGCTTCAGGCCAATACACATCAAAAACAGAATCTCAGGGAGAAATGGATTCAGAACCTGAGGAAACATCGAGTGACCCAAGTATAGAAACTGAACACTCAAGGTCTAGTACGACCATCTATGGTAATTTATATGAGAGTGAAGAAGATACAAGCGAAGACCTATCAAGCGAGTCGAGTTCAAACATTTACCAAAATCAAAACCTTAACAAGAAACAAAGGTCATATAAGAGACGACGATATTGAGCAAATGTGAGATCTAGGATAAACAAGGAAAGATCTACTGCAGAATGGCTTAGCTTTCTAGGGGCATGTGATTCTCATCGAAAGCTAGTAGACAATTGGGGTGAACATCTCCAGAGTGTCATGTGGTGCAGCCCGCGACCCATTGACCTCGTTCAATTGGAGGTTACAGAGCCGAAATTGAGTCGAACTATAAGAAGACGTCAAAACCGAGAGTTAGCACAACAACAAAAGGAGGCAGAACTAAAAGAAAGTCTCCGTCAGGACAAGAGCCTGCTGACTTACATACGGCTCCTGAACATTTTAAATCTTATACCACGGGGGAGCGAAAGGTTGTGTATGCCAAAGACCAACGAATACCTACCAATGGAATCAGTGGAGTCTATGATGGTCCAGCAGTAGTTAAAGAGATAGAATTAGCAGAACCAGGTGAGGAGTCTAAACCAGTCTTTATTGCTCAAGACCTTACCGAAACTGAAGAGGCTGTACTTAAGGAGCTCCTCAAGGAATACAAGGATATCTTTGCTTGGACATATCATGACATGAAGGGCGTTCCACCTTCTGTGGTGCAACATAAAATTCCCATGACCAACACTGCTAAACCCGTCCAGCAACGACCCTATCCAATGCATCCTAAGTACGCCAAAATTGTACAAGAGGAGATTGAAAAACTTATCCAATGTGGATTCATATACCCTATTGAGCACTCAGAATGGGTTTCTCCAATAGTCATTGTGCCAAAAAAGAATGGGAAACTAAGAGTGTGCGTGGATCTCAAGAAAGTTAATGCAACCACTAGGAGAGATCATTATCCCTTTCCATATTCAGAACATGTGCTTGAAAGAGTTGCGGGCAAGGAAGCTTATAGCTTTTTAGATGGGTACTCTGGTTACAATCAAATCACAATTGCATTAGAGGACCTTTTCATGTGCATATTGATGCATCAAATTTTGCTATTGGGTGTGTTCTAACTCAACCAGGAGAACATAAATTGGACTATCCTAGTAGCTTTGCAAGTCGCCAATTAAATGATGCCGAGATGAACTACACTACTATAGAGCGTGAAGGTCTAGCTATGATATACGCAGTAAAGAAATTTCGCTATTACCTTCTTGCTACCAAGTTTTTGTTTTATGTTGATCATCAAGCATTGCCATATTTGGTAAACAAGCCGTGTTCCACGGGTCGAATTACATGATGGTTGTTAATTCTTCTTGAGTTTGACTTCACCGTTGTTGTGAGGCCTAGGAGGAAACATGTCATGGAGGATCATTTATCTCGTATCCCTAATGGCGAAGCTCCTACGGGGGTTGATGATGAATTGCCTGATACTCCTTTGTTCATTGTTGAGACAATGCCTGAATGGAGTGAAAAGATTGTTAACTTCTTAGTTAATGGTTTCCCACCCAAAGAGTTGCGAAAAGATATAGCTCAAAAATTAATCAAGGAATGCGAACCCTATTGCTTACTGGCTAGAACTCTCTATAAGAGAGGAAAAGATGATGTTCTTAGATGATGTGCCCGTGAGGATGAGTATTTATATATCCTACAAGAGGCACACATGGGCGTAGCTGGTGGTCACTTTTCAAGAAAGTTGACTGCCCGAAAGATCTTACAGTCAGGCTATTGGTGGCCCACTCTGTTTAAGGATGCATCACTTTTTGCAAAGGGATGTGATGAATTCCAACGCTTCAAGAAGCCACAAAGAAGGGATAGGATGCCTCTACATCCCATCAAGGTAACCCAACCATTTGAAAAGTGGGGCTTAGACTTTGTAGGACCGATAAGTCCGGCTGCACGTAACACGCAATCACGATATATCATTGTCGCTACCAACTATGTAACCAAATGGGCTGAAGCAAAAGCAACACGAAAGGCGGATGCAAAAACAACAGCTAAGTTCCTCTTTGAGAACATTATCACACGTTTTGGATGCCCCTTTGAACTTGTGAGTGACAATGGAACTCGTTTTATAAATGAAGTAATAAAAGAACTCACATCAAACTTCATGATATCTCACCACAAGTCTACACCCTATTATCCCCAAGCAAATGGCCAAGCTGAGAGTACCAACAAAACTCTCATCTCCATTTTGACAAAGACATTTGAGGCTCATCGCACTGATTGGGACCTAAAGCTTACATCAGCTTTATGGGCTTATCGTACTGCGTATAAAGTTGCTATTAATTGCACACCGTTTAAGATGGTGTATGGCCAAGAAGCAGTTATGCCATGGGAGTTTGTCATTCCTAGTCTTCGAGTAGCTTCTCAAGAAGGTTGGGATGGTAACCCCTTAGTGGAGCGATTATATATCCTGGAAAGGCTAGATGAAGAAAGACAATTAGCTGTGCGAAATGCTCTAATGGAGAAGGATAGGAGAAAGAAGTGGTTTGATAGCCATTAAAAGGATAAAGAAATCAAGGTTGGTGATAAAGTTCTTATGTACGGGGTACGTAATGAAAAGAAGAAATTGAAATACGCTGGTAAGGGACCATATTGAGTGTGTGACATTACCCCGCAAGGTACCATTCGTGTGGAGACTCTAGATGGATTTGAAACCATTGTATTACTTAATGGGAGTAAATTCAAAAGATATTATGATCCTCTAAGCCAGGAAGAGTTGCAAGCCATCCATCAAAAGAAGGCTTCCAAGGAACAAGCAGAGCTTAGAAAAATACAAGCAAGAGTTGAGGCTCGAGAACGACAACAACATCTGACGCCAACGAGAGGCTAATCTGGGAATCACGCAAGCATTTTTCGAGGACATAGATGACGCCTCATTAGAATCTGAGCCACCCCTACGATACCCAATTGAGCTAAATAGCCCCTATGGGAAAGTACTATACAATGCCTTATTAGATACGGGAGCTAAACACAATTTGTTATCCTATGGAGTTTGGTGTCAATTAGGGAAACCGACCCTATCCCCGAGTACGATGCAAGTCAAGGGCATTAATAAAAAGAAAACTGCTATTCTTGGAGTCCTTCAGACCCCTGTTGTCTATGACAATGGAAGCATAGTGCAGAGGTTTCTAGTCATGCCCGCAGGAGCTATGGAAGGCAACGTAAACCTGGGACGCACGTGGATGTTGGCAACCAAATGCACTATTGATTGGGATACTGGTAGTGTCACGACGCGACCACCGACTCTTACCCCTATCATTCAAGCAAAGTCACCTACGTTGCAAACTCTAGCAAAGTTGAAGGATAGCCAACATTCACAAGCTAAGGTGGTTAACTCGTCTTTGCCGGCTACCCATGAATCTAGCACTTCAACACTTGTAGTTGCATCAAGCAGTAATATTGCAAGTACTCAACCTGCATGACCTAAGAGTACATATCAATGGGTCCCCAAGGCCTTACTTCCAACTACCTCAACCCTCCCATCCATTCCAAGAAGAAATTTCCCGGGAAAACCAAGAGCACGCCCTAGGAGAGTCAAGACCAAATCACGATGGATTCCAAAACAACTATTAGAAGCCCAAGGCTACTATGATGGAAATGAGCAAATTTGGGTACCTAAACGTAAAATGTGTCCTTCCCTATCGACAAAAAACCCATATGAGTCAAACAGGGTAACGCTAAAGCCAATGGCAGACCGTGGGAAGGGAAAGATCATAGAATGCTACACACCTAGTCCAGAGCTAGTTTGGGCTGCAAGGCAAAACCAATTTATTCCACCTAGCTCAGGAAGGGGGGAGTTCCATTAAGCTTCTATCTCCTCATGTAATACATCCATAGAGGTAAAATCTTCTACACAGCCTCCATCTATAGTAGTGGACCTCCATGAAGCTACAAAAGAATCCACACCTCCCAGTGTTCAAGAATCACCTGATGAACCACTTCAAGTTCTATCCTAGGAGAGTACCTTACCACCCTTGCAACTTGACGAGGCACCTAGGGTAATAGAAAACTACTGGCAAAAATCCTCACTTATTACCAACTGAAACAATTGGTTTCAAAGGGTGACGACATCATTTCAAACGGTATGATCTACCCAAGGAAGAGGGGAGTGTTTGTGGACATCCATCATTCACTTGCTTCCCTCTCAACCTTTCTCCCTGACCTCTTAATATCCGATCTTAGGGAATGTATATATAAAGCCTTATACTCACAAAAACAAGATAAAAAAGTAAAAGAGCAAGAGCCACAACACAAATCATAAAGACAAATTATGCACAAGAACACGACCCTTGTAATATTTGCACTCTAACCATCATCTATTTGCGTGTACAGATATGGCTAGTACGCTAGAGTCATCCACTCCTACCTTGGGTGAGAGGTACCCTCGTTACTTTTCACAAATATTTCACATGGTCTTTCCAGTGCTTGCATGTGAATGGGATTTGATAGGTACGCTAGCATGTGAGAGGAATTTTGAGGAGTTAGAATGGCTGATAAGTCTCTTGACCACGTCTAATCCATACTTAGTAGAGAGCGTTTCTCCCATTGCACAAGCCTACCCTTTTGACCAAGATGACTATAGGCGTCTAGTGACCTTCTTAGTAAACATGGGCACCTATGATGAAGAAGAAAATTTACACGACTACACGGATGGCACATATGGTCTCATGGATGATGACTTTGTTTATCTTGACTACGAAGATAGGGGTTTAGCCTTAGGGTTTCCCCCCAACCTCTACAATATCCTATTCCCTTGACTCTCTAGGGGGAGTGCAAATAATTAGGTTAGGGTTCCTTATGTTTTTTGTTGTGTTCAATAAGTGTTGGTACCCTTTTCCACTAATGTGCCTCCTAGAGGTATTCCTTTTGTTTCCTAGTGTGTACATGAGCGTGTTGCTATTGGTAGGATTTGGACCTTCATGGAATCTTTATCTCGACTCACTCTTCAAATCAAGCGCGACCATTGACACAAACAGGTGTTTCTTGTCCATTAGCATTGCCCCTTATCTTTTTTGCATATATGATTGTCAGCTTTAATTGTGATTGGTAGCCTAATATTCACCGCATTTGCTTAGTATCAAACATTTAATTCAATGTAATTTTTTGTCATAATCACTTGTCTAGGTTTAAAAATCAAGCAGTCCGACAAACTAGTTTGACCAAGTTAGGTGTTAGAAATCTTCTCTTAATACCATGGGGAATGCCTTCCTAATAATTAATGGTTACTTAGGTTCTTAATCCGATTTAGGCAGCATTGTGTGAAATGTACTAGGGCTTTCTAGTGGGCTTGACCCTATTGACCTTTAGCTTAAGTATTATAAAGGGAGTTTACTAGTGTGATGAGCCTGGGGAGGTGTATCAGTGTTATATGACCCCCCAAAGTTACAAAATCAAAATGCTGAAAATGAACAAACAAAAAATCAAAGTGCCACACTGTAAAATCTTAAGCTGGAAGAGAAATCTCAGCTTGATTTGGTACTTCACTCACATGTATTGCCTATGGTACTAGAGCCCTAGAGGTGCCCAGTATGGGCGTTTACTTGAAAAGCAAAAAACCCAAGGCATACAAAATAAGCACACACATCAAAATTGAATCACTATGAAAAGACTTTGGGGGGTCAAAGAAAAAGTAATCAGTCAGGCGATGATTTCATGAGAAATTCCTTTTATGGTAGCTTAACTACAAGGTCTTCTAGATATAGCCTCTAGTCAGCCCTCGAACATGAATACTTGGCTCTCGCGATTAAACAACTTAATTGACCACAGAAAATTAAGAAGCTTACCCATGGTATTAATATTCGATCTCTAGTGCCTTTCGACCGTCAAATTAGCGACCCCAGACTTGTTTAATTTTTTACCTTTACATCTCTTTATGCATTTGATTACATTGCAATTTAATGTTCATTACTGAAAAATTGTTTGAAATTCTTTTACCAATCAATTTGTCTCCCTAAAACTGCATATGCTTTTTAATCACTTATGAGAATGCAATTACTGTGCCAATGTTGTTTGATTTTGCAGTGACTGAAGAAGGCTAAGGACATTCATCTCAAATGCTCTTCCACCTCGACGAACGAGCTTCAACTCAATAGCTTCCGAGGACGAAATCTACATCAGGAAGGGGGGCATGTTAACCCTCACAGCTCACGGACACCCCATCACCTACGACGGACGTGTATTATGTATTTGGTAGAGTCAGGTACCGGGCTTGTCGGACCAATAGGAAAAGGGTAAGAGTGATCGCCGATGAGAGGCACACTCTAACTGGGACATTGAAGGGATTAGTTGGCTAAGCATGGGCGCCCAAGTGTGAATGGGGTGAGCTCATATAAAAGCCAACTAAACCTAAAATTCACTCATTCTCTCATTTGTGCAATAGAAGAGTGCTCTTGCTCCATCTCCATCTCCATCTTCTTCTTCTTCACCTCCTCGTGTGTGTGTGTGTGTATGTGAGAGAGAGAGAGAGAGAGAGAGAGGGAGAGTGTGTGTGCGATCGAGCATTATGAAGGCACGACGGCGGCGAAGCGGTTGAGCGCGGCACGACTGCAGCTTCTTCTTCATCGCGGCGAGGAATCCACCACGAAGGCGAGCGTAGAGCGGTGAGTGACACACCCTTTGCTCTCTTGAGCTTGCTAGATTAGTCTTGTTGTGTGCTTGGAGCTATTTGTGGCTCGCACACGGTGTATCGGCAAGTCCCTTGCTTCGACAGTGCGGCAAGGAGCGCACAGAGAGCAGGTTGCGTCCTCTCGGGCTTAGTCGCCAGCTGCTCCAACACACGGCTGCTCACTTTCTCCGATTTTAGTGAGCTTTGGAAAGCATTTGCAGGTCAACAAATATTTTGGGAGACCTCGTAGAGCTCGGTCTGCTCACATTTTTGATTCGGGCTCATTTCGGCCTCCGTTTCCACTACAAGCAGTGCTGCACAGGCTATTTTGTCATTTTGTTCAGAATTTTTGTCAATGCCGTTTTCTGTATAACAGGTTGCTTACAGTCTTCTGCGGTTTGTGCTATATAGCACGTGTTGTTCTCGCACCGTTTCTCCTATTTTCGGGTAGTTTTCACATCAAGTGCAGCATTTACCATGGTTGACAACAAAAACATAGATGTGTTCAAGATGTTTGTTGTTGCTGAGGACAGGTTAGATGGGGACAATTACCCTATGTGGGATTATATGACGCAACACGTTCTTGTGTCAAAGGGCGTCTGGAATATTGTGCAGGGCATTGATGTACGTCCTGGTTCTGAGGATGTAGGCAATGTTGAGGATGTTGCAGGTCTTGCTGCAAGGATTGCTGCTATTAGAGTTGTTTTGCCTATGGTAGAACAAGCTCGTTGGGATGTAAAGGATGCACAGGCTATGCATTGATTGAATTTTCTGTAAAGTGCACCATTGTTCCTCACATCCGTTTAGCAAAATCTTCAAAACAAGCTTGGGATATATTGGTTGTTCTTTATGCAAGTCACAATGATGCTAAAATTGTTTTGCTGCGTAAAGAGGTGGAGTCGAAGATTATGCATGAGGAAGATGATATGGACACTTTCCTTGCTAGTTTCAAGGATATCAATGAGCAACTTATTTCTGCAGGTGAAGTCATTTTAGATAGTATCCTTGTGCAGACCGTTCTTGATGCCTTACCAGATTCTTACGAGACTTTTGCTAGTACTTGGAGACTTATGACCCAAGGAAATCCAGAAGTTGTCAAGTTTGATGCATTATGCTCATTGCTGTTGCAAGAGTCACTTTCCAGAAAAAACAAGACTAGACAGCGTGCAGTTGAACAACCTTTTATTGCTTCTCAAAGAAAGGGTGGTAACAGCAATGCAGCCACTTCTTATGGTTCTGTTGCGAGTGGCAAAACTTCTATTCCCAATGCTTCTACTGGCAGCACTTTGTCTAGCAATTCTGGTGATAAGGGCAAAAAGAAGATGCGTTGCCATTATTGTAAAGCCAATGATCACTTGATCAAGTCGTGTCCTTAGTTGAAGGCCAAAGAGGCTAAGAAGAAAGAGGGTGGTTCCACTGCAAATGCTGGTTCCACTACAAGTGCAGCCATTGTTGAGTCTTCTGTGAAAGGAGACTATGTTGCTAATGTTCATGCAGAATGGGCTTTTAGCACAGAGTGCACTTACAATCCTGCTGCCCATGATGCATGCTTGTCAGTTGCTGGAGATTCACATGTGTGGTATTTCAACAGTGGTGCTACAAAGCACATTACCTCACATCGTGAATTGGTTACCTCTCTCGAGTTTGTCCCTCATGGGAATTCAGTCACTTGTGCCAACAATGCCTCTTATCCGGTTCAGGGAGTTGGAAAAATTGTGCTTACTGCTGCAAATGGCAGTTCCTTCACACTTGTTGATGCACTTTATGTACCTAGGATCAAGAAGAATCTCTTGTCTGTATCCGCACTTGCTAGACTTGCTCTTGTCTGTATCCGCACTTGCTAGACTTAGACTTGGATGATAAGGATGTCAAATGTATTTTTGTTGGTTATAGTGCTGAAAGAAAAGGTTACAAGTTTTATCATCCGCAAACAAAGCGTATTCTGGTTTCACGAGATATAGTGGTTGTGGAAGATTCTGTTCAACCCTTGCTGTCATGTACTAGAGACTTTAATGTAAGCTCACAGGACATTTATGACACTTTGTTGCCTCTTTTCAGTGGTGGAAATACGAAATTAAGTTCCAATGAGGCAAATGTACAGCTTATGGGGGTTTCTGAAAATGTTACAGATCAGCCTATTACTGATGCAGATGTACATGATGTACTTGATGATGAAAGGGATGAAAATGAGCAGGCTAGAGGTATGCCAAATTGGCTGGTGCACACTTTGCGTGATAGTAAATTGGATGCACCTTTGTCTAGTCGTACTTGTTCAGGCTCTCGCCATGCATCTTATGCATCAGATTGTTATGCTTTAGCTGTGTCTAGCTTACATGATGTTGAGGAGTCTCTGTCTTTTGATGAAGCACAGAATTCAAAAAGGTGGATGGCTGCCATGCAATCAGAATATGATGCACTTATAGAAAATGACACATGGACTTTATGTGATTTGCCTCCTGGCAAGAAGGCCATTGGTACGACGTGGGTTTACAAGTTGAAACACAAGCCGGATGGTGAGATCGATCTCCATAAGGCTAGACTTGTTGCAAAGGGTTATGCACAACAAAAAGGCATAGATTATGAAGAGACTTTTTCTCCCACTTGTCGTATGACTACCGTGCGTGACTACTCACATACACACACACACGAGGAGGTGAAGAAGAAGAAGATGGAGATGGAGATGGAGCAAGAGCACTCTTCTATTGCACAAATGAGAGAATGAGTGAATTTTAGGTTTAGTTGGCTTTTATATGAGCTCACCCCATTCACACTTGGGTGCCCATGCTTAGCCAACTAATCCCTTGAATGTCCCAGTTAGAGTGCGCCTCTCATCGGCGATCACTCTTACCCTTTTCCTATTGGTCCGACAAGCCCGGTACCTGACTCTACCAAATACATCATACACGTCCGTCATAGGTGATGGGGTGTCCGTGAGCCGTGAGGGTTAACACTCTCACACCAATTGTTGGAATTAGAGTTGCAGAGAAACACACACAGCTTGGAGAAGACAAAGGAAGCTCAAGGCACACAATAGAGAGTGTGTTACTTAGTGTGCAATGGAAAGATAGATAGCCCTAGAGTGATGGGTATATATACAATGCACGGGGGAAAAAACCTCCTAAAGAGGGAAAAAATGCCCCGGCCGTCCTAGTGTGTTCACACACATCACTACCACATGTATATGGTAACATCTCTCTCTCTCTCTCTCTCTCTCTCTCTCTCTCTCTCTCTCTCTCTCTCTCTCTCTCTCTCTCTCAAAACTCTCTACTTCCGTAGTTAAATTCCTTTGAACCCAAAAGTAAGTATTAGATTCTCTGATAACTAGTCTTTTGGGGGGAGGAGGAAGAACACAACAAATATACAATAAATATCGTTCTTCATAGATGGGATGGTATTTATTAGCTTTTTTGGACTGGCACATGCAATCAAGGCACTACAAATTAGCTTGACACTAGAAGGCAAAGCCTATAAATGGTGGATGTCTTTGAAGGAGAAGGGTATCATACCGTGCACATGGGTTGCTTTTGAGGATATGTTCAAAAGAGAAGTTCTTCTATTAATGACAAGGATAGAAATTGGACAACATGGTAGAAGTTTTCTACAAGGCAACATAAGGCAGTGCTTGAATATTTCTCACATTATAGACATGTTATCCTCAAACTAGAGGGTTTAAATAACTTCCAACAAGTATGCCAATTTATTTGTGCCTTAACTATTGAGTTTAAGAAGCATGTTAAAACCTAGGATCCCAAAACACTTGAGGAAGCTTAATGCAAGCACATATTGATGATAATCTGGCTGACAAATTATTGCATAACATGCATATACTTGATAGTTTACATGCATGTGCATGTCATAGTAATAATGTTACGAGATTGGGCACTCTCCTATTGCATGTGGTTAACTGCAATTGGGATATCTGGCTTAATGATTAATTATGTGTTGTCTATTTGATTTTACTAACAGCGAGTGCATGATGATTTGTAGATTCAAATTTTGGGGGTTGAGAAGGAGGTGCTGACAAATATTAATCCTCTCGGTCATTTTATTCTTGCACAGTATTTTAGATCTTTTATCAATAAGCCACTATGGATGCTTTGTAAATAGGACAGTGAGAACTCGCCCTAAGAGGGTCATGCAATAAGTAATGTGTTCCACTCATAACTAAAGTGAGATTAAAGTGTAAAAGAGGGGCCTCCAATTTTTTGGCACTAACAATAATATCGAATACCAAACGCCACAAGAGGTGCCGTGGAGTTAGGGGTTGCAATCTTTAGGTCTTTCTTGTGTAGATGCCCAAAATTTTCCCTTCCCCCTCTCTTAAGCTATGTCTTGGGCTATGGAGCTTGAATGTGTAACCTTCCGGTGTAAGAGTTTGTCAACTATGATTTCCTTGTGTACTATTATGTGTGTAGGCATGTCAATATCTCCATTGTTTCCTTTCTCTGTCAACAGCTTCCCCTACTATCTCTCTCTTTTCCCTTCTCCATCATGGCAAGATCAAGTTGAATTTCATGGCCAAGGATGGAAGCCCACCCTTGCTTCCAACAATGGTATCAGAGCTTCTGGTTCAAGGGATATTGGTACTTGATTTTTAAATTTGAAGAGGAATTCTCAAATCGGCAACATCGAATTTGCAAAGGGAAGCTTAATTGGCAATCTTATTCAACAATTTCATCTATCGACAATGGCAACTCGGGTATGTGTATCATTTAATACAAGCAATTGTTGAATTTGTGGATATATGAAGATATACAGGCAAGCAATAGACAAGAATGCGGTTCTAAAGAACTTTGAGAAATATCGTAATTCCAAGTCGGCATCGGATTTCCATTGAAAAGAGTGTAGAAGAGACAAAATTGGTGGGATGAGAGAGGCGACCAATCAAGAAGAAGAGGTGGAGAATTGAGGAGAGGTGGAGGAAGTAGTGACTAAGGAATTTGGCATCGGACCCCCTTGAAGGGAAATTTTAAGAGCGGAATTTGGCACAAGTAAAGAATAATAAGAAGAAACTCAAGGAATTTATGAAATTCGGCTATCTATTTAGTGGAGGTCAAAGCGTGTAGAAAAAGAAGATTTCTCTTTATTTTGGCAAGCCTTGAAGTTCTTATGATTTGGTTGTTCGAGCATAGATGATTGCGGAGTATCTTGTATCCAAGACATCTATACTCTTTATAATGCAGCTTAAATTTTTCAAGGAAGGAGAGACCCTCTATGTGTCACTCACTCCTTCACTTAAGAGAAAACCTCTCTAAAATGCAAAAGGGAGAGTAAGATTGTAAGAAACAACTAGCAGCTGCTTCTCAGCTTTTGTCACAATGTAAAATCAAAAGAATTTCTTTCTCTTTAGTAGTAGAAAGTGCTTTAGTCATAGAAAGTCAAAGACTTTCTCCTCTACATAGAATAAACTTATTGGTTTAAATGCACACAACAAAAAGGAGATAAATTTAGTGGAGATTTTATTATTTAATGAGAATTTAATTTTTGAAGATATATTTGGTTTTTCTTTTCAAAAGGTCTTTTTCAAGACCAATATTGATATATTTTTGTAAAAAGTTTTTATTTCTTTAAAGAGATTGAAAAAAAAAAAAAAAAGCTCGTGTGGTGTTTACTTGGGGTAGTTTTTGTTACCATATACATGTGGTAGTGATGTGTGTGAACACACTAGGACCGCCGGGGCATTTTTTCCCTCTTGAAGAGGTTTTTTCCCCCGAGCATTGTATATACGCCCATCACTCTAGGGCTATCTATTCTTCCATTGCACACTAAGTAATACACTCTCCATTGTGTGTCTTGAGCTTCCTTTGTCTTCTCCAAGCTGTGTGTGTTTCTCTGCAACCCTAATTCCAACAATTGGTATCAGAGCAGGTTGCGTCCTCCCGAGCTTAGCTGCCAGCTGCTCCAGCACACGCTTGCTCACTTTCTCCGATTTCAGTGCGCTTTGGCAAGCGTTCGCAGGTCGACAAATACTTCGGGAGACCTCGTAGAGCTTGGTGTTCTCAGATTTTTGATTTGGGCTCATTTCGGCCTCCGTTTCCACTACAGGCAGTACTACACAGGCTATTTCGTCATTTTGTGCAAAATTTCTGTCAGTGCCGTTTTTTGCATAACAGGTGCCTTATAGTCTTCTACAGTTTGTGCTATATAGCACAGGTTGTTCCCGTTCCATTTCTCCTATTTTCGGGCAGTTTTCACATCAGGTGCGGCATTTACAATGGCTGACAACAACAACACAGATGTGTTCAAGATGTTTGCTGTTGAGGATAGGTTGGCTGGGGACAACTACCCTATGTGGGCTTATATGATGCAACATGTTCTTGTGTCAAAGGGCGTCTGGAACATTGTGCAGGGCATTGATGTACGCCGTGGTTCTGAGGATGTAGGCGATGTTGAGGATGTTGCAGGTCTTGCTGCAAGGATTGCTACTGTTAGAGTTGTTTTGCCTACGGCAGAACAAGCTCGTTGGGATGTTAAGGATGCGCAGGCTCATGCATTGATTGCGTTGTCGGTGAAGAGCACCATTGTTCCTCACATTCGTTCAGCAAAATCTGCAAAACATGCTTGGGATATTCTAGCAAGTCTTTATGCAAGTCGCAATGAGGCTATAGATGCTTTGTTGCGTAAAGAGATGGAGTCAAAGATTATGCATGAGGAGGATGATATGGACACTTTCCTTGCTAGTGTCAAGGATATCAACGAGCAACTCATTTCTGTAGGTGAAGTCATTTCAGACAGTTCCCTAGTGCAAACTGTTCTTGATGCCTTACCAGATTCTTACCAGACTTTGGCTAGTACTTGGAGACTTATGACCCAAGGAAATCCTGAAGTTGTCAAGTTTGATGAATTATGCACATTGCTGTTGCAAGAGTCACTTTCCAGAAAAAACAGGACTAGGCAGCGTGCAGTTGAACAGGCTTTTATTGGTTCTCAAAGAAAGGGTGGTAACAGCAATGCAGCCACTTCTTATGGTTCTGCTGCGAGTGGCAAAAATTATGTCCCTAATGCTTCTACTGGCAGCACTTCCTCTGGCAATTCTGGTGATAAGGGCAAAAAGAAGATGCGTTGCCATTATTGTAAAGCCAATGATCACTTGATCAAGTCGTGTCCTTAGTTGAAGGCCAAAGAGGCTAAGAAGAAAGAGGGTGGTTCCACTGCAAATGCTGGTTCCACTAAAGGTACAACCATTGTTGAGTCTTCTGTGAAAGGAGATTGTAATGCTGATGTTGATGCAGAATGGGCTTTTAGTGCAGAGTGCACTTACAATCCTGTTGTCCATGATGCATGCTTGTCAGTTGTTGCAGATTCACATGTGTGGTATTTCGACAGTGGTGCTACAAAGCACATTACCTCACATCGTGAATTGTTTACCTCTCTCGAGGTTGTCCCTCATGGGAATTCAGTCACTTGTGCCAACAATGCCTCTTATCCAGTTCAGGGAGTTGGAAAGATTGTGCTCACTGCTGCTAATGGCAATTCCTTCACACTTGTTGATGCACTTTATGTACCTGGGATCAAGAAGAATCTCTTGTCTGTATCCGCACTTGCTAGACTTGGACTTGTAGTCAAATTTGTGGATGACAGATGTACAGTTCATGATCTCAGTTTTGGTGATGAAATTGTTGCATCTCGCCTTTTGTGCCGTGGGCTGTATAAGCTCACTTTGTATGACAAGTGTGGACAAAATTTTGCAAATGCTATTGCAGATTCAAGGGCTATTTCAGATGCAAAACTTTGGCATGCACATTTTGGTCATCTTAATTTTGCTACATTTGCAAAAATCTGATATGGTTGCTTCTTTGCCGCCTCTTGAAGCACCTGTCAAACATGTTTGTGAAGGCTGTATACTGGGTAAAATGCAGCGTTCTAAGTTTCCAAAGGATGGTTCAATTAGGGCCACATGCAGGTTGTAGCTCGTGCATACTGATGTTTGTGGGCCCATGTAAACTCCGTCCTTGGGCAATTACCTGTAATTCGTGACTTTCATTGATGATTACTCCAGGCATGCATGGGTATTTCCGCTTAAAGCGAAGTCCAAATTTTTTATGTGCTTCAAACAATTTCTGGCTATGGCTGAAAATGTCTCAAAATGTACTATGGGCACCCTCCGTTCTGATCGAGGGGGGGAGTATATGTCTCATGAATTTAATGCATTTCTGGCTAGTCGGGGGAGTATATGTCTCATGAATTTAATGCATTTCTGGCTAGTCGTGGGATAAAACACCAATGTACAGTGCATTATACACCTCAGCAAAATGGTGTTGCTGAGAGGAAAAACAAGTCACTGACGGAAGTGGCACGATGTATGGTCAAAAGTCAAGATTTTCCACATTCTTTTTGGCTTGAGGCCATCATGTGTGCCACTTATGTACTTAATAGGTGTCCTATGAAAGCTTTGCAGTCTATTACTCCATATGAAGCATGGTATGATAGAAAGCCTTCTATTGAGCACATGCTTGTTTTTGGCTGTTTGGCATATGCTTTGGTGCCACAAACACAACGCAGAAAATTGGATGATAAGGCTATCAAATGTATTTTTGTTGGTTATAGTGCTGAAAGAAAATGTTACAGGTTTTATCATCCGCAAACGAAAGCGTATTCTGGTTTCACGAGATGTAGTGTTTGTGGAAGATTCTGTTCAGCCCTTGCTGTCATGTACTAGAGACTTTAATGTAAGCTCGCAGGACATTTATGACACTTTGTTACCTCTTTTCAGCGGTGGAAATACGAATGTAATTTCCAATGAGGCAAATGTACAGCCTATGGGGGTTTCTGAAAATGTTACAGATCAGCCTCTTACTGATGCAGATGTACATGATGTACTTGATGATGAAAGGGCTGAAAATGAGCAGGCTAGAGGTATGCCAAATTGGATGGTGCACACTTTGCGTGACAGTGAATTGGATGCACCTTTGTCTAGTCGTACTCGTTCAGGCTCTCGCCATGCATCTTATGCATCAGATTGTTATGCTTTGGCTGTGTCTAGCTTACATGATGTTGAGGAGCCTCTGTCTTTTGATGAATCACAGAATTCAAAAAATTGGATGGCTGCCATGCAATCAGAATATGATGCACTTATAGAAAATGACACATGGACTTTATGTGATTTGCCTCCTGGAAAAAAGGCCATTGGTACGACGTGGGTTTACAAGTTGAAACACAAGCCGGATGGTGAGATCGATCGCCATAAGGCTAGACTTGTTGCAAAGGGTTATGCACAACAAAAAGGCATAGATTATGAAGAGACTTTTGCTCCCACTTGTCGTATGACTACTGTGCGTTTTCTATGTTCATTCGCAGCTCATTTTGGTTGGGATGTACATCAATCAGACATTGTTAGTTCTTTCTTGAATGGTGACATATTTGAGGAAGTTTATGTAACGCAGCCTCGCGGTTTTGTCATAAAAGGACAAGAGGACAAAGTGTGCACATGTAAGAAGGCTTTGTATGGGTTGAAGCAATCTCCTCGTGCTTGGTATGAGAAAGCTGACACTCATTTGGTGAAATGAGGCTTTCGTAACAGTCCAACAGAAAGCACATTGTGTGTAAAGCGTGAGGATGATGTACTTCTCATTGTGGTTCTTTATGTCGATGATTTGCTGATCACTGGACCAAATGAGAGACATATTGCTGAATTTAATGCTGATTTGAATGCTACTTTCAAGATGAAAGATTTGGGGCTGTTGCATCATTATTTGGGTATACAGTTTAAGAAGTGTGATGGTGGTATTGCCTTGTGTCAGAAAAGTTACATAGAGACATTGCTACGTAAGTTTGGAGTTGAGGATTGCAAACCTATTGCCACTCCCATGGAAACAGGTTTGAAGTTGAGTCTACATGATGTTGGTGATCCTGCTGATGTCACTCTTTACCAAACTGCTGTTGGTTGCCTCATTTATGTATGCAACACGAGGCCGGATATTCAGTTTGCACTCTCACAGGTCAGCAGATTTATGCATAGCCCAAGGCCTAAGCATTGGTAGGCTGTCAAGAGGATTTTTCGCTACCTTAGTGTCACTTTACATCTTGGGTTGTTTTATCCCAAGGGGGGATCATTGCCGCCAGACTTACATGCTTTTTCGGACTCAGATTGGGTTGGTTGTTTTGACACGCGAGTGTCCACGAGTGGTTTTTGTTTCATGCTTGGCAGTTCATGTATATCATGGTTGAGCAGGAAGCAACCTACTGTGGCCACTTTGAGTTGTGAGACTGAGTACAGGGTAGTCTTCACAGCTACGGTTGAGTGTGTATGGCTCAAACGCCTTATGGCTGATTTGGGTGTTGGACAGGACACTGCCAACACTATCTACACTGACAGTCAGAGCGCATTGGCAGTTGCGAGGAACCCAGTTTTTTATGCTCGAACAAAGCACATTGAGGTGCATTACCACTATGTCAGGGAGAGGCTCTCAGCAAAAGAGATCAGCTTGGCTTATGCACGTGCCAACACAGGACAGCCTTGCAGATCTTTTCACAAAGGCATTGTCTCGTGAGAAGCTCGAAGCTTTACGCAAATCTTAGGCTTACTCCCCTTTGTGAATTGATGATGTCCTTAGGGCATGGCACTTCCCTTTACTCATGTGCCAACTCTTGTTCACCGCATCACTCCAGGGGGTTTTTTTAACCATATACATGTGGTAGTGGTGTGTGAACACACTAGGACCACCGGGGCATTTTTTCCCTCTTTAGGAGGTTTTTTCCCCAGTGCATTGTATATACACCCATCACTCTAGGGCTATCTATATTTCCATTGCACACTAAGTAACACACTCTGTATTGTGTGCCTTGAGTTTCCTTCGTCTTCTCCAATGTGTGTTTCTCTGCAACCCTAATTCCAACAAGAGAGAGAGAAAGAGAGAGCTTGCTTTTCGAACTTGGGCACTTGAGAGTGTGTGGGAGGAGCAATAGAGCCAAAAACCCAGCAATCACTCTCTTTTATGCTTGTGCAAGTGTGCAACTAGTCTTGAATTGGAATGCTTACACTTGACCAATGAGGTGGGAACGCTTTATAAATTTCAGGGATTTCAAAATGACGTGATCACACCATAATTTCAGGTTAATAACAATAGAAATGCAAAATAACAAATATTTTGTTAATTGACATTCATCTTTTTTGACCTCCAAGGAGACCTGGAGACCAGCTCGTAGCCCGCCGGGCTAATTAGTTGGCCCGCCGGGCTAGTGAATCTTCCCGGCGGTCACACTGGGTAAAGCTATTTGCCCGTCGGGCCCGCCATGGCTATATAAAGGTGATGCCGGTGCTTGTCTTTTCACAAAAGAGGTACATTGAAAAGTCTTCACCAAACTTTCTGGCAGCTTTCCACATTCTCAAAGCAGTGTAGTAGTAATTTTTTAAACCCTTCCTTATTTTATTGATATTTTTTTGAGTTTTTTGCGTTAACTTAAAGGTTTAAAGTTTCTTTTATCAAATCATCGTACGTGGATGCACTGGCACATGGTTGAAATTGCGGCTAGGTGTGTCATTGCAAAAGCGTACGATGATTATGTTTTATATTGCTCCCAGTTATTCATGCTTCGGCACATGGTTGCAATTGCGACTAGGTGTGTTGGTGCTAGAACGACAGGAGCATTTGTTTGAAAGAAGTAACCGTGCGCGAATGCACTGGCACATGGTTGCAATTGCGGCTAGGTGTGTCATTGCAAAAGTGTAGGGTGATTATGTTTTATGTTGCTCCCAGTCATTCATGCTTCGGCACATGGTTGCAATTGCGACTAGGTGTGTTGCTGCTAGAATGACAAGAGCATCTGTTTGAAAGAAGTCACCGTGCGTGGATGCACTGACACATGGTTGCAATTGCGGCTAGGTGTGTCATTGCAAAAACGCAAGATGACTATGTTTTATGTTGCTTCCCATCATTCATGCTTCGGCACATGGTTGCAATTGCGACTAGGTGTGTTGCTGCTAGATTGACGGTAGCATCTAATGCATGAATGTGTGCTCAAATAATTTCATAATGCTTCATATGATTGAATCTTGAAAGAAGACATCATGCGTGGATGCACTGGCACATGGTTGCAATTGCGACTAGGTCTATCATTGCAAAAGAGTAGGATGACTATGTTTTATGTTGCTCCCAGTCGTTCATGCTTCGGTACATGGTTGCAATTGCCACCAGGTGTGTTGCTGCTAGAATGACAGGAGCATCTGTTTGAAAGAATTCACCGTGCGTGGATGCACTGGCACATGGTTGCAATTGCGGCTAGGTGTGTCATTTCAAAAGCGTAGGATGACTATGTTTTATGTTACTCCCAGTCATTCATGCTTCGGCACATGGTTGCAATTGCGACTAGGTGTGTTGCTGCTAGAATGACAGGAGCATCTGTTTGAAAGAAGTCACCGTACGTGGATGCACTGGCACATGGTTGCAATTGTGGCTAGGTGTGTCATTGCAAAAGCGTAGGGTGACTATGTTTTATGTTGCTCCCAGTCATTCATGCTTCGGCACATGGTTGCAATTGCGACTAGGTGTGTTGCTGCTAGAATGACAGGAGCATTTGTTTGTAAGTTGTCGTACGGTGAGGCATTGGCACATGGTTGCAATTGCGATTAGGTGTGTCACTGCAAAAGCATACGAGATCTATGGTCTATATTGCACTTTTTCTTTCACGTAGAAAAGATCCAAATGTAGTGGCACATAGTTATATTTCACAATGTGTTGTTTGCAATAATACCATTGCAAGCCAAATGGATCCTTCTGCTACTTCAATGATAGAGTTCAAAAAGAAAATTAGACAATTGTCCATTACGATCGTCAGTGCACTAGATCCCGACGATATAGCACAGATTGTTGCAGATGAGTCTAGATTGCAATCATTATATAGTGAGATTGCCCGCAAAATGTTGTTGTTATATCCAGACAAAACAACCGAATCAATAAACTCATTACTGAGCAGTTGGGTGGGCAATTTGCCCAAGGTGGCCTCTGATTTGAAAGAGGAATGCCCTCAAGAAGTAGACAAGGGTAAGCTAGAGCATTGGAACACTAGATGGAGAGCTGAAAAGGAGAGGTCAAGGCGAGCATCCCACATAGACACACAGTTTGGCCTAAGCAAGAAAATGCGAATGGCTGTCACCAGAGTTGTGGGGAGCAGCCAAGTTGGAGAACCGTTTATTGAGGAGGCTACCATTGAGGGAACATCGGGTTCTACTGTTTCTGCCAGTCACCTGGAGAGCAGTATATACAATTCTGAATGTAGTATGACTCTGGGCATTCCAAATAAGTCCATTAAGAAGATCAAGAAACTTGGGTCAGGGGCTTATGGCACAAGGTGGAAAGTTCAAATCAAAGGGATCAGTTTCCTTCCTGCAATGAATACTTATTGTGCCAAGGAGTTCAAAGGACAGGCCAAGCATCAATGGAAAAGCTTTGCATAAGAAAGTGGGGTAGATCTCAACCATAGAGGGATTGTGAGGAGTATTGCCCACTCTGTAATGTTGCCATGGTTTCTGATATTCCCCTACTTCAATGGGGGAACTTTAGGTGATCTTATAGAGATAGTACCCCATCCACATGGCTCTTTCACGACGTTTGTAGCGCATCAAGAGGGGAAAGGAAAGATCCCTGAAGACTTTAAATGGGAGCAGCCCTCTGAAGACCAGAAAACACGTATCAAGAGCCTGTGCAATCATGCTCCCTCATTGATCCATGCCTTGGTGAAGGAATTGCGATTCGCACATGACGAGGGAGTGATCCACAATGATCTCCATCCATGGAACATCATGTTGGACTTTACCAAGGATCTCACTCCCCGTATTGGAATAATTGATTGGGGATTGTCTCTATGTGTTGGCTTAGAGACATAAAATACCAACAATACCGATGAAAACTTGCAAAAGCTTCATCCTTGGCGAGCTCCTGAGTTACTAGATGCCAATCACCCGTGCCCATGGACCAAGGCCACATATGTGTACGCCATAGGATGGGTGATATGGAAATTTTGTAAGTTTTGTGGAGAGTTCTGTGACTACTACAACACAGATTGGTTCAAACATAAGGTTTGAACTTAAACAGAAGTCACTCAATGGATTCGATAATCTATTAATTAAACCACCGTCGCTTCCTGCGAGACGGGTCAAAGTTGGTTCAATTTACAAATTCTCTTCAATCTCTTCTAAAGTACATGTAGTTTCTACTTCATGAGATTCCCCTTGCAGCTCACTGTCTTCGTACACCTCATCATTGGTTACATCATAAGTCCAGTGCGGCATCTCCTCTTTGTAGTTCTCAGCTTGCACTCTTGTCAATAGCCGATGGTTGCAATACATATACACCAATTTTTCAGGTCTTGAATTTAGAAGGCGGTTTCTGATGGTACAATGTATGTATTTATATGTACTTCAGTTTCTCTCAGAACTTGAATTGGATGCACATTGGGCTAGGATTCTAACAGCTAGGCGTTTAAGGGTGGGTGCACTTTTATTTTGAGAAAAACTCACTTTTCTTTTGATTAATGTAAAGCTTATTGTCTCTCAAAACTTGAAATATTACCTGAAGATGTTGCTTATGTTCCTCAATAGACTTCGAGTAAAGGATAATGTCATTGAGGAACACTTCCATGAAGCTTCAATGAGGTCTAAAGAGCTTGTCCATCATTTGATAAAAGGTAGACAACACATTTGTAAGTCCAAAAGGGAGTACCAAGAATTCATATAGGCCAAACGTTGTTCTAAAGGTTGTCTTATGAAAACCTTCAAGCCTAATACTTATCTGATGATAACCATTTTTAAGATCTATTCTACTAAAGTAGGTAAAGCCTTGTAGCTTATCAAATAGATCTACTATCCTGGGAAAAGGAAATCTATTCTTTATGGTTATCCAATTAAGTGCCTGCTATCGTCCACACACATTCTCTAAGTACCATCTTTCTTTTGCATTAGTAGAACGAGTGAACATAATGGAGATGAACTAGGCCTAATCATCCCTTTTTCCACAAGCTTGTTCACTTGCCGCATAATCTCCTCTTGATGAGCCGGTGCGACTCGATAAGGAGGCTTATTAGGCTCTTATTAGGGGGGTGAGCTATGAGGTAGAAGTTATATTGAATGATCATCTTGTCCCCTTTTGGGAGGTAGATCCCTAAGAATGTCATCCGTAAACACATCTGGAAACTAATTTAGGAAGCTATAGAATTCTAACTTTAGTTTCATTTTTGGCTTCATTAGGAACACATGCATCTTTCTTAGACTCCTTGACAAAAACCATGTAACAAGAAAGAGATATTTTCATTACTTTGTCTAAAGTTTGAGTCTGTACAAGTGGTATATTGTTGCCCGCACTATTTACATCAAGTGCAACATCCTTGCCTCGATAGGAAAAGAGGACTTTTCTCTCAAGAAACTTCATAGTGACAGCCATGCGATCAATCCATGGTGCCCCTACGATAACATCTTCACGCTTGAGTGGAGAGATGAAGAAATAATTTTTATCAACATAACTTTGCACATGGAATCTTAGCTTCCCAATCAATGGAGTGAGTGAGGCATCTTGCCCTTTCAAATCTCCATCTACTTGTACCACATCTCCCGTCTTGAAGTCATGAATTTCTTGTAACGGAATTAGGATAATAACATTGATTGTAGCGAAATTAACATGATGGTAGTGGGCATTTCATTAAGAGAATTCCTAATGAAGATAGAGAGGGAATACTTAATTAAAGATAGCAATATAAACATGACACCTAGCTAGCTTGGCATGAACAATACTTGTAAAAGAGAGAGAATTAGAGAAATTGACAACATTTGAGGATTGGATTTACTTGGAGCCAGCGGTCCCCCCTCCAGAAAGCTTTTGTATTAAATGTTCTCCCATAAAGAGAGTCTTGGTACAATACATTCTTTGTGTTCCTTGAGACCTTGTTGATTCCATGAAGATGGAAAGCTTCATGCACCAATATTATGCCCAAAACAACAATTAAACTTACTTGCAATAGCATAAACTTGTCCCCGGCCTCAATCCCAAGACCTCAAACACCTTCAACGGTGAAGAGAGATGGTAGGGAGTGAGGAAAGTGAAGAGGAATAAGATGTAACATACGAGAAAAAAGTATTATCCTTACCATAGATTACTCTTAGAGCTTATCTTAGCATAGTAATGTAGATGGTAGAGAAGATGAGCATGCCATTGAAGCTTGACTCTTGCTTGGATTTGCATTCCAAGCCAAGAGGTGTTGATGTAGGCTCTCTACTTCTCAAGCTTGGAGAAGGAGATGGAATTCTTGCTCAACACATGAGTTGTGTGTGTGTGAATTGTGAACAAAAAATGAGGGCAGGGCCTTTCTTCCATCTTGGTCGACCCCTCTCTCTCCTAACTCATGCTTGCATCCTATTGGTCCTTCCCGGGAGCTAGCTAATGAGAGGATGCCTTCATAACTAGTAAGGGGTGTAGGATTGTGACAAGTGTCCCCCTTTCCCCTTTTGAGAGAGGGCTTAGCTTAATATTTAAATGAAGCTAAATTCTGATTGGACCTCTAGGTCTACTGGCCGATAGGAATTAAGCTAGCTTATTGGCTGCTTAATTCTCATTGGACCTCTTGGTAGACTATCTAATAGGAATTTAGGGATCTTAATTTTCATTGGTTCTTTGAATAGGCCTTTCTAAATTGTTTAAGTTCAATTTACTCAAGCTTATTTCTCATTGGTCCTTACCATAGGCCATCCAATAGGAATTAGGCTTGAATGGGGGCAACTCAGCTAGGTGTTTGACATGTTTCCTTAATGTCTCTTGTGTCTTGGGCATGCCTTGAGTGTGTGTATGTGTTCTCTCTCATCCCCTACATTTAGGGCTCGCCCCCTTCATTGTAGGCAAGTGGTTTGACTTTTGTGAGTACCACACATCCCAAGCTTGAGCATAGTTCCCATTGACAGGTCCTAGGCCTAAGGGTTTTAACACTATCCTTTGGAGGATTTAATGAAGTTTAACCTAGGGTCTTTTAAAGCTCCATCAGAAGCACATTTCTCTTTGGTAGACCACCTCCATTTGGACCCCTATTATCTCTCCTTTTGGTCGCTGTTGAGATATGTCTAGCAACACATACCAATATTCTAGCTCTTGTTCCCCTTCTATCTTCCCATATTAAATGACCAATTTAACAAAAAAAATCATTTGAAAAAGTTAGATATTAGTTTTTATCACATTCCTAGGTTGGTAGCTAGCTCAATAGAAATGAAGTTGTGGGTAGAGTGAGGGTCAGAAAATAGGAGATCCACACTTGAAACACTCATTATATTTACAACAATATTCAACCTCTTCAAGGAAAAGTTTATTTTTACCTTGCAACCTTTTTCCTTTTCCTTTTCCTTTTCCTTTCCTTTATTATTGTTGTTGTTAACCTTGGGAGAATACTGTTGAAGATGATGAAATAGGAAACAGAAGAAAGACAGCAACTCAGAGTAGGAAGAAGATGGAGAAGGAGAAGACACAGAGCTTGTGTACGAGATCTCTGTAGTCTGTCTCTCTGTATTAGAATAATAGAGTATATACAAACTCAGAGATACAAAGCTTATATGAAACCCTAAGAGATAAGGTGTCCTTTCACACCAGATGTCCAGGGGGAAAAACCCAATGGGAGAAAAGTGCCCCTGGTGAAGCGCGTAAACACACTAACACTACTACATGTCTACAAATCCCCCCTGTAGTGATAGTGTGAATCCGTACAAGGTAGCAGATCATCATGTGTATGAGAGTAAGCCCAAAGCTTTTCGGAAAGCTTCAAACTTTTCTCGTGATAACGCCTTCGTAAATAGATCTGCAATGTTATCCTGTGTAGGACAGTAAGTTAGTGTGATCTCCCCTGCATATAGCCTTTCCCTGACATAGTGCTAGTGAACCTCTATGTGCTTTGTTCTTGCATGAAATACTGGATTCCTTGCAACTTCCATAGCACTCTGACTATCAGTGAAAATGGTAGTGGGTGCCTGTTGACACTCACAAAGATCTGCCAATAACCTGCGTATCCATACACAATCAACTGTTGCCGTGAAAGCTGCCCTGTACTCAGCTTCACAAGTTGATGTAGCCACTATGGGTTGCTTCTTGCTTAGCCAAGATATACATGCATTTCCCAAGAAAAAACAATTGCCACTTGTGGAATGTCGTGTGTCAAAATCACTAGCCCAATCTGAATCACTGTAACCAAGAAGCTGCATAGAACTGTTCTTTCCATACATATCTCCCCTTGGAAAGAACATGGAAAGATTAGGGGTACCTGAAAGGTAACGAAGTATGCGCTTCATAGCCTGCCAATGATGCATACCTGGGCTGTGCATAAATCTGCTTGCTTGTGAAACCCCAAATTGAATGTCTGGACGAGTGTTGCCTGCCAAATATATCAAGCAACCAACCGCTGCTACATAAGTATGTACATCAAAAGGTTCTCCAGCATCGTGCATGCTCAACTTTGATCCAGTTTCTACAAGTGTAGAGATTGGTTTACAATTTTTCATACAAAAATTGTCCAAAGTTTTATGCAAATATTTTGCCTGCAACATGTATATGCCATCCTCTGATTGCACAAACTGAATACCCAAGTAATAATGTAGCAAACCAAGATCAGACATCTCAAAGGTTTTGCTCAAAGCATCTTTAAACGCTTCAATTTCATTTGAATTATTGCCTGTAAGAAGCATATCATCCACATAAAGTGTTAGCATAATGAGAACTCCATCTCTCTTTTTGACATACAAAGTACTTTCTGTTGGACTATTCTGAAATCCCTGGCCAATCAAATAAGTATGTATCTTCTCATACCATGCTCTTGGAGCCTGTTTGAGACCATACAAAGCTTTACACAATCTACATACCTTTTTCTCTTGACCTTTTACAACAAAACCACTTGGTTGACTTACATAAACTTCTTCCTGCAAATCACCATTCCAACTGATGCACTTTCCAACCATGATGAGCAGCAATTGCAACTAGTGATCTAACTGTGGATGCACGAGAAGTAGGAGCAAAGGTTTCATCATAGTCTATGCCTTTCTATTGCGCATAGCCTTTTTCCACAAGCCTTGCTTTGTACCTGTCAACAGTACCATCTTGTTTCCTTTTTACCTTAAAAACCCACTTTGTACCAATAGGCTTTTTACCTATAGGCAAGTCCACTAGATCCCATGTATGATTCTTATGAATAGAATCAATTTCTTGCTGCATAGCATCTTTCCACTGAACACACTCTAAAGCTTGTTCAAATGAATCAGGCTCATCTGCATCACAAAGAGTGCTAAAGCAAGCCAAATCTACTTGCTCTCTGCCAAAAGTAGTACCAGCACGTGTTTTTCGTGGCAACGGTGCATCCAACTTTCTATCCTGCAAAGTTTTCTGAACCCATTTAGGCAAGGTTCTTTCTTCCCTGAGAACTTCTTGCTCTTCATGCACAATTTCCTCTACATCATGAGGTGTCACATGCCGATCAAAAGATTGATCAAGATTATCAACCTGTTGTGATTCTTGATTCTCCACAAAAGAAGGAAGCAAACCTTCAAATACATCATGTGTCTGCATATGAGGTACATCAAAAGCAACCATAGGTTGAGCAGTAGTTTCTGCAAAAATTACATCACGACTTTCAAAAATCTTGTTTGTAGCAAGATTGTAAAGTCTATAACCTTTACTTTCACTACTGTACCCCACAAATATACATTTGATTGCCTTATCATCAAGCTTCCCACGTAACTGCTGAGGGATGTGAGCATAAGCAAGACAACCAAAAACACGAAGATAACTGACTGAAGGTTTTCTGTCATACCAAGCTTCATATGGAGTAATGGTCTTCAAGGCACGAGTAGGACACCTGTTCAAAACATGTGCTGCACAAGCAACTGCCTCCATCCATAGCTTATGAGGCAAACTCTTAGCCTTGAGCATACATCTAGCCGTCTCCATTAAAGACCTGTTCTTCCTTTCTGCAACACCATTCTGTTGTGGTGTGTATGGCATAGTGCATTGGTGTTTAATACCTTTCTTTCCCAAAAAATCCTTAAATGCACCTGACATGTATTCACCTCCTCGATCAGTATGAAGAGTCTGTACTTTGCAACCTGTTTCATTTTCAACCATGGCGACATAATGTTGAAAAACTGCAAACACATCTGACTTTGCTTTGAGTGGATACACCCAACAAAACCTGGAAAAGTCATCAATGAAGGTCACAAAATAAAGGATGTTTCCTATAGATGGCGTCCTCATAGGACCACATACATCACTGTGTACAAGCTGCAACTTTCGTGTTGCTCTAACTGAACCATCCTTCAAAAATGCAAATCTGTGCATCTTTCCAAGAACGTAACCTTCACATACATGTTTTGGTGGCATCTCCAATAAAGACAAATCATGCACCATATTATGATGTTGTAAAGTCATCAAACTGCCATAACTAACATGCTCGAATCTAGCATGCCACAACTCAGCATCCTGCATTGCTTGAGTCTTTGTTTCTGCAATACATACCTGAATATGCTTTTCATAACGATCTAGCACAAATAGTCCATTTTCCAGCGTACCTGTAGTGATAAGAGAATAACCATTCCCTCGATCTCGTACAACACATCTGTCATCCTCAAAAATGACCCGAAGACCATTTTTTGCAAGAGAGGATATAGACAACAAATTCTTCTTGATCCCTGGAACATATAAGACATCTGGCAAGCATAAATGTGAACCATCTGAAATGGTAATCAAAATCTTACCAACGCCTTTGATTGAATAAGAAGCATTATTTGCACATGTCACCTTCTTTCCTGCTGGAGCTGCATCCAATGAACAAAACAAATCCTTCCTTGAAGTAATATGCCTGGATGCACCACTATCAAAGTACCAAATCATTTGTGTCTTGTCAACACTGTAAGCAGAAAAATCTGAACATACTACAAAAGCATAAGAATCCTACACAAAGTTTACAGACTCTTGTTTAGCTGTAGAAGAATCACCAGAAGCTGAAACAACCAAACTTGACTCTTTCTTCTTTTCTTTAGCAATTCGCTTTTTACACTCACTAATGTAGTGACCAGGTTTCTTGCAGTAGTGACATTTACCTTTCTTCTTGGACTTGTCGGAATCACCTTTAGACTTCTCTGAAGATTGTCCTGCACTAGACTTGGAGTGATGAGCACTCTCTTTACCCTTGTTTTTGTTCTGTACAACAAGAGCATGATCCATACCATCCACCTGTAAAGACTTGTTCTTACGTGATTGATCCTCCTGCAATAGCAAAGCCACTAACTCTTCAAAATGAAGAGGCTCAGGATTAGCTCGCAAAGACAGAGTCAAAGAAGTCTGAAAAGTCAAATAAGATGGTGGTGGTGAATTGAGTGTTTTGGAAACCAAGTCCTTCTCTGGAATCACTTCATAAATGCTAAGCAATTGCTCTTTAAGATCCCTGATTTTTGTAAGATGCTAGACGATATCATCACCTTCGTCCATCTGTACTTTGTCAAGTTGTTTCTTCAAAAACACTATTCTGGCAGCGTTTCTTCCTCCAAACATAGCTTGCAGAGTGTTCCAAGCATCCTCAGAAGTTCTGCAAGATCTGATATGTGGTGTGATTGTCCTCTTTATGGTTAAGGCAATCACAGCCATAGCTTGTGCATCTTTAGTATCCCATCTCTTTTGCTCTGGAGTGACTTGTGAGGGTCCTGCACCAACAGCTGCACCACGACCAGGCGTGGCAGGTGCAATGCTACCTGGACGAACTTCATCTCCAGATACATAATCCCACAATCCTTTACCAACCAAAACATTTTTGGCCATAAAAGACCAAAGAGAATAGTTGGTACCATCCAATTTGTCTTCGGATGTAAACGCACCAAAAATCTCTTTCTCCGTAGATTGAGCCATACTGTGGATGCACACAAGAGAGCAAAAGAACCTCCAAGATACTCACAAATCTCCTCTCCAATGCAAGCAAAACTCTACGGTTTGTGAACTACCGTATGTGGGCTTATATGATGCAACATGTTCTTGTGTCAAAGGGCGTCTGGAACATTGTGCAGGGCATTGATGTACGTCGTGGTTCTGAGGATGTAGGCGATGTTGAGGATGTTGCAGGTCTTGCTGCAAGGATTGCTACTGTTAGAGTTGTTTTGCGTACGGCAGAACAAGCTCGTTGGGATGTTAAGGATGTGCAGGCTCATGCATTGATTGCGTTGTCGGTGAAGAGCACCATTGTTCCTCACATCCGTTCAGCAAAATCTGCAAAACATGCTTGGGATATTCTAGCAAGTCTTTATGCAAGTCGCAATGAGGCTATAATTGCTTTGCTGCATAAAGAGATGGAGTCAAAGATTATGCATGAGGAGGATGATATGGACACTTTCCTTGCTAGTGTCAAAGATATCAACAAGCAACTCATTTCTGTAGGTGAAGTCATTTCAGACAGTTCCCAAGTGCAAACTGTTCTTGATGCCTTACCAGATTCTTACCGGACTTTGGCTAGTACTTGGAGACTTATGACCCAAGGAAATCCTGAAGTTGTCAAGTTTGATGCATTATGCACATTGCTGTTGCAAGAGTCACTTTCCAAAAAAAACAGGACTAGGCAACGTGCAGTTGAACAGGCTTTTATTGCTTCTCAAAGAAAGGGTGGTAACAGCAATGCAGCCACTTCTTATGGTTCTGCTGTGAATGGCAAAAATTATGTCCCTAATGCTTCTACTGGAAGCACTTCGTCTGGCAATTCTGGTGATAAGGGCAAAAAGAAGATGCGTTGCCATTATTGTAAAGCCAATGATCACTTGATCAAGTCGTGTCCTTAGTTGAAGGCCAAAGAGGCTAAGAAGAAGAGGGTGGTTCCACTGCAAATGCTGGTTCCACTACAAGTGCAGCCATTGTTGAGTCTTCTGTGAAAGGAGACTATGTTGCTAATGTTCATGCAGAATGGGCTTTTAGCGCAGAGTGCACTTACAATCCTGCTGCCCATGATGCATGCTTGTCAGTTGCTGCAGATTCACATGTGTGGTATTTCGACAGTGGTGCTACAAAGCACATTACCTCACATCGTGAATTGTTTACCTCTCTCGAGGTTGTCCCTCATGGGAATTCAGTCACTTGTGCCAACAATGCCTCTTATCCAGTTCAGGGAGTTGGAAAGATTGTGCTCACTACTGCTAATGGCAATTCCTTCACACTTGTTGATGCACTTTATGTACCTGGGATCAAGAAGAATCTCTTGTCTGTATCCGCACTTGCTAGACTTGGACTTGTAGTCAAATTTGTGGATGACAGATGTACAGTTCATGATCTCAGTTTTGGTGATGAAATTGTTACATCTCGCCTTTTGTGCCGTGGGCTGTATAAGCTCACTTTGTATGACAAGTGTGGACAAAATTTTGCAAATGCTGTTGCAGATTCAAGGGCTATTTTAGATGCAAAACTTTGGCATACACATTTTAGGCATCTTAATTTTGCCAGTTTGTTGCATTTGCAAAAATCTGATATGGTTGCTTCTTTGCCGCCACTTGAAGCACTTGTCAAACATGTTTGTGAAGGCTGTATTCTGGGTAAAATGCAGCGTTCTATGTTTCCAAAGGATGGTTCAGTTAGGGCCACATGCAGGTTGTAGCTCGTGCATAGTGATGTTTGTGGGCCCATGTAAACTCCGTCCTTGGGCAATTACCTGTAATTCGTGACTTTCATTGATGATTACTCCAGGCATGCATGGGTATTTCCGCTTAAAGCGAAGTCCGAATTTTTTATGTGCTTCAAACAATTTTTGGCTATGGCTGAAAATGTCTCAAAATGTACTATGGGCACCCTCCGTTCTGATCGAGGGGGGGAGTATATGTCTCATGAATTTAATGCATTTCTGGATAGTCGGGGGAGTATATGTCTCATGAATTTAATGCATTTCTGGCTAGTCGTGGGATAAAACACCAATGTACAGTGCATTATACACCTCAGCAAAATGGTGTTGCTGAGAGGAAAAACAAGTCACTGACGGAAGTGGCACGATGTATGGTCAAAAGTCAAGATTTTCCGCATTCTTTTTGGCTTGGGCCATCATGTGTGCCACTTATGTACTTAATAGGTATCCTATGAAAGCTTTGCAGTCTATTACTCCATATGAAGCATGGTATGATAGAAAGCCTTCTATTGAGCACATGCGTGTTTTTGGCTGTTTGGCATATGCTTTGGTGCCACAAACACAACGCAAAAAATTGGATGATAAGGCTGTCAAATGTATTTTTGTTGGTTATAGTGCTGAAAGAAAAGGTTACAGGTTTTATCATCCGCAAACAAAGCCTATTCTGGTTTCACGAGATGTAGTGTTTGTGGAAGATTCTGTTCAGCCCTTGTTGTCATGTACTAGAGACTTTAATGTAAGCTCACAGGACATTTATGACACTTTGTTGCCTCTTTTCAGCGGTGGCAATACGAATGTAATTTCCAATGAGGCAAATGTACAGCCTATGGGGGTTTCTGAAAATGTTACAGATCAACCTATTACTGATGTAGATGTACATGATGTACTTGATGATGAAAGGGCTGAAAATGAGCAGGCTAGAGGTATGCCAAATTGGCTGGTGCACACTTTGCGTGACAGTGAATTGGATGCACCTTTGTCTAGTCGTACTCGTTCAGGCTCTCGCCATGCATCTTATGCATCAGATTGTTATGCTTTGGCTGTGTCTAGCTTACATGATGTTGAGGAGCCTCTGTCTTTTGATGAATCACAGAATTCAAAAAATTGGATGGCTGCCATGCAATCAGAATATGATGCACTTATAGAAAATGACACATGGACTTTATGTGATTTGCCTCCTGGAAAAAAGGCCATTGGTACGACGTGGGTTTACAAGTTGAAACACAAGCCGGATGGTGAGATCGATCGCCATAAGGCTAGACTTGTTGCAAAGGGTTATGCACAACAAAAAGGCATAGATTATGAAGAGACTTTTGCTCCCACTTGTCGTATGACTACTGTGCGTTTTCTATGTTCATTCGCAGCTCATTTTGGTTGGGATGTACATCAATCAGACATTGTTAGTTCTTTCTTGAATGGTGACATATTTGAGGAAGTTTATGTAACGCAGCCTCGCGGTTTTGTCATAAAAGGACAAGAGGACAAAGTGTGCACATGTAAGAAGGCTTTGTATGGGTTGAAGCAATCTCCTCGTGCTTGGTATGAGAAAGCTGACACTCATTTGGTGAAATGAGGCTTTTGTAACAGTCCAACAGAAAGCACATTGTGTGTAAAGCGTGAGGATGATGTACTTCTCATTGTGGTTCTTTATGTCGATGATTTGCTGATCACTGGACCAAATGAGAGGCATATTGCTGAATTTAATGCTGATTTGAATGCTACTTTCAAGATGAAAGATTTGGGGCTGTTGCATCATTATTTGGGTATACAGTTTAAGAAGTGTGATGGTGGTATTGCCTTGTGTCAGAAAAGTTACATAGAGACATTGCTACGTAAGTTTGGAGTTGAGGATTGCAAACCTATTGCCACTCCCATGGAAACAGGTTTGAAGTTGAGTCTACATGATGTTGGTGATCCTGCTGATGTCACTCTTTACCAAACTGCTGTTGGCTGCCTCATTTATGTATGCAACACGAGGCCGGATATTCAGTTTGCAGTCTCACAGGTCAGCAGATTTATGCATAGCCCAAGGCCTAAGCATTGGCAGGCTGTCAAGAGGATTTTTCGCTACATTAGTGGCACTTTACATCATGGCTTGTTTTATCCCAAGGGGGGATCATTGCCGCCAGACTTACATGCTTTTTCGGACTCAGATTGGGTTGGTTGTTTTTACACGCGAGTGTCCACGAGTGGTTTTTGTTTCATGCTTGGCAGTTCATGTATATCATGGTTGAGCAAGAAGCAACCTACTGTGGCCACTTTGAGTTGTGAGGCTGAGTACAGGGTAGTCTTCACAGCTACGGTTGAGTGTGTATGGCTCAGACGCCTTATGGCTGATTTGGGTGTTGAACAGGACACTGCCAACACTATCTACACTGACAGTCAGAGCGCATTGGCAGTTGCGAGGAACCCAGTTTTTCATGCTCTCACAAAGCACATTGAGGTGCATTACCACTATGTCAGGGAGAGGCTCTCAGTAGGATAGATAAGCTTGGCTTATGTGCCAACACAGGACAACCTTGCAGATCTTTTCACAAAGGCATTGTCTCGTGAGAAGCTTGAAGCTTTTCGCAAAGCTTTGGGCTTACTCCCCTTTGTGGACTGATCATGTCCTTAGGGCATGGCACTTCCCTTTACTCATGTGCCATCTCTCATTCACTGCATCACTCCAGGGGGGATTTGTTACCATATACATGTGGTAGTGATGTGTGAAAACACACTAGGACCGCCGGGGCATTTTTTCCCTCTTTAGGAGGTTTTTTCCCCGGAGCAGTGTATATACGCCCATTACTCTAGGGCTATCTATTTTTCCATTGCACACTAAGTTATACACTCTCCATTGTGTACCTTGAGCTTCCTTCGTCTTCTCCAAGCTGTGTGTGTTTCTCTTCAACCCTAATTCCAACAGTTTCACTTTGAGAAAACACATGCAAATGAAGGAGTAATTATCCATGTTATTGACCATGAGAGAGAGAGAGAGAGAGAGAGAGAGAGTAGCATTGCATTGTGTGTGCGTGCACATGAGAGAGAGAGAGAGAGAGAGAGAGATTTTTCTTTCGAGCTCATAGGGCTCCGTCTCACCAAGGACACCTTTCAAGCCCTTCAAATTTCTCGGGCGGGGAGGGGGGTAGATGTGGGTGGGTCACTTAATGTTTATGCGACTATCACGTGAGTACAGTAGAAGGGGTTATTAAATTTTTTTCTCACATTTTCACATACAAAAAGGTACCATAAAATGTAATTGGAATTGTTCTTTTACACACTAAATTATTTGTCAAAAATTCACAGATAAGGAGTTTAAAAATAGTCCTGAACGCAC
>NC_140948.1:40256528-40609028 GCF_014529385.1 Adiantum capillus-veneris
GAAGGTTTAGACGGAGAGAGAAAAACATACTTGTGAAATAGAGATAGGATCGGGGTGTGAGAGTACCGACAACAAGAGAGAGAGAGAGAGAGAGAGTGGGAGATGAGGGGGAGAGAGGAAAGATAGGTTCAAAATGAAAAAAGTCCGGCTAAAGTTTGGGCAAGAAGGTTCTCAAGCCGGTTCAAATTATTTCATTTAGTAACTTGGTATAGAATTGTTTATGTGTTGGTTTAATGTATATATTTTATAAATATCCTACATTTTAATTGAGATGAAAGTGGAGTTAAGTAAAAGTGGAGTTTTGTTGTGAAGAAGGAGGTTGTGTGCACGTTTTCTACTCACATGTGTGTGTGTGTGTGTGTGTGTGTGTGTGTGTGAGAGAGAGAGAGAGAGAGAGAGAGACAGAGAGAGAGTGGGAGATGAGGGGGAGAGAGGAAAGATAGTTTCAAAATGAAAAAAGTCCGGCTCAAGTTTGGGCAAGAAGGTTCTCAAGCCGGTTCAAATTATTTCATTTAGTATCTTGGTATAGAATTGTTTATGTGTTGGTTTAATTTATATATTTTATAAATATCCCACATTTTAATTGAGATGAAAGTGGAGTTTTGTTGTGAAGAAGGAGGTTGTGTGCACATTTTCTACTCACGTGTGTGTGTGTGTGTGTGTGTGTGTGTGTGTGTGTGTGTGTGTGTGTGTGTGTGTGTGAGAGAGAGAGAGAGAGAGAGAGAGAGAGAGAGAGTTTTCCTGTTCATATGCGTGTGAAAAGGTTCCAAATCCGGGTCCACAAATAATGTTTTCCGAGCCCTTAGAGAGGCAGTTTGTGGTGGTTACTCATTGCACTATTATATGCCTATAGTATTCATAGAAGAATAATAATCATAGTGTTTCCCGAGCCCTTAGAGAGGCAGTTAGTGTTGTCTACTCATTGCACTTTTAGATGCTTATAAATCTTATAGGGGAATAATAATCGTAGTGACAAATCATGCATATTTTATTGCACACCCCACTTTAAAAGTTAGTGGTGGAGTAGTAGACGATTATAATATTCATATTGACAAATCATGCATATATTATTGCACGTTCCAATTTAGCAGTTAGCATATGCTGTGTGGGACCCCTCATGTCACTAACACATGCCACTCTTCCATCACTATCAATGCTTTTTGAGAGCATGGTGCTTTAGCCTATATATAAATGTTACAAGGCAAGCACCATATGCTGCACAAGTGAATCGGAGGTGCTAATCAAGAGAGATTTTTTCATTTTCCCTGTACTTATAAAATGCCTATAGGATATGCTAGTACTGGTAATGAGGTAGTTGCAAAAATCCATGAAGAGCTTCACAAACTCCCCCCCAACGCACCCCTTGAAGAAAAGAAGACGTTTACACAAAGAGAGCGTGACACAAACAAGGCGATCCGGATGTTCAACCACCTTAATCGCGCTCGCAACACCGGAGACCAGGAACTCAATGATGGCTTTGAGACAATGCGAGAAGCTCTGGGCAAGTGGGAGACATGGGGGTACATAGATAGCTCTCGAAGGGCCGCTTTACAGACAGAGATTGACCATTTGCTTGTCTGCAAACGCACAATCAACCTGGTCGACATCTCTGGCTCTAATGTGGTAGAAGATTGAGGCAAGATTTAAATAATTATGCACTAAATAATATAGTTAAATAAATATGCACTAGCACATGATAAATTGTACTAGTGTGATGCAAGTTGTACTGTGTGTGTGTGTGTGTGTGTGTGTGCAGGTTTGATTCCCTACGTAATCATGTAAACAACTTATTTCAATTATATGATGCTTATTTTAACTATATGATGGTGTTCCACTCTTCAGTGCCTTGGCGAGAATAATTCATATGTCTCTGTCTGACTTATTATTATTGAAGTAGCTGTGATACTTTTAATCGGCCTGGTCTACTAACACATCTTCAAGATCTGTCATAATTTAGGGTATTGTTGATATCTTGTAGCTAAACTAAACCGTCAAATGTAACTACAAGCTGTTTGAAAGCCAAAAATGTAAAGAAAATCTATGTGAGTTTTTTATATAATGCAAGAAAAAGATGAGCATGTCTTTAGTATTTACCCTACTTTTAGTAGAATATACTTTCCTGTCCATGTAGGTGTTGTTGCAAACAAGGATGAATGCCTAATAAGCCAATTTGAAACTAGGAATCTAAAAAATATTGATGGTTGTACTTGTTTGGGCGAAGACCTCAAAGTAATGAAACACGCATAGACTCTTGCACATAAAATAGTAATTAAGAACACTTTACTGAGTTGAAGAACTGCATACATACATAAACACACACGTATAAATAACTATATATATTGTATAAACAAGTACTTAAAAACACTTTACCGAGTTGAAGATCTCCTTACGTACATAAACACACACATATAAATAAATAAATAAAAAGATATTATATATATAATATAAATATTATATATAAAACTATATATATTCTTAGACCGACAGTGTAAAGAAATACTGACAAGCAAATGAAATTTTGACAGCATAACAATGTGAAAAATAAAAATAAAACCATTCCATACTTGCTTCTGTGAAAGCTTGCCTAACTTTTGTTAAGCTTTCCTATTCTATACTTGCTTCCGTGAAGCTTGCCTAACTTTTGTGTATACATGAAACCATGATTATGTTTCTAAACATGAACAAAAAGCATGATTATATTCACAAGCAATCAAAATTTCGACAGCATAACGGCGCGAAAATACAAACAACAAAATTTTCCATTCCATACTTGCTTCCGTGAAGCTTGACTAACTTTTCTGTATACGTGAAATCATGATTATGTTTTCAAACATGAACAAAAAGCATGATGATATTGATAAGCAATCAAAATTTCGATAGCATAACGGTATGAAAATTCAAACTAAAAAAATTCCCATTCCATACTTGCTTCCGTGCAGCAACGAATGCTCACGGGAAGAAGAAATAACATAAGCAAAAATGCATATGTTGGTATATTACTTTGGTAAATCCAAAGCTCTCAACAAACTTCTATCTAGTATAATAAATATGAAATCATGGCTGAATTGATAAGGACGATCAACACCAACAACATGTCTTCAGTAATACCAAAAAAGTGGCACCCAAACACCATGGTCACACATCATTCCATAAAAATCACAAACTAGAAAAAATGATAGATAATACCAATGTTGATGTCAATCAAGGGCAATGTGATCCGGGCTCATATTGTTGCCAATCAGTCTCCTCATCACTATCTGCATCAACTGCTGAAATAGCACGTACACATGGAGCCTTGAAGCGTGAAAGATGTTGATGGAAGACCTCTGGATCACTATCTATGCAGAGATAGTGTCTAGACAACTCAACGCAAACATTGCCCAAGCCACCACATCCAGAAAACATATCAATAATGTAGGTGTGCTCCGCAGTAAATGTCCGCACAAGCCAGCTAAAAAAAGCAAAAAATATGCGTATTTTTACTTTATGTAACATAGTCCAATAACGCATAGTAGGAAGCATATATTCTTACCGAAAGAAGTCAAGGCTACGCTTGGCGGCACCTCTAAGAGCGTGTCCTCCAATGTACTCTCCGTCGACGCGCTCCACCAGTATTCCGGACTTGGCATCGAAAGAGTTGTTGTCCACGCTCTCTCCATCTCGTCGATCGTAGATAGGACGTTGACCCTTACGATAAAACAATCCTAGCAATAGTGTTTCCACCTACAAATTACAACTAGAATGTGATCTAATTGAAGAAAACTACAAGCATGCTTTTCAATCAACAAATAAATTTACTTACTCTCTCAATCTCAATGGTCTTTCGCACATAACCATCGGGGATCAAAATAAGGATGGTGATGGCATGGCTAGACACAATGCCAAAGTGATCAGTGGAGCTTAGGGTGATCTACCACCCATTGTCTGCCACATACTTTGAAGCTATTACGGCCACTTTCTTACTTAATTTTCGAGAGAATTGATTCCATGGAGGGACCTGCATAATACGCATTGTTAATTTAATTAAAGTTCCAAAACTATCATAGACTGTCCATTGTGGTTTTGAAGGATGCATACCTCGTTCTCTGAAAAATTTTCAACTTTAAAGTTTGTTGGAAAATACGCAAACAAAAGAGAGGCCACTTCATTGCTCTTTTCCCCATCAACATGGGCTGAATGAAGAAAATCCAAGATCCTGCATACGATCAAATAAATGTATTTCAAACATTCACAACACACACCACACATAGCTAGTCTTTCTTTTCACATGTGTTTACCATTTCTCATCATCGAGAGAAATTTTGTAAACATCTAGCATGTTCCCAATAACGTTCACATCACAATCTATGGAAGGCACTGCATAATCAGAAAATAAAATATTTCATCAAGAATTGTTGAGTAGAAAGAAAGTGATAGCTAGATATCTATACAAGCAAGTTTACCTGTGGAGCCTTGAGCACCTTTTTGGTTCTTTTTGGGAGACTTATTGGGCTTCTTGGATCTAACAAAATCCAATCGTTTCTTTATAGAGGAGATTGTACTATTGTTTACTCTTTTCGAAGAGGTGGCTTTCTTGGAAGCTGAGCCAATCTCCTCAATATAATACCATTTTCATTTCTTTCAAGAACGTGCTCTAAAGCAAACAAAAATATATTTCTCACAAACATAATCTAAATAGTATGAGCACTTTAACAATTTTGTAGTTTTTATAAATGCCAAAAATAACCTTTATATAAGTTCCCTTCATCACGTGGGTAGGTGCCTCGAGTGTAATCTAGCCACCAAGGGCAATACTCAATTTCCCAAGCAATCAAACCATAATCTCTCATCCATAGTGGATACATACACTCCTCACAAGAGAGGTCCCTCCAACTTTCAACAGCAATTGGCAACTTCTCCAACAAAGTTTGATCGTAAAGCTGAATTAGCCATCTACATAAAATGCAGTTAACTTTATTTGAGCTCCTTTACTAAGTGACTTATTTATTATACAAACTCTAAGTAAAAAATAGAATCACAACCATAAAGATATCAATTGTATTACTTGAATAATACTCTCCTTGAAGATTCCAAAAGCTCTAGAATTTTTTCATCCGACTCTTTTGTGTTGAGCTTACTCCAAAGCTCCACAAAAGCTTTATCAATGTGGTCCCTCAATTGGTGATGAAACCATGCTTCAAAGCCCTCCGGCATTTCTTCAATCGTTTTCCCTTTGATCCTCAAGCATTGCTTCAAGATACTTCCCCAATACCACTCTTTACGCAAGTACATTCTAAATTTCATTGCACTAATATAACGCTCAGAAGTAACATCATCTACACGGCAATGCATCAAAGAGTGCAATATTTCCTTTTTCCTATAGAGCAAACAATAAACAAACCATAAATGCATTGATTCATTTGATGATTTCATGTGTATTTTTTATCCAAAAATTATTACCTCTCTGGTGATATTTTAGAAGTTGCCAAAGAGTGGACTTTGTCTCTTGTAAGGCCCACTTGATCCTTTTCTCTTATCCAATTGAACTTAAATAATAAAGAGAAGAACCCTTGGCCATTGGCGGGGTTGGCAATGGCCAACATCTATGTTATATTAGCACGAGATCAAATCAAATCAATTTTTCAATCAAATATATCAAATTCAAATGACATGTCAACTTACAATTTAGTAGAAATTCAAACATAAACGGGGAGAAGAGAAAGTGTTTACCTTATAAGCTCTTTCTTTGAATATTTTTTCTATTCTTCCTCGAGCAACCATTTCCTTTTCTGGCAGTGAAATCGAGGGATCATTGATCTCTTGAATCTCTTTGATAAGAGACAAGTCAAAGTCTTCCTTTTGTAGAGCAAATGAAAAAAAAAGTAAGATTTTACAAAATAATGTCAAGCTTTAGAAATTACATAAAAAGTGTACTTTAAGGCAAAAAAAATTACCTTCCATATGAGCATTGCTAATAAAAGAGCAGGAGCGTTGTACCAACTCCCTTTAGATACCTTCTTCTCACAAGCAAGCTCTACCTCTATCCATCGAATCCAATCTTGGGGAAAGTCTTTCATTAAAGAATCTTTGCTTGCCACAGCCAGTTTTTGGAACAAGAAGATCTCCTGCCCAAAATTTGTGCTCACAGTGGTTCTACCAATCCTAAACCACAATATCTTAAATTAAATGGCAGTAGAATGACATCGATAAAGTAATAGCAATAACGTTCAAAACAACAAATGTGCTTACTCATTTTGAGAGCGCAAAGCTAGCATAAGCTCCCCCTCTGCACTTCTATCAACAAAGACAAATTGACATTTCACAGAACAATGTCTCCACTTTATCATTGAAAATTCTACAACAACAAAAAAGAAAATTAGAAAGCATAGAGTAATACAAGTCAACTTTACATTAAACAAAAAAGAAATCACTTACGTGTTTTTATTAAGCGCATCCAAGTTTTCAAACGGTGATTACCATCCCAAACGATAAAATTTTTTTCCCTTAAGTCTTCCCACTCAAGGGGAAGGGAATTATCAAAATCATCGCTTATTTCTCGCCAAATAGGCCCCCATTCATCTTTGTCTAAGTCGGAAACATAATGTTGATCATGGCCTGGCTTCTTAAATGACACAAGAAATGGAGCTCCAAGCACACTGTATCCAGACATCTCAAACCTTTTCACCAAGCCCTCAGTGCCTGAACCCACCGCTCTAATGGCTTCATTTTCCATCAATCTACAAAGAGGAATTCGAGGAGTTTCCCCACCTCTCTTTACAATAAAACCCTCTACAATCTCCTCTAATATTAGACCATGAACATCCTTTCCAAATATTGTTGGATGATCGGGAGGTTTAGCAACAATTGTTGTTGCTTCAGACATGCTGTGAGCCACCAATTCACCTTGTGTAGCATGAATATCTATGAACACCTCTTCTTCATGCGCATCACTCAATATATCCTCTTCTTCATGCACATCACCCAAAATATCTTTATTTCGATGGACATTGGAAGAAGCAATGGAAGATCGTGCATTGGCCCTATGCCCTGTAGTGCCAGATCTTAATGTGTATCCTACTCCTACAAGCAAAAAACAATAAGAACACAAATAGTTTAGTGAGTATGATGAGACAAAAGAAAAGAAAACAAATAGCTTAATGTATTTGAACTTACTTTGAGAGATACCTGTCTTGCCACCTTTAGATGGTGTACGAGCCATAATCTATTAACCACAAACAACAAAAATCTTCTTAGCAATGACAATACAAATATAAAATTCTAAATTTCGGCAGCATAACGGCATAAAATGTAAACTAAAAAAAAAAAACCATTCTCAACTTGCTCATGGCAAGGAAAAATACAAATCCACTTTGACATTTGTATACCTCTTCTCTACAACGATCTGTTCTTACATCATTGTAATTGTTACTGTAAGTGTGTATGCAAGTGTGTTAAAGTGTGTGAATGCAAGTGTTTATATGTGTGTGTGTGTGTGTGGATGTATGCATGATTGTGTGTGTGAATGTAAGTGTAATATGTGTGTGTCTTTATGCATGATTGTGTATGTGTTTGTGCTATGTATGCAAGTGTGTTGATGTTGTGAATGCAAGTGTTTATATATGTGTATGTGTGTATGTATGCAAGTGTGTTGATGTTGTGAATGCAAGTGTTTATATATGTGGGTGTATGTATGTATGTATGTGTGTGTATGCAAGTGGATGTGTGCATGATTATGTGTGTGTGAATGTAAGTGTAATATGTGTGTGTATGCAAGTGTGTTGATGTTGTGAATAAAAGTGTTTATATATGTGTATGTGTGTATATGCTTGACAATACAAATATAAAATTCTAAATTTTGGCAGCATAACGGCGTAAAATGCAAATTACAAAAAAAACCATTCTCAACTTGCTCATGGCAAGGAAAAATAAAAATCCACTTTGACATTTGTATACCTCTTCTCTACAACGACCTGTTCTTACATCATTGTAATTGTTACTCTAAGTATGTTTAATATGTGTGTATGCAAGTGTGTTGATGTGTGTGACTGCAAGTGTTTAGATGTGTGTGTGTGTGTGTGTGTGTGTGTGTGTGCAAGTGTTTTTGATGTGTGTGTATCAATGTGTGTGTGTGAGTGTGTGTGTGTGTGTGTGTGTGCTTACCTGAACACGCTCGCCCGATCCACCGGAGGAGGTCCCATGGAAGCTCCATTGGAGCTCCTCCATGCCTTGAAAGGCATGGGGGAGCTCCAATGGAGCTCCTATTGGAGCTCCCCCATGCCTTGAAAGGCATGGTGAGAAGGCAGCGCGCGCGCTGCCCTCTCACCATGCCTTTCAAGGCATGGAGGAGCTCCATTGGAGCTCCTCCGGTGGATCGGGCGAGCGTGCGCAGGTAAGCACACACACACACACACACACTCACACACACACACACACACACACACATCATTTGATAGAAAATCTACACACACACACACACACACACAGTACCTTGTCTTCTCTTGCTCCTTCTTCTTCACAGCAAAACTCCACTTTCTCTTCACTCCACTTTCATCTCCTTCTTCACAGAAAAACTTCACTTTCACTTCACTCCACTTCAATCTCAATTAAAACTCCATTTAAACTTCACTCCACTTTCATCTCAACTATTTTTTTTTCCACACACACCATATATTACAAAAATGATATTGTGGTATAAACACTCACACACACACATTCATTTATATATATATATATATATATATATATATATATATATATATATATATATATATATATATGTATGTATACACACACACAAAGATATACACAAAATGGATTCATATATATAGTTTTACTAAAAATATACTATGTTTTTTACACACACACACACACACAACCATATATTTAAAAAAATGATTGTATGTGTTTGTGTGTATAAAAAACGTAGCATTCTTAAAGTTAAGTCATGCACACACACACACACACACACACAAAATGTAAAAACTATGTGCACAGTTAAATATCTTATGTGCACATACACTCAACTTAAATATCTTAACTTAAAAAAATGCACATACACTCAACTTAAAAATATCTGAACATAAACTATGTGCACATACACTTAACTTAAATATCTTAACTTAATAAAATGCTACGTTGTTTACACACACCCACAAAATCATTTATACACACGCACAGTAATGTATATAACTTAACTAAAATAATTATATATACACACTACCAAAAACACACACACATATATATAAAATGGCAAGATGGAATCATATATATAACTTAACTAAAAAAATTCCTATGTTTTTTATTCAAAGTCAGTCATATAGAATGTTACGTTTTTTATACACACACTCCCACAATCATATATATATATATATATATATATATATATATATATATATATATATATATATATATATATATATACACACACACACACACACACACACACACACACATACACAAAAGATGAAGACACTATTAGAATGCATTAAATGCAGTCCTTGAACCACCATTTAGAAATTAAATGGCCCCTCAAATTTGATGACATATTCCACTGCACATACATTCAGAACCGTCATATATTAAATGCACTTCTTCAATTATGATTTTCATTATTCTTTGAGCCATCACAAGATCTTACGCAACTGTCTTTTCGTCTACCTACCAATCTTTCACTTTCATTAACCTTCACATCTTTCATTAACTTTCACCAGTTTCATTAACGTTAACTTTATCTTTAACTTTCATTAACCTTCACCACCTTCACTTAATCCACCACAGTTTTCTCGCATCTCCACCCTGTAATCTGTTGCTTGAGAGAATATGTCCAACATGAAAGTAATAATAACTTGGAAGGTTGGTGGTCAAATAGTCAACCGCGACATTCAGTTGAAGGGAAACTCATTGTTGCTTAGTGCTTACTATTTGCAGAGTTTGCTGCCTCCATCTTGCCATTTTCAGTCACTATCTGCTCTTATTGAAAGTGATTGTGGCCTAACAAAAGTCTTGCTGCAACCACAGTGGGATATAGAAGGTCATCAGCATTTCTTAATAGATGGTTCTTTTTCGAGCTTGTTTGAGATGCTTCATTCAGACACATTTATACAGGTATCTGACAATGAGAAAGGAAATGACAAAGAGATATCTGAAGATGTTTTAAGCATTGTGCATCTTGAAAGTAGTGGTGACGATATAGGACAGCTCAAAACTCATTCAATAGTCATTTGGATTCAACAAAATCCAGGGGCAAAAAAGTTAAATGATCTGTTAACATTATGTGGAGCTCCTTTGCAAGTTGTTGAACTTCCACAACATTATGATGGAAATTTGTGTTTTGAGTTACCTGCGACTCAGGATAAAACAAAACGAATGACAAGGATGGAACAACGCTTTGATGGTCACTTGTGGACTCGCCCATCTGTGACAACCATGGCAATAGCATGCACAATTCGTCTAAGCCACTATTTGGGATTCATGCAGTGTAATTATTCAACGTGTCCTCATTATATTAAGGAACAAGAATTCAATAGTAGAGATTTTCATGGATATTTGGACAGACAGGTGAAAAAGGACTACCTTGCAATGGAAGAGAATACAACAATAACTTGTCATTATTGTCAGAAGGTTGTTACTTGTGTTGCTGCTTGTCCCTGCAAAATCTATTATGTTTTGCCTAGAGATGGTACAATGTCGCGACTAGCAATACATGTTGGTAAACATTGTCATAATGTTAAGGCAGGTACCTCTAGGGCTGCTATTTCAAGAGTGCGGAAACTGGTAGGTGCAGTACTAAAAATAGAAAAGGGTGGCCCAAGAAAAATTCAAATGTTGGTGGCTCAACAACTTGTTCTTCACTCCTTGATTGGTGAGGAAGCTGAAGCTACATCCGATATACAATTCAATGATTTTTTGGAAGAAATGATGCCACTGGTTCAAACCAAAGGGTAAGAAAACTCAATTTGGTTCCTTGAATTTGTTAATTTTTTAACTATTATAAATTTAGCCTTCTTGTGATGCATCGTGTAGGTTTTCTTCAATTGTTTCAAAGGAGAGAAAGAGTCAAGGTGCTGTTATTGGGGATGGATATGATAATATTTTATTGCTTCAAAAAAAGTGCATGTTTCCTTTTTTTCATGGGAGTAGATTTCCTGGACAGGGTGAAGAGGATGACAAGTGCTTCCTATTTAAAATGTCCACTAAAGGACCAAGTTCTGGGATTGATCTAGTAAATCGGATGAAAAGAACTGAAACTGGTGACTTGAGAAACGCGTGGATACATTTTGATTTTACCCATAGAATAGATGGATGGGCAACAATGTCATGCTCAGTTTATGATCCAAGGTAATCTTTAAGTATTTAAATATCTCGTATTTTTTTATCATTAAATAAAAGAAGATGTGTGAAAATGTTTATGTTGAATATCTTGCAGCATACGATCACTACAAATAATTGCTATATGTGAAACTAAAGAGGAGGATGCAAAGACTCAAGTTATTTTTTGGGAGAGCCTTAATTCAACAATGGAAAAGTACGGACATGGTGCAGCTGACTTTGCAGGTTTTATGTCTGATGAAGCTGGTGCAAATTGGAATGCTATTCGAACAGTCTTCAATGGCGGGCCAGATAATATCATGGAGGGACGTGAACGATCATGCCTATTTCATTGGGAGCAGAGTCTCCACAAATATGCTAAAAAGTGGATACCTCAACATCTAACAAATCAACACATTGATATGTGTGAGGACTGGAGAGCTTGTAAGACCATTGTGCTTGCATCTCAAAAGGCACTTTCAATTCAAAAGTGGTGGAGACAACATCTATCTACAGAGAGCATCACAAGAGTGAGCAGATGGTTTAAATGGTGGGAGCAACAAATTTCACACTAGGGAGGAATTGGAACAGATGTAAGTACCTTTATGACAATCTATATTTTTAGAAAAAATTCTTTTCATACATGAAATTTATAAATTTTAATTCATGTTTTTTTGCATTTCATAGGGTGGTCTAAGTCCGTGGGAGCGGGCACAAATTCCCAATGTTAATTTATCAGAAAGTGTACATGCCAGTTGGTTAGCAGGTGAAGGTGGAAAGGGGAAAATATCCTTGTATGATACATGTGTAACAGATGTTATAAACTCATATATTCAATGTGCAAAGAGTTTGGGATATACTACTGGGCGTTATATAGGAACGGGTCCCACAATGGAGACCTTGCTTTCTCGAGTTGAATCTCAGCAAACTCCAACTCCAACCAACGTGGCCCATCTATTACACGAGGCTGTTGCAGGGACTCCCATGTATGCGCAACCAATTTTGCATGGAGACAAAGAAACAGTACAACGCAAAAAGAGGGGCAGAACAGGAACAAGTAGCTCCCATCGGCCGGAATATGTCATGGAATCTAAGCAACGAAACCATCGCGGTCGACCAAAAAAAATCAAGTTTGATACCCAAGGACCAGGTATTTCTAACATTCCGCTGCAAATTAGTGACAGTGATGATGATATTGGATCTCAAAAAGAAACAACCACACCTTTGTCATCTAAAACAAACAATGTGTTTGAGAGTGATGTGCCACGCACTCAGTGGGCCCTCAGGAGAATGCCCATTCAAAGTCAAAGAAAATGTTTTGGAACAGTAGGGAGAAAAAATTGTGACAATATCTTGCATAGTCGCTCAATTGGTCTTGTTGCTCCATGTATATGGTCCGAAAGAATGTTCAAGGGTAAAACAATCGAGCAATGGTTATGGTTTTGTAATCATGATATTTTGCATACCCAATCAATCAAAAGACAAGTCAAACATTTACCTCCTGCTCCAAATGTTTGGCCAGTAGCAAGAGGGACAGATATCTCCACACAGGAACTTGCCGCGCTGCATCAGAGTGGATTTCGGACAGAGAATTCAATGGTAAATCCACAACCTCTTGCTGGCGACTACAAAGAAGGTGGTGGCAGCTCGAGGAAGAAAAAGTGGAGGCATGGAATCTCTAAAGAGGCCATGAAGAAATTGGAAGCATGTAATAGTATGACAATTATATTTTTGGATGAAGTGAAAAGGTCTCAAGAGCATGTAATTTTCCGAGTTCTCACTGAAAATAGTTATGAGATTCATATAAAACAGAGTCCAGCATGCACGTGTCCGGATTTTCAGAAGCGAGAGAATACCAACAAATCCTTTTTGGCATGCAAACATATGTACTATGTGTACACAAAAGTGCTTGGACTTGAACCTAAGGAGCACATGATTATTCATCAGCCAACCCTCTCACCAATGGACATCGCTTTTATTCTTGGACAACCAAGGATGATTTCTCCCTCCATTTAATTACAACTGGTTTGGTATGCTTCTTTCACTCATGATCAACTAGAATATTGATCTATGATATGAAAGTGTTTTTCTGTATTTATTTTGGTTTATTATACTTGTGATTATTTATCTTGAAAAAACATTGTTTATGCAGCAAAGGATTTCAAATTTCAAGCAAAAGATATGAAGCATCTTGCAAGCTATTTGGGAGCAAATTACTTGCCTTTTAGAGTGACCATTACATTTATGGCGACTATCCTTTTTTGTACTCTAATTTTGATCTTATCCTGTGGTAGTTTTGCGAATGTACTTACATCCTCAAACTTATGTTGTTTCAAAAAGCAATTGCTTGGGAAAAATAGTATTGTCTCTATCTGGCATTATTTTTTACTTCATCACATTTATATATGTTGTGGATTATATTTAACTCTGAAATTAGTGTTGTCTCTATTCTGCATGATTTTTTACTTTATCGCATGTTTATATGCTGTGGATTATTTGACTCTGATCACATGCGTTGCGAGCATATTTGACTCTAATGGCATGAGTTGTGAAATGGTGATTTTATTTGTTTACATTTTTTCCGTCGTTATGCCCTCTCGGTCTCTCTCTCTCTCTCTCTTTCTCTGCGTAGTGATATACAACTCTATGATTTTACTTTCTCTCTCTAGAAGAGAAGTCACTCTCTCTCTCTCTCAAGGATTTATGATCTCTTCTTCCAATGGTAACTCGCATAAATACTATCTCTCTAGAATTTATACTTTCTCTCTCCGTCAACCACACATATATGGAGTCTTATGACGATTGAAAATTACATTAAATAGATACTTTATGCTATGACACATATTTGGTTTAAAAAACTCTAAAGATTGCTAAAATTGTCAAAAAAACTTGAAATGAAAAACTCGCAAATGTTAAATCCCCCCATACTTTTGTATAAAATATGGTAAACGATTGAAGATGATGTGCTGGATATGAAAACAGATTAGTTAGAATGTTTTACACTCACATATTTGCACATAAGAGAGAATGAAATACACGATAATACCATGTAGTGAGTAATCTGGGTGTCTGTCCATGCTGTCTTGAATCATTTTTTCAGAAGGTTGAGATTCTCCTTGAACTTGTTCATATCACCTTGTGACCAGTCATCTTTGTCGCACATCAAAAATAGGATGTCTATTGATCGCCAAACCTCAGCCTTCGCGTTACGAGTAGTTGGTTCTTGGTCTTTGACTGCAATATGTAGATTTTTCCAGCTCTGATACTCTACCTTGCTAACATAAGATGTGTTATATATTTTTCCATGTTTTGTTAGCTTCGAATCTCTTGTACCTTGGGGTTTAGATAAAAACCTCCGTGCCTTCACCCCACCGATGGATGGTTTGCATGGGACATCCTTCTCAGCAGTTGATCTCTTTTCATCCCGCTGGATTTTCACATTGCCACCATGAAGCCCCATATCCGACAGTACCATTTCTAAGCACTGCAGGGCTACTTGTCATTCTGCCGAGTTCTTAATCTTCCAAGCAAACCCGATATATAAGTAGACCAATTTCTCCACAATTCTACAAAGGGCATGCATTGTACAAATGTGGACATTCACAAGTGGTATTTTCAAAACCGGTCGAAAAGCAGGATCCTCAATGTGACGTGTTGGAGGTTTTCTCCACCACTTTGGGTCCATGACCTTTGCAGGCTCCATGCAGAACAAACACGGCGACTTTGCCATTGCACCCATTCCACAATTATACATGCACTTTAATTTTTTGAGGTCACCTGCAAGATGCCACTGAACTTGAAAGTCTCCCCTTCCATCTAGACATAGTACCTCTCCCTGGTTAGTCTGTCGATCAATCACCTCTGGAATATTAGTTCGATGGAACACCCAATATAAAATCTCATGATCTTCTTTCTTTACCTGCAACACAAAATAAATGAGACTTAAGTAGATGTGAACATTTGAGCTTACCTGAGAATATCGCTTACCTCAAACGCACCAAGCCACCATATGTTAGATTCTAATTGAACACTAAAATATAAAGGATCATCACTGGGACACTTTGAGAGGGCTCTATTCATTAAAGTAATAGTAACACGCTCTAGCTTTTTCTCTTTAACAAGCTCACACTCATCCAGTTTTAACACAAAATGTAATACCCCTCGTGACTCTTCAAATGTGATGTTGTAAAACTCCACCATTCTCTTGTGTAATATCCGCGGGTCCATAAAAATATTATTGAACTCATCATATGCCATGTTTGCTCCATGGCCACTGTAAGTTGCTTTAATATGAAAGGGCTGTCCAAGATAGTCTCCCTGTGCCTCGTTAAGCTGAAGCCTCTCTTTCCAAACACTTGAGGCTGATGGTAGAAGTTTGGATTTTATACCCTTCTTAACAAAGATGGATGAGACAGACTTTTGGATAGCCGAATATCCTCTTTTGCTTACACCAAGTGAATCAAGTGTGCCTTGTATCTCTTTTGCAGGCACTGAGTTCTCTGAAATAAAGCGGTCCACTACATTTCGTTGTAGGACCTTAAACTTCTTGTCATGTACTATATCTGTTGTCAGGCTTCTACTTATAAGTGGCTTCAATCTCTTTCCTATATTGGCTTTGGGGTCAATGTTTTCCTTGTCAGGATAGATTGAATCTCTACATGAAGACAATGCATAAGTAAATAACAAAAAATTTGCTTCACTAACACTATGTAGGCACATGAAAACAATGCATAACAAGAAAAAACAAAAAAATTACTTAACTAAGACAATGTATCCAACCAAGAAGTATCACCTTAATGCTCAAATTCTTTTCTTGAGACCTCCTGATGCAACCTGCAATGTTTCAAGATTGCGCAATTTCTTCTTTCGGATACGAGCACCCAAGATGGTGTCCTTCATTTGACAACTTCGCACCTTTCCTTTCAGTTCTTGTACCTCTGTTTTATGTTGCAAAATGGTAACCTGATCTGTAGAATGTAAATGTGAAAGGCGAACAATCTCACATTGTTGATCTTGGAGAATGCCCTTGTAAGTTTCAGCTTCTCTTGTAAGAGATTTACAATAACCCAGAAGGCCCTTTTCTCCATCACCAGCAAAGGTCAATAAGCTTGTAGGATTGATAAACGGTGGAGACGCATTAGTCATTGGATTCTTAGGGTAGAGAGAGCCTCTCGTCCAGATATCTATGTGTTTAGCTCCCTGAGCTCTGAGCGTGTCTATGGAAGCGGGAGGTATATGTGTGTTTGTTTTACTACGCTTAATCAATGGTTGGTACTCATTGTCCAAATCAATGTGAAGGTGATATTTGGCTCGTTTCTGGGTAACATTTGTGCCATTTGAGGAGTGCGCCATTAGCCAAATGTGCAGGTTTAATGGAAAGTGAATAGCGGCTGCGCCTTCGTCCCTCCATGTTAGCCTCATTCCCTCCATATTGACGAGGTTCATTCAATGCAACTGAAAAGAGGATTATCCCTCAATCACTACGAACAAATGTTCAGAAGAGTAAGGAATCTACTTAAAGTACACTTTTTGAACTTTTACTATGAAAGAACCAGCTCTATTATTTGCTATTTTTTCTAGAGAGAGAGTGCAAAAAATACATTTTCTTAGAAGGCCCTCCAAATGACCTCCGAAATTCCCTAATGAGGAAAGCCGATGTTACTTTTGGACAGCTTATAAAGATGGTGCCTAAGCTAAAGAGACAATGGAAGAGGATGGTTAACCCAGTGGAGAAAGAGCCAGAGAGAGGTTCAGTGAAGGTGTTGGCGATGGATGAGCTACCAGACATTTGTCCAATAGTAGATGTGTGGCATAAAAGGAAAAATCTAGGACAAGGTTATGTTGATGGCGGAGCCCAAATATGTGTCATAACACACTCATGCGTTGAGAAGATGGGTCTTACAGTGACTGGGTGTCAAGCTTCCGGATCAGATTGGCAAACCATCAAAAAGTAAAATTTTTGGGTGTTGTAAAGAGCTTAGAAGTGGAGGCGTATGATGCAAAGGCGCTGGTTGATTTTCATGTGATGCCAGCGGGATTGGGAGCATATCCTATTATACTGGGAAGACCATGGTTACGTGCAGTAGGAGCTGCTCAAGATTGGAGACGTGGTACGATTAGCCTCTATGGAAAGATAGGGGCCAAGAAGCTATATAATATGGACACAAGGAAACGATTGGAGGAGCTTTATGAAGATGAGGATAAGTCTAGTGATGAAGACTATTCCACAGTGATAGCACTACCAGTAGTGATGAGGATGTTGATGTTGCATTTCTTTTGATGGACAAAGGAATCCAGGAGTCTGGTGTAGCCGCATTTTCAAATGAGGTTGAAGATGAAATTGAAGGGCCTTATGAAGTGATTGAATGGCTAAAGCAGACCAAGGTTGAATCGTCAAAGAAGCACGAATTGATGACACAAATGATGAGTGGAGACCTCTCAGCTATGGAGAGGGAGATATATTTGCACATGCAGGTCTATGCCAAAGTAATTGATGGTTTTCTTGATGCAAAGTTGTTATATGGCATCTCTATAGGTTTCCCTTGGGAACCACGTGGAAGCTTGATTAAGCTTTTGATGCAGGGAATGCCAAGTGTTTTTGTGTGGGATCCAGGTGGAATGAGCATCTCTTTTTGCTGCTGTCTGCTGATCATGAATGATCTAGCAGGCTAGGGGATGGGCAAATTATGTCACGGAGCAAAGGATTGTGCATATGTATATACACATGCATGGTGCATCAAATAAGCAATTGCCCATTTTCCATAGCCAGGTGGTTACGTGGGGCCCACATGTGTGCACGTAGGACAGCATGTACATAGTGCATCGATTTTCACTATTACCAGTACCAGTGTGTTTTTTCTATAATAATGAGAAGTTGGTAGTGCGTAAAACTTCTCGAGGAAGCTATCCGCGGGCTGATGACATGAGGTAAGCAGGTGCGTCAGGTGACATCTAGTGGCGTCAGGAGGTCGAACGGGGTCAATATTTGCACGTGGATGAGTACGGACACAACGTGGATGTTTTCTTGTGATAATTATGCAAAAAGGTCATCATGAAGACCATCTTTTGGGGCCACTTCACGTGGTTGCGAGATGCATTATTGGAAAAATCTGAGTGCCAAGTGTGCGGATGATGCAAAAAGATGACAACTATGCACTGCGAGGTCAGTTTTTGCCATGTTCGAGGTCCGTTTGAGGTCATATAAAAGGCCAAGGGTGCCCAAGTAATAAAGCTAAGTGTAGGAACTGAAAAAACAGAGTGAAGACCAAAAAAAACGTGGAGAAAGAGGAGGAACAGCCGCAACTGTGTTTTTTCTCATTTTGGAGTCTGTTTTGGCCGTAAATTGCTCATCCGAGGTCGGATTTGAGCACTTTGACATTGTAGACTGGGGTTTTGGGCCGTTCCGGACGCGATGGCGTTGTCCATTTTTCCAAATTCCTCACTGTTTTTTTGCTATTTTTGTTGTGTAAGTTTCTCCTATGAGCGAAGCTTCTGCTCCAGTTTGTGATTGTATCTCGTACATTTTACCCATATTGTGTGAGCTATTTGCTCCATTGGTGTTGGCCCAAGATCTATTGTATCTAATTATAAAAATTTCTCCTCTTTTCAGCTAAGTTTTTTGGGTGTGTGTGTGTGTGTCTCTCTGTGTGGAGTGGGTAAACGGGTAGTCTCTCTTCTCTCGCTCCATAGGTGTGTTCCCTGTCTCGGCCAGGGGTGTTGTGTAAGCCAAGTGGTTCCCCATAGTGTGTGTTTGTATCTTCCCAAGAGTGTGTGTCGGGTCGTTATAGAGGCGTTCTGTGTGTTTCCATCCTGCTCACAACGTAAGGTTGCTGCTCATTGGCTCCGCCTTCTTTTCTCTCTCTTCAATAAGGCCCTCCAAATAACCTCCAAAATTTTCTAATGCCTTACATTGGGCATATCCTTCTATAAGTCCAGTCCAAAGGATCACACTTAAAGCAACCTTTGCTCCATAATCTAGGCATAGCATCTGACCCTATGGTTGTCTCGGGTGGGTACACCTTGTAGTATGTAAGTATATCCTCCTATAAGTTCATTCCGAAGGATCACAATTAAAGCAACCTTTGCTCCACAATCTAGGCATAGAATTTTACCCTAATATCCTTGCCTTGAGCGGGTACACCTTGTGTGTATGTAGGTATGTCATATGCGCTCGGCAAAGAGGACGTATTATAGTTCATATCAGTTACAAACTTACACTTATAGGAGGTTAATTTTGATCCAATTTTCAAAAGAGTTACAAGTTTATAATGAAAACGCGGTAGTTTTGAAAAGAGGTGGGAGGGGATAGCGACACAAGGCATGTGACATTATTACATCCCTTTACTTTCCCCTTTCTTGCTTTGTCTTGTTAATATCGGCCTCTAGTAATTATCTCCCCTTGGAGTTCCTTTTCCTTTGGGGAGGAGGCATGGTGCTTCATGATGCATTGCAAAACAAAATCCTTTGAAATGTTGAGAAAGCTATCCCTAGCCATTTGAACCCTCTACAACATCGTCGTAGAAGAATCCCTAACCAAAGTACTCCTCAATAAACAAGTCCAAGATGTAAAGTGCATTCGCAGAGGCCTCCCTCTCAAATTCCAATCTCATATGCACATGCTCATCAAATTCAGCCAGGACTCAATGTTAACCCAGCTTTGTAGCAGCTCCATCTCTCATACCCCCTCAACTCTCTGCCTTTGAGATTTAAAGCTCCTATCAACAACTTTCTTGCTCACTCCTTCCCTCTTCAAAGTCCCAAATAAATTTTCAACCGCCTCTACATAATGGGAATTTTTTTCTAATCTCTAATGTTTTGAATAATATTGACATTCAGCAGCAAGAAGAGTTGGAAAATAATGTTAAAGATAATCACCACCTCACCAAAGATAAACCCCAATTTGAACATGTTTTGGACCAGCCTAGGAAAAGTGAAGATTCTTCAAGGAATGGAAAACGAGAGGGGTGGGGGGGGGGGGGGGGGGGGGGGGGGTCACTTAATAATTATGCGACTATCACGTGTGTGCAGCAGAAGGGGTTATTAAATTTTATTTTCACTACAAGAGGTTGTGTGCACTTGTGACGTTTTTAGCGACGGATATACATTGGGTTTTTATACTCCCCGACATCACTAGGACCATCGCTAATAGCATCGATACCGGAACTTCGCTATGAGCGTCGCTATAACCGTCGCTCTATGTGTCGCTATAGAGCGATGCATATACCGACGGTAATACTGACACTTACAAGCTATCTATAGAGACACTTATAGCGACGTTGTAGAGCCTTATATAGCGACGCTTATAGCGACACCCGAGAGTAAAATTCTGGTGGCAGGGAATTGAATGCCCTACCACCCATCAACCATATTGAATGTTTCAATAATAGAGTAAATCTAAATGAATCCAAGATAAGCCCAGATTCATCTTTGAAAGAAAGTGCAAGCTTAGGTATAGACCCAAAGTAGTCACCCACAAGACAATATAACCATTGACTCCATCATTTATAGTATTGTTTGGAGAATAAAGATACAAAACTCACAAAAGTAAATTGATGAAATTAAATCAATGACAATTGTATACATCATAGGCAAAATCACTTGATTGTTAATCTTTGCAAATGTAATAGTTACAACACCATTGTCATTATTGAGAAAATATACATGGTTTTCCAATAGTTACAAAAAGACGTATACATGTCATCTCATGATACATATGCTATGACAAAAGGAAACTAATTCTATCTAGCTACGCCTAGACTGACATCGTCTAATCAGAAGTCTCATCGCGTCCAAGCGGTGTATCTATCGGATTCTGCAAAAAAAAACAATAAGACAGCTTTCTGCAAGTATAAACATATTATTTACAAAACAATACAACAAATAGAAAAGAGTAAATCCTAACACTAAGCATGCCACCGCAAGAACTCAGAATGTCCATCAGGGCGTTTAAGCCCTTTCTGCCTACGTACTTGCGCTCGTACGGCGTGTGGTCGCGTCCTATCATCGGCCACCATTCAAAACATACAAAGAATCCATTATGTTAAAATTTAAAAGTACAAATAGACGTAACTACCAAACCTAAAGATAAATGCAAAAACACTTACAAAATTGGCCTCAAATGATGCCCACCTGCCGCTTCCCAAGTGGTGCGAGCTCCCTGCCTCTACTCGCGCTTTGGCTACCTCCTTTTATTTCTTCCACTTGTCAAGATTCTCGCACACTGCTTGCTTCTCATTCTTCCAATCTTTGTTACCATATACATGTGGTAGTGATGTGTGTGAACACACTAGGACCGCCGGGGCATTTTTTCCCTCTTTAGGAGGTTTTTTCCCCCGTGCATTGTATATACGCCCATCACTCTAGGGCTATCTATCTTTCCATTGCACACTAAGTAACACACTCTCTATTGTGTTCCTTGAGCTTCCTTCGTCTTCTCCAAGCTGTGTGTGTTTCTCTGCAACCCTAATTCCAACAATTGGTATCAGAGCAGGTCACGTCCTCCCGGGCTTAGTCACCAGCTGCTCCAGCACACGCCTGCTCACTTTCTCCGATTTCAGTGAGCTTTGGCGAGCGTTCGCAGGTCGACAAATATTTTGGGATATCTCGAAGATCTAGGTCTGCTCAGAATTTTGATTTGGGCTCATTTCGGCCTCCGTTTCCACTACAGGCAGTACTGCACAGGCTATTTCGTCGTTTTGTGTAGATTTTTTGTCAGTGTCGTTTTCTGCATAACAGGTGCCTTATAGTCTTCTACGGTTTGTGCTATATAGCACAAGTTGTTCCCGCTCCATTTCTCCTATTTTCGGGCAGTTTTCACATCAGGTGCAGCATTTACCATGGCTGACAACAACAACACAGATGTGTTCAAGATGTTTGCTGCTGAGGACAGGTTGGATGGGGACAACTACCCTATGTGGGCTTATATGATGCAACATGTTCTTGTGTCAAAAGGTGTCTGGAACATTGTGCAGGGCATTGATGTACGTCCTGGTTCTGAAGATGTAGGCGATGTTGAGGATGTTGCAGGTCTTGCTGCAAGGATTGCAGCTGTTAGAGTTGTTTTGCCTACGCCAGAACAAGCTCGTTGGGATGTTAAGGATGCGCAGGCTCATGCATTGATTGTGTTGTCTGTGAAGCGCACCATTATTCCTCAAATCCGTTCAGCAAAATCTGCAAAACAGGCTTGGGATATTCTAGCAGGTCTTTATGCAAGCCGCAATGAGGCTAAAATTGCTTTGCTGCGTAAAGAGCTAGAGTCGAAGATTATGCATGAGGAAGATGATATGGACACTTTCCTTGCTAGTGTCAAGGATATCAATGAGCAACTCATTTCTGCAAGTGAAGTCATTTCGGACAGTTCCCTTGTGCAGACTGTTCTTGATGCCTTACCAGATTCCTACCAGACTTTTGCTAGTACTTGGAGACTGATGACCCAAGGAAATCCTGAAGTTGTCAAGTTTGATGCATTATGCACATTGCTGTTGCAAGAGTCACTTTCTAGAAAAAACAGGACTAGGCAGCGTGCAGTTGAACAGGCTTTTATTGCTTCTCAAAGAAAGGGTGGTAACAGTAATGCAGCCACTTCTTATGGTTCTGCTGCGAGTGGCAAAAATTCTGTTCCTAATGCTTCTGCTGGCAGCACTTCGTCTGGCAATTCTGGTGATAAGGGCAAAAAGAAGATGCGTTGCCATTATTGTAAAGCCAATGATCACTTAATCAAGTCGTGTCCTAAGTTGAAGGCCAAAGAGGCTAAGAAGAAAGAGGGTGGTTCCACTGCAAATGTTGGTTCCACTACAAATGCAGCCATTGTTGAGTCTTCTGTGAAAGGAGATTGTGATGCTGATGTTGATGCAGAATGGGCTTTTAGCGCAGAGTGCACTTACAATCCTGATGTCCATGATGCATGCTTGTCAGTTGCTGCAGATTCACATGTGTGGTATTTCGACAGTGGTGCTACAAAGAACATTACCTCACATCGTGAATTGTTTACCTCTCTCGAGTCTGTCCCTCATGGGAATTCAGTCACTTGTGCCAACAACGCCTCTTATCCAGTTCAGGGAGTTGGAAAGATTGTGCTCACTGCTGCTAATGGCAGTTCCTTCACACTTGTTGATGCACTTTATGTACCTGGGATCAAGAAGAATCTCTTGTCTGTATCCGCACTTGCTAGACTTGGACTTGTAGTCAAATTTGTGGATGACAGATGTACAGTTCATGATCTCAGTTTTGGTGATGAAATTGTTGCATCTGGGCTTTTGTGTCGTGGGCTGTATAAGCTCACTTTGTATGACAAGTGTGGACAAAATTTTGCAAATGTTGTTGCAGATTCAAGGGCTATTTCAGATGCAAAACTTTGGCATGCACGTTTTGGTCATCTGAATTTTGCCAGTTTGCTGCGTTTGCAAAAATCTGATATGGTTGCTTCTTTGCCGCCTCTTGAAGAACCTGTCAAACATGTTTGTGAAGGCTGTATTCTGGGTAAAATGCAGCGTTCTCAGTTTCCAAAGGATGGTTCAGTTAGGGCCACATGCAGGTTGCAGCTTGTGCATAGTGATGTTTGTGGGCCCATGCAAACTCCGTCCTTGGGCAATTACCTGTACTTCGTGACTTTCATTGATGATTACTCCAGGCATGCATGGGTATTTCCGCTTAAAGCGAAGTCCGAAGTTTTTATGTGCTTCAAACAATTTTTGGCTATGGCTGAAAATGTCTCAAAATGTACTATGGGCACCCTCCGTTCCGATCGAGGGGGGGAGTATATGTCTCATGAATTTAATGCATTTCTGGCTAGTCGTGGGATAAAACACCAATGTACAGTGCCTTATACACCTCAGCAAAATGGTGTTGCTGAGAGGAAAAACAGGTCACTAACGGAAATGGCACGATGTATGGTCAAAAGTCAAGCTTTGCCACATTCTTTTTGGCTTGAGGCCATCATTTGTGCCACTTATGTACTTAGCAGGTGTCCTACGAAAGCTTTGCAGTCTATTACTCCATATGAATCATGGCATGATAGAAAGCCTTCTATTGAGCACATGCGTGTTTATGGCTGTTTGGCATATGCTTTGGTGCCACAAGTGCAGCGCAGAAAATTGGATGATAAGGCTGTCAAATGTATTTTTGTTGGTTATAGTGCTGAAAGCAAAGGTTACAGGTTGTATCATCCGCAAACAAACCGTATTCTGGTTTCACGGGATGTAGTGTTTGTGGAAGATTCTGTTCAGCCCTTGCTGTCATGTACTAGAGACAGTAATGTAAGCTCACAGGACATTTATGACACTTTGTTGCCTCTTTTCAGTGGTGGAAATACGAATGTAAGTTCCAATGAGGCAAATGTACAGCCTATGGGGGTTTTTGAAAATGTTTTAGAACAGCCTATTACTGATGCAGATGTACATGATGTACTTGATGAGGAAAGGGCTGAAAATGAGCAGGCTAGAGGTATGCCAAAATGGCTGGTGCACACTTTGCGTGACAGTAAATTGGATGCACCTTTATCTAGTCGTACTCGTTCAGGCTCTCGCCATGCATCTTATGCATCAGATTGTTATGCTTTGGCTGTGTCTAGTTTACATGATGTTGAGGAGCCTCTGTCTTTTGATGAAGCACAGAATTCAAAAAATTGGATTGCTGCCATGAAATCAGAATATGATGCACTTATAGAGAATGACACATGGACTTTATGTGATTTGCCTCCTGGCAAAAAGGCCATTGGTACGAAGTGGGTTTACAAGTTGAAACGCAAGCCGGATGGTGAGATCGATCGCCATAAGGCTCGACTTGTTGCAAAGGGTTATGCACAACAAAAAGGCATAGATTATGAAGAGACTTTTGCTCCCACTTGTCGTATGACTACTGTACGTTTTCTATGTGCATTGGCAGCTCATTTTGGTTGGGATGTACATCAATCAGACATTGTTACTGCTTTCTTGAATGGTGACATATTTGAGGAAGTTTATGTAACGCAGCCTCGCGGTTTTGTCATAAAAGGACAAGAGGACAAAGTGTGCAAATGTAAGAAGGCTTTGTATGGGTTGAAGCAATCTCCTCGTGCTTGGTATGAGAAAGCTGACACTCATTTGGTTAAACGAGGCTTTCGTAACAGTCCAACAGAAAGCACATTGTATGTAAAGCGTGAGGATGATGTATTTCTCATTGTGGTTCTTTATGTTGATGATTTGCTGATCACTGGACCAAATGAGAGACATATTGCTGAATTTAAGGCTGATTTAAATGCTACTTTCAAAATGAAAGATTTGGGGCTGTTGCATCATTACTTGGGTATACAGTTTAAGCAGTGTGATGGTGGTATTGCCTTGTGTCAGAAAAGTTACATAGAGACATTGCTATGTAAGTTTGGACTTGAGGATTGCAAACCTATTGCCACTCCCATGGAAACAGGTTTGAAGTTGAGTCTACATGATGCTGGCGATCCTGCTGATGTCACTCTTTACCAAACTGCTGTTGGCTGCCTCATTTATGTATGCAACACGAGGTCAGATATTCAGTTTGCAGTCTCGCAAGTCAGCAGATTTATGCATAGCCCAGGGTCTAAGCATTGGCAGGCTGTCAAGAGGATTTTCCGCTACCTTAGTGGCACTTTACATCTTGGCTTGTTTTATCCCAAGGGGGGATCATTGCCGCTAGACTTACATGCTTTTTCGGACTCAGATTGGGCTGGTTGTTTTGACACGTGAGTGTCCACAAGTGGTTTTTGTTTCATGCTTGGCAGTTCATGTATATCATGGTTGAGCAAGAAGCAACCTACTGTGGCCACTTCGAGTTGTGAGGCTGAGTACAGGGCAGTCTTCACAGCTACGATTGAGTGTGTATGGCTCAGACGCCTTATGGCTGACTTGGGTGTTGGACAGGACACTGCCAACACTATCTACACTGACAGTCAGAGCGCATTGGCAGTTGCGAGGAACCCAGTTTTTCATGCTCGCACAAAGCACATTGAGGTGCATTACCACTATGTCAGGGAGAGGCTCTCAGCTGGAGAGATCAGCTTGGCTTATGTGCCAACACAGGACAACCTTGCAGATCTTTTCACAAAGGCATTGTCTCGTGAGAAGCTTGAAGCTTTCCGCAAAGCTTTGGGCTTACTCCCCTTTGTGGACTGATCCTGTCCTCAGGGCATGGCACTTCCCTTTACTCATGTGCCAGCTCTCGTTCACTGCATCACTCCAGGGGGGATTTGTTACCATATACATGTGGTAGTGATGTGTGTGAACACACTAGGACCGCCGGGGCATTTTTTCCCTCTTTAGGAGGTTTTTTCCCCCGTGCATTGTATATACGCCCATCACTCTAGGGCTATCTATCTTTCCATTGCACACTAAGTAACACACTCTCTATTGTGTGCCTTGAGCTTCCTTCGTCTTCTCCAAGCTGTGTGTGTTTCTCTGCAATCCTAATTCCAACAATCTTCTTGGGCCAGCCAATATGGTTTGTTCCACCCATGCTTTATTGCTTTTTGCACCTGAGAACGTTTGTGCTTGCAGTATTCGCACATTCGAACCTTCATCACGTCTTCATTGAAGCGGTCATCCCGTGTTGACACAGGAAACTCATCATGAAACATGCTCATGACTCTATCTTTTAATTCACTTTGTACTTCACTCTAGGTGTTTAGTATGTAGTGTTTAAACACCTAAGAGCCTTACCCTTACCTTTCGCAGAGTTGACTATAGCTTTGCCACCCTTACCCTTACCCATTCCCTCAATTCCTAATGAGATTTTACTGTGGCATCAATAAATGCATGGAAAGAGGATCATTGCACCTTGCTTGCATCCTAACATACAATTGAGAGTTTTCAAGTCTCCTGCCAAATGCCACTCCACTTGGAACGTACCCAAACCTGAAATCTGCAATCGTTGTCCTTCTTGTTGTTGCCGAATGACATTAACGATTGGGGTGTGATCAAAATACCATTTGAGAGACTCATGTGTCTCATGTGGGAGATGAAAAGCTTCCAGCCACCAAATATTCTTCTCGGATTGAACACTGTAATAGGTATTTCCCTTCTCGCTGGCATTTAGTTCAACATCAACGCCCACCAAGGCTTTGTTCATAAGCATAACGCTTACCCTTTCGAGCCGTTGACCTTTGACAATCTAGCACTCATCAAGCTTCAGCACAAATATAACTTTGCCATCACACTCTTCCTCTGTCAACCCATAAAATCTGATCATTGACTCCTAGAGCTTCAACAAGTCAACATAGACATTATTGAACTCCTTGTAATGAAAAGATTTGTTCTCTTCTAGTGGCAGGACATCCTCCACATATTGAAATCCACCCAACAAGCTTGCAACATCATTATTGGCTCACCTTTTTGTGATGCTAACACTGTAAGGCATTGGCAACAACCTAAACAACCTTTTTCTCTGTGACCTAGTGTGACAAGCCTATACAAAGCTTCGTAGGCGTTGAAACTTATTCGTGCGCTGTCACACACCTCCATCATCTCCTGAGGTGAAACAATGTTCTTCAGCTCACTGAAATACTTTTGGCGCAAAACTTTAGCAATGCTAGCATTGGATGGATTATCCAATAGCTCCACCAACTCCTTTGGTTTGATGATATGTTGCAGCAGAGTATGTCCGATCGTTTTAGCATTAGACTTGATTCCCATCATCGTCCCAGCGAAGTTCCTACATAACAGCAACCTATAAAAAATATACAAAATTAGAATCTTGCATTGTATTCCTACCGAGTTTGACGAATACGTTTCTTTCGAGCTCCATCGCTTGAAGATAGCATAGACATCGCATGTCTCTTGCACTTGCGAATGTGACAGCTCAATGGAATGTGTGTGCGATGATCAATTCACCGGCACATATTACGTGCAATGTGTTGTAGCTGAACATAATTGTCTAGACCACGCTCTTGCTCCATTTTTTCATGCTCTGCCTTTGTAATAAGCTTTGACATCTTGTCATTAAGCTGCTTCGTATTCTCATTGGCTTCCTCTCTAACTTGGTGAATGTCTTTCACGTACTTCTCTTGTAATGAAGAATAGGCAGCACATAGAAGTTTTCTTGCTTCCCTTTCATTGAAAAAAACTGAATGTAATCTCTAGTAGTAGCCAAACAGTCCGTCTCTCCCATCTCCAATAAATCGCAGTAGCTCAGTGACATTATGAAAAGGCGGTGATGCATTGGTCATTGGATCACCGGGATAAATATGGCCATCAACCCATAAGTTGATTGCCTTGCATCCATGGTTCCGTAGCTAGTCTCCAGCATTGGGATTAGATGTGCCAAGTCACAGAGCTGCATACTCCTACTCTAAATCAATATTTAATTGATATCGTTTTGGTTTGTTAGTAATGTCTTGCAGTGTAGGGGATTGAATGACATTGTGTTAGTTAATCAAGAAAATTAGTGAGAATGTGTAATGGTGACTGCTACAAGCAAGTGAAGGTGACTATGGAGGAAAGAAGTGGAGAGTACTCAGAGTCAAGAGAAAAAAATTATGTTGTGGAGGGAAGAAAGAGAGGGAGTGCAACTCAATCTCCTTTAAATTAAAATTGTTGATCATGATTGTAGAGAGAGAGATGCTGCAGCACACAGAGGTAATGGAGTTTTCCATTGCACTCAGCTGGAGCTGGAGTGGGAGAGGCAAAAGAGAGAGAGAGAGAGAGAGAGAGAGAGAGAGAGAGAGAGAGAGAGAGAGAAGAAAGGAAGAGAGAGTGGGAGAGAGGACAGATTTGCAACCTTGGAGGATCTGCACTTTTTTAGAAAGAGATAGCCAAGAATGTTCCTTGATGATTGGAAGAGGAAGTCACATGAGAGAAAAGTGGGAAAGAGAGAGAGAGAGAGAGAGAGAGAGAGAGAGAGAGCTGGCTTACATTTTAGAGAGAGAATGCAGTGAGAGAATGTGAAAATTTTGATTTTCTGGCAGGGGGTCTAAAAAGTTCCTTCTTTAATGAGTTTTAAGTGTGAGAGAGAGAGTGTTTATGTGTTAGAGAGAGAAGAGGGTGGGAAAAGGACATTTGAAAATACATTTACCTCCATCTCTTTTGGGTTATTAAATAAACTATTTTCAAATTCAAAATATGGAAATGCATTTTTTAAAATCTCAGCATAGGCCTTTTTGCCCTCTCTTTTAGGCTTGGTCAAACTTGGCTTAAGCTTTAAGCACTCCTTTGAACTGTCAAATAAAGAGGCCCTCCTATACCTCATTCACTTCTTATGTTCCCTTTCTCTTGACAACACCACCTTTAAATCAAAAGACATGCAAGATCTTTGACTTGAATATATGCTAACAATAAAACTTATAAAGAGGATGGTACATGTCTCCCATTAGGGCAGGAGCTTTCGGATATGGCAAGAGAAGCTTATGTTCATCATACCCAAGGTCTCTCTTGATTGGACCTTCAAATTCTACACACTAGAAGGCTCTAAACTTGCACACCATGTCACTATCATTTTTTGATAGTTCTCTCATGTGGGTGATAAATACAAGAGTTGGTTTCCAAGACCACTATAGCCATTGGCAGACTCTTGCCTCAAGAAATATGTGTCTTGTTTTCTCCGATGCATTAAACACTTGGTCTTCTCCCTAAAGAATGATGGTGTGAGTTATTTTCTTTTCTTTCCTTTTTCTAAAGGTGGCAAGGTGAGAGTCTTTTACATATTATACTTATCATTTGTCAATTATTACTTTAGACCCATGACACCTAGGGAGAGGCCAATGACATAATTGTGACGAGTTTAATGACATTTAATTAGTAGAGGGCTACAACCTTTCATTATAGAAAATATTTATATTAATATTACCAAAGTTTAAATTGAAGCTTACAACAAATCTTAAACAAAAGCAAAAAGAACACAACTACCTCAAATTCTCAATTTCTTAGAGAGTGTAAATTGGCTTTAATGCTAATTTCATGTTAATCTCTTGGAGCCTTCTATAGATCACTTGTTCTCTTTTTTTACTTACTAGCATGAATATAACCCTAAAGGAAAGAAAAACACAAAGGAACAACACACCCAAGCACAAGATTGTCTCCTAGGTTTGAGCTCCATGCTCTATTTGCTAGTAAAAATGACACCAAAAGAAGGTTGCATGGCTGTTATAGTGCGACAACACTCCAAGGAACACCTTGTAAACTTTCAATGCAAGGAATGGTGGCATATAAATTGTATCTAGGTGACAGATTAGTCGATGCAAAAGCATACTCCCTAATCACCAATGATTAGCGTTAGGCTATGGAGGTGAAGCCTTAGCTTAACCATGGTGTTAGGGTTAGGGTTAGAGAGATAGTGATTAGGGTTAGCTTATGCCCAAAGAAAGAGCATAAAGATAGAGAGTATAGACACAATAATAGGACTCAAAGTGAAATTAATTGATTAGAAAATAGCCTCTATATAGGCTTAGTGCTTTATAATCATTGGCTAGAGAGATTGCACCCTCTTGCTATTGAACAAGTCATCAATTATCTATTCTTAGGTGGCTAGAGGGCTTTCCCACATACTACCATAAGTTGGGATTACACTTACAATCACCCCCTTAAGCCAAACATGTGATTTTACAAAGATTTCATGTATTTTGGTTCATGGATTTGTGTCATGGTGTACTCCTAGGCTAACATGATTCATCTACTTGATGCATCATGGCGGTTCAATTTGATTCATCACCATGGTTCAATGTCTCATGGTACATCATTGCGGTTCTCAATTGGATTCATCACTATGGTTCACAAGTGAGACTTATTAGGTTCACTAGTAGTCCTAGGTAGTACCTTAAATTTCATTCATTCATTTTGTGTGAAGGGGTAATCATTTGTATCCCCTCCAAAAATTTTCTTCATGTCTTTGTCGTCATTGTTGGTTTTCATCTTCAACTTTATTTTGTTGGCTTCATAAGTTGTCATCTTCATGTCGTCATTCATCATCTTCATCTTCATGTCTTGATCTTTATGTTGATGTCGATCTTCATTGGTCTGTTGTTTTGAAGATTCAACCTTCATGGCTAATGGTTCAAAGCACGTATGCATTTCATTTTGTGTGCTTGTGTGTGACTCATGTAATGGAAATGGACTATGAACTTTGAGAATAGCGGAATTAGGAGAATTAAAGAGAGCATTTTTGTGAGACTACTTTGAGAACCTAAAGGGTGAACTTATTTAGCGATAGCAACTTAACCATAATACTTAATTAACTTGGCACGAACAATACTTTTGAGAGAGAGAGAGAGAGAGAGAGAGAGAGAGAGAGAGAGAGAGAGAGAGAGAGAGAGAGAGAGAGAGAGAGAGAGAGAGAGAGTTTAGAGAGCTTGACAAAAGTTGAGGTCTGGATTTACGTAGAGCCGGTCCCCCCTCCAATAGGCTTTTTGTATTATAGATTCTCCCATCAAGAGAGTACAATACAATCTTTGTGTTCCTTGTGACCTAGGTGATGCAATGAAGATGGAAAGCTTCATGCATCATGAGCATAACATAGACTTGTAAAAAGCATTAACTATCCCCAGCCTTAGTCCCAAGGCCTCAAACACCTTCAAAGGTGGAGAGAGCTAGTGGGGAATGAGGGTAGGAAAGAGGAAGAAGAAACATTCATAGAAGAAAGAAATAGTTCCTCACTTATCATCACTCTTTCTTCTAGTAAACATAATAGCATAGTAATGAAGATGGAGAACATGCCAACCTTTAGCATTGAAGCATGGCTCTTGGTTGGATTTGCATTCCATAGCCAAGAGTGTTGATGTAGGCTCTCAACTTCTCTACTAGCTTGGAGAAGGAGATGGAGCTCTTGCGCCTGACACTTTGCACAATGAGAGAGAGAGAGAGAGAGAGAGAGTGTGTGTGTGTGTGTGTGTGTGTGTGTGTGTGTGTGTGTGTGTGTGTGTGTGTGTGTGTGTGTGTGTGTGTGTGTGTGTGTGTGTGTGTGTGTGTGTGTGTGTGTGTGTGTGTGTGTGTGTGTGTGTGTGTGTGTGTCTGTGGGGGAGAGTATACCCCCCAATCTTGCCCCCTCCTTGCTTTGGTCGACCCCCTCTTCTAGCACTATCTGGCACCTGATTGGACCTCCTCAACCATGGCCAATCATATACTTGGTGCATATCAAGTAGCAAGGGTAGCCTTGAGACAAGTGTCCCCCTTTCCCCTTTGATAGAGAGGACTTGATAAGTGCATAGAAAATTAATTAAATTAACTAAATTATCATTGGACCCCTTGGGAGGCCAATCAATAGGCTTTAGGCACACCATGAGGGCAACACAGAGAGGAGGTTGACGAGTGTCCATGCTCCTTTCTTTATACCAGGGATGCCTTGTGTGAGGGCATATGTGTTCTCTCTCTAGCCCCTACAAAATGAGGGCTTGCCCCCCCTTGTGTAGGGATATGCATTGACTTTTGAGTACCTTACCCCCTTAAGCACCTTAGTCATGGAGCACAAGCTTGGGCCGGCCGCCGGGTTCAAGCTCAACCCTAGCTTGCCTAAGGTCAAAGGACTTCTAACACTAATCTTTGGAGGTATTTAATGAAGCTTACCCTAATTATTTAAGCTCCATTAGCTACTCTTTCTCTTTGACAAACCATCTCTCATTTGGACCCCTTTACGATTGGCCCTGTGTTGAGATAGATCTGTAAGCACATGTCTATATTCTAACCCTTGTCCTCGTTTATTCTCCCACATTAAATGATCATTTTAATATGAGAAAATCACTTAGGTTGGTTAGATATTAGATTTTATGACATTACATCTCTCGTGAAATCATAGTCATCCTTGACTATGAGGTAGAAGAGATAAAGCCTTAGTCATTAGTCAATGTTTCTTAGCGGGTAGAGGATCCCTTTTTACCCTACGACATCATTCCAAGATGGATGACTAATCCATTTGGTGCTTGGGAGACGTAGCTGCCGCAAGCATGTCTACAAATAGAGTGACAAACTCTACTTGGGTGTTTGAGAGACGTCGTCATCACAAACATGATTGTAAGCATGCATAGTACTTAAATTTGTGCACCCCAATAAAAAAGAGAATTAGTCTTATAAGACAAAAACATTGGTCATTTAAAAGAAATTTGTACATTTTCTTACTCTAAAGTAGCATTATAAGCATTGACGAGGTTCATACTATCCTTAAGTTGTATTCCTTGCATCCATCTAGCATCTTCAAAAGGATAATTTTTGAACTTAATAAGATACCATCATTACCATGTCGTAGTACCTTGTCTTCAGCTTCAAGTTGTAGCACCTCTTCTTGGTCTTTGATTTTGGTAGGGTCTTCAATAATTGGTTCACTTGGTGGCTCTCCTTTGTAGTCTTAAGTAGGCTCACATGAAAAGCATTGTGTATGAGGCAATGGTTGGGAAACTTGAGTTGAGAATCCATCTCATTGATTGGCTGCAAAATTTGAAAAGGATCATAATATCTTTTTGCTAGTTTAGCATAATACTTTTGATGGTCCGTAGGATTTTTTCCCATCGTTTGCCTCAATCAAGCCTTGGGAAACTTAAGTAAGACCCAATCATTTTGTTTGAATGTTAAGGCCCTTCTATGATGTCATCAACAGCTTTTTGCCTTTGTTGAGAGATGGATATAGCCTCCTTAATCTTTTGAAAAGATTCTTGTAGGTCACGAATATAATCATCGGCAACGAAGATCTTTCCATGTACTTTAAGTAGCAAGGGACTTTTAGGTCTTCCCTCAATGATTTCAAAAGGTGATTTTCTCGTAGAAGTATGGACAATATTGTTGTACGCATACTTTACAAGAGGTAGGTACTTTAATTTCCCATTGTGAGCATTGATCTACTTCTGTAACATAGGTCTCTAGTAGATCAAGAATTGTAAGATTGGCTCTTTCACTTTGGCCATCCGTTTGTGGGTGATAGGGTTAAGAGAAATTCAATCTTGCACCTAGATTTTCAAAGAGACCTTTCCAAAAATTGCTGGTGATTCTAGGATCTCTATTTGACACGATGGATGATGGCAACCCATGGTGTTTGAAAATCTGCGATATGAAGAGAGTTTCCATTTGGTGTGCCTTAATAGTCTTTTTGACAGGAATAAAGTGTGCTTGCTTGCTAAACCTATTGACTATTGTCCACATTCCCATATTCCCATGGATAGACTTGGGTAATAAAAAGATAAAATCCATGGATATACGCTCCGATGGTGAATTAGGGATTGTCAACGGCTAGAGTAATCTAGGTTGCTTCCCTCTATCATACTTAGTATTTTGGCACACAACAAATTTTGAAACATACTCTTGTATTTCCACTTTCAAGGTAGGCCAATAGAAGTATGTCTCTACTCCATGAAGAGTAGGTTGAATGCCTCTATGCCCCGCATGGGGAGGAACATGGGATTCATACATGACTTTCTCACGAAGTGGGTAACACATAGCTTATTGCCATGGAGAAGATAACCATCCTACAACATGAATAGTTCTTATGTCTTTCCCAAAGCAAGCACTGACATTATGTTTTTAAAGTCAGGGTCAGTAGCATACTCATCTATCATAGTAGATAGATCATTGTGAGTTGCTATAGACACCGCATTAACTTTTGGTCATCTCATGAAAGTGCTTTGGCCACTTGATTGTGCTAGCAGCAATGTGAATATGAAAATTCAATTGCAAAAGAAAATTTTCCCACCTCATTTGTTTGTCGGAAATCTTGGTTTGCGTCATGAAGTACTTGAGACTTTGGTGGTCTGTTTGTAAAATAAATGGAGTTCCCAATAGATAGTGCTTTCATGTGTCTAGGGCATGTAGAACAGATAAAAGCTCTTTTTCATATATGCCCAAAACTCGTTTATTGGCATTGAGCCTTTGGCTCCTATATGCAATGGCATGCCCTTCTTGAAGCAAGACTACTCCAAGGCAATCACCACAAGCATCACATTGGACCTCAAATGGCTTTAACAGATCCAGAAGCATAAGAACTGGTTAGGAGGAGGTAAGCTTCTCTTTGAGCTTGTCAAAAGCATTTTTCTCCTTAGTAGTCCATGCATACTTAACGTTCTTCTTTATTAATTCATGTAATAGTTCTGCTATTTGAGAGAATTTTGCTATGAAGCGTCTATAGTATGCACACATATCAATAAAGCTTCTTACCTCATGTAGATTCCTTGGATTAGGCCATGCTTTTATTACCTCCAACTTTGATGGATCCATACGGATACCATCCTGAGAGATAATATGATCTAAGTATTGAATCTCTTGAAGGAAAAAATCGCTTTTCTTTTGATTGAGAAAAAGCTTGTTCTCCCTTAATGCTTGAAAAATCACTTGGAGATGCTGCTTGTGTTCCTTCAAAGACTTGGAGTAGTTGATAAAATCATCATTCACATTTGATGAAACACTAGGATCTGTTAGGGACTCTTTGATAAAAAACACGTATGCAGAAACTGAGCTATTCATTGATTTATCAAAAGCAGGAGGATTTACAAGTGGTATAGTACAGCCTAACTCATTAGCATCTATATACATTCTCTTTCCCCTATAGATAAAGTAGATTCTGCTTTCAGGGAACTTCATGCCATGCGGTTGAACTATGGTGCCCCTAGGATAGCATCCTCATGTTGGACAGGAGAGATAAAAAAGTCTTCTTTGTAGAGATAGCTTTGGACATGAAGCCTCAAATTCCCAATCAAGGGAGTAACGGAGTCTTGCTGTCCCTTGAAAGCAGTATTGGCAGTTACAATATCTCCATCTTGATTGGTTGAATGCCCAACTTGCTGGCCAACTCCGTTGATATGAAGTCGTGAATAGAGCCAGGGTCAAACAAGATGAAGGCATCATGTTCCCTTATCTTTCCCCAAGCATAGAAGAGAGGTAATCCTTTGCAATGAGCATCCTCTTTTGGATCTTTGATCGTGGGAGCTCTAGGAGTCTCATTGTGGGTATTTCTCTTGGGGCAAGAACAGTAACCATGTCCTTGCTTCTCACACTTAAAACATTAATGGTCCTTGAGAAAGGCCTCAAGCTCTTCAAGAGAGATTTTATTTTTGTTGGAATTGTTGGAATTGGCTTGGGAACAATTATGGGCATTGGTTTTTCCCTTTGCATCACTTTTGTCTTTGGTCTCCATGGGCTTAACATTCCTTCTAGCCCCTTGTTGGAAATTGATACACGAAGCAACCATAGTGTGGTGGATTACTTCGTGATAGATCCAGGCCATTGGGAGTTCACATACTCGGCCATCTCTTCAGGTAATCCTGCACAGAATTGTTGTTGTTGCTCGGCAAAGTCTATCTTTTGAAAGACAATATCCTTGAGATGTAAATCCCAAAACTTGTCCACATATTTGTGGATAGACTCATCAGAGAGAATCTTTAGACTCTGCCATTTGGTAAGCACATTGTCCTTTGCATCGCTTGCAAGGAATTTCTTCATGATGGAAACTCGTAGAGTTTTCCATATCTTCGGGGCTTCACCGTTGCCACGAAGGCTAGCCCACCATTGACGAGAAGATTTCTGGAAGTGCATAGCTACATGGCGTAGCTTGGAGGACTCCGCGAAGCCCTCCTTTCCAAAGGCCGTGCATCAAATTGCTGGATGAAGGCCAATACTTTGTCGATAGCACCAAAGGTGCCATCATAGGTGAGAAAAGAGATACTCTTTCTCCCTCTTTGAAGTGCTTGAGATTTTGTGACCTTCGCCATGTAGGGTAAGATTTGTGATGTCTTCCCCTCTTGTATTCTCTAGGAGAATAGCCGTAGCTTTCATCGAAAGAGGATAAAGGTGAAGAAGAAGCAAGGATTTAATATTTACGTAATTACCACAAATTTTGTGTGATCACAAGGTCTTATTGACACATTTACATAATCACACTTAACATGAACACAAAGAAGCCGGTTAAGAGAAACCTGGAAACCCACAAAAAGCCCGCTAGGAATTTTAGTTTTCCTTGGGGCCCGCTGGTACAACTGAGGACGGTCAGCCTATGGAAGTGCAAGAAGCCTAGGCATGGCAGTTTGCAGGCTGAAAGGGACATTGAGTAGGTATTTGATGCAGCTAGGAGACAGGTACACAGGGATGGAGCACTCTCTAGTAGAAAATGCAAGTGTTTTTTGTTATCACAGGTGACAAAAGAAAATGTATATATCACAAGATTGGGAATGAGACAAGAGATACTGGATACAGGTGTTATGAGGTTTATGATATGGGATTTTGATCGAGATGTCTACAAGACACCCTACTTGACAGGAGTACTATCCATTTGGAGGGCATTGAAGCTCATTTAAACTATGGTGATGGGGCTTTTCAATTGGCTAGCACATTGAGCTAAAGTCAAAGGCCAAAGCAATGGTCGTCTTTTTCTCAGTGGCAATATGAGTGGCCGAGAACCATGGGGGGGATTGATGTTTGCTATGGATGGTGTCTTGGTCATTGCCATGAAGTTAAGGTGAAGGAATGCGGTGACCGACATGGTTGTGGTCCTTCTCGTGGGAAAGCAGCCCAAGTCAAAGAGTTTGATAAAAAAAAGAAGATTTGCAAGGTGTTGAGGGAAAAAATGCCATCTGGATGGAGGGAGGCCGAGAGCAGAAAGAGAGGATGCTGCTTTTGTAGCATGGTGGGCCATAAGGGGGGGGCCTTGAGAGGGCGATCGAGGTCCTACAGAGGGTGGATGGCACCGCTGTTAAGAAGTGCGTAGTGCAACTAGGAAAGCGTCGAGCCTTTGACTGTGAGGATTCGTAGAAAATTCAAGCAAGGCATAGACTAGTTAAAGCCAAAAACACACTAAAAAAGAAAAAAACTCCAGCCATGAAAGCTCCACTTTGAAAAAGAACCAATACTAACTCAAACTCTGGTGTGTGTGAAGATTAGGTGTAGCCTCGCTCCCAATTGCACCTATGCAATGCTCATTCGACCTGTTAAAAACCCTAAAATGACACTTTGATTCCTCGTCGTGACCATTTTCATGGAAGCTTTAGTACTTTGATGGAGAAGCCCAAGTAGTTATTTGAGGAGGAAAACCCTAATTGGAGGCCTCACAGCCTCAACCACGTAGTTGAAGCAGCCTAGGACTGCACTAGCACCATGTAAAGGAATGGCTATATCTCCTTGCTCATGTGCCCAAATAAGCTCATTCTTGGCTCTAAAACTTCCCACATAACTTAAGCAACAATGTAACCATCATTGATGTGGAATTTTGAGCTATTTTTTGGCTACCTTTGACCATTTTAAGGCCATTTTAGCCTTTTTTAGCCCAAAAATGTCCCTTTTTGTCCATAAAAAGCCCAAACGAGCTGGGAAAAATTCCTAAATTTGTGGAAAAAGCCCATTGGGATCAAGTTTTATGTTGAATCTCATTTTACCATTTGTAAGCACTTTAGACACGTCTTTTATGCCAGCGCACGAAATTTGCTATTTTTGGCCGAGATTGCCTGCATTGAACTTTTTAGGCAAAACGGGCGTGCCACTTTAATGCACTTGACATTTGTACGTTCCTAGGACAAATAGGCATATATTTATGTAAAAAAGCATGCCATAGTGCCACATATAGGGCCTCACCCGCCCGGCAAGGTATGTACACAATTGCAACAACCATGGCATTTATTTTCGCATATATCACACTATGTGTATACATTATAGCATTCAGTCCCACATAATTTGAGACGATCCGGGGCATCCAGCAAGAAGACTGGCCTTTTAAGCACCCTTCTAGGCTCCCGTGCTGCTCAATTGGGTTGGGGTTGGAAAAAACAAACACACACACAAATTCACAACCTAACCCTATTTAATTTGGGACACCACCTATTTTGGATACAAACTAGGACGCGTAGAGAGAGAGAGAGAGAGAGAGAGAGAGAGAGAGTGCAAGAACTGCTTTGAAATGTATCGACAATGATCAAGCAAACACAAATATATATGTAAGAAAGAGAGAGAAGGGGGAAGGGGTGCTTGTTGCACTAATACCTTCTTACGAATCTGTCATGACCAATCAAAGTGAGATTAATATTTGTTCAACATAGCTTGAGTAAATTACACCGCAACACATCATAAGAAAAGCCACCCCAATCACTGTCTTAAGGCCAGGGGAGTCCTCTCTACCCTGTCACCCTCTTACAATATGTGGGATTCATAGCTAAATTGATAACAACACCCAGAGACAAGCTATCAAGAACTTTAATAAAACACCAAGACACTTACACATCATTGTTGTCCATGACTTCACGTTGGAAAAGAGACAAAGTATCCATGCTTAGTCCAAATCCACCCTCCTTTATTCAACAAATGTTGGGCTTACACTAGTAGGAGAAATGATAGATTTCCTACTCTCAATTGAATCATCACTCTCTCTTACAATGGCATAGAGATCCCTTGCTAATAACCCCTAATACAACACATACATATGCATAAGCCAATGAGATTCCACTCAAGAGCTCCTTCCCAAGAGATTGAGCTTGGATTCTCAAGCTATAGCATAGTGCTTTTGCTTATGGCTTTCCCCCTTTTGGGCTAGCCACACCCTCCTTTTATAGCAAGTTTGAGGACTAGGGTTACTCTTCTAACCATGGTTGGGTTAAATTTTCAGCACTTTATCTAATTTCTTTGCTTAGAATTACGAAGAAGTTGGTGGGGATAGATGAAGAAAAGATAGAGGAGAGAAATGGAGGTGATAGGACTTTTTATAGTAGGTTAGTGTTAGTAAATTAGTAGAGTTAGTATTTTTATTAATTTACAAATGGAATTGGATATTTACAATGGGAGTACCCATGTAGGATACAAATAAGGAAGAAAAAGTCTTAAGAGGTAAGAAAAGATGGATTTCTTACAATGTTGATGCTCCAAGTGTCTTGAGTAGGACCAATTTTGATGCTTGTTGACGGTCGTCTAGCTTTGACGGTACTTTTTTTTCTCCATCTTGACCTTCCTTGGTAGCCAAGGTGATTGAAGATGAGTAATCAATCACCATTATGCTGTCTTTCAAGAAAAGAGGCTGACTTTTGTGGTTTTTTTTATAGATATGGGTAATTTGCAGGAGGAAAAATGAGACTAGGTGGTCAATTTTGGGATGGAAGTGTGTGTAGGAGGCATGAGTTCACCATGGTTTCTCTTATTCTTCAAGGTTGAGGAGAAGGTGAGTAGGGTGCAGAGAGGAGTGGTGAGAGAGGTGGGGATGATGAGTGGAGAAGTGTGTGTGAAAGAGGAAAATGATAAAGTGGAAGAGGGAGTGTGGCTGCATAGCATGGGCAAACTGGGGTCCACCAATAAAATCATAGCTCACAGCTCGTAGCTCAAAGAAATATGAAAAAATTTGAGGCAAAAGTTCAGCTCACGAGCTACAATTCTTGTCTGTATTACTGCTTGAAATTCGGAGAGCAAGTGATCTTTAAAAATTTAGCAAAATCAATTATTTTTTTCCACTGTACAAAGTCCTGTGGGATCCTCCTTTGGATGATTCTTTTGAATGCCTCCAAGAGTGAGCCCTCCATAATGCATGCATGCATGCCACATATACTTGACCTTATTTTGTAAGTCTATAATTGAAGATATTGTTGAGATCATGATATAAGTGAATAGTACAACTAAGGAAATCAAATATTGAGGAGTCTTGAAAATATGTACATGTCAAAATATAAATACTATAGGTGGAAAAATATAAAGGGGTCAACTTAAAAAGTAAATCTCTCTCATTATGAGGCTATATATATATGCTCGATTAGAGATGAAAAAGAAAACAACAAGAAATCAAGAAAACATCATTGTAGAACACATCTTACTTGACAAACCCTTTGGCACCATTATTGATGGAGAGAGAAGAAGAGGGGAGAATTCAACTTTGATTGATAGGCCAAGTCCACGCCCTACTTTGATTAGAGTTGATCTTCCAAGGATAGCATGCAAGGATGCCTAGTCTTCCTCTAGGAGAAAGTGTAGGCTTAGGCTTATGTTAATGGCTAAGTACAATTTGGCATTACTACTCACTCTCTCATGAATTCCTCTCATCAATGGCTTGAATGCTTGAGTTCCTTTTCAAGGAAAAAGAGGTCCCCTTTTATAAGTAAAGGGAACCCCCAAGGGTTTACACAAGAAGAGAAGAGCCAGTGTGAACAGAAACTGGAAAAGTTGGAAATGAGTTGTCCCTGCATGATGTGGGCAGACTGGGGTCCAGTATTTTGATGATATCTCCTCAACCGTGACTCCAAATACAAAAGTAAAAATATGGGCAAAAAATTCAGCTCATTAGCTACGATTTTCAGTTTAAAATCGTTTTTCAATTCGGATTGGAACCTTGTGTAAAAAATCATCAAAATAGGATCCATTTCTGGCAGCAAAAGTCTTCATGTGGTCCCCTTGAAGGGGATCGGGGAGCACCACAGACGGAGAGTGAGAGAGAGAAGGAGACACATGACACAGATATGGGTGGGGAGACTCAAAGAGTGAGCAGCCCCCTATACACTTATGCTATGTATAAGGTATACAAGTCAGTGGGCGCCCAGACTCTGGGCGGTCGGGCAAGGCACAGACGCCTATACCCCAACACCCCTTAGCTTAGACTTTCATTTGATTCCAAAGGACACCTCATGCCATATGAGAGCATGACATTGCTCCTTGACAAATCTTTGTAATCATGCTTGCAATAATGCATTAAAATAAGAGTATCTTTGAAATCGTGTCACCTAGTGTCCCACCAGGATTTGATTCCCCCCTAGTAGCTAATTAAAAAGAAATATAATAAAAATATGAAAAATACATAGAATATATATATATATATATATTGGAGTTTACCCTAGATATAGGATCTAGCTAAGGTGTGAGATGATAATGAGATAGTAGAAATAAAGAATCAATGCTTTTTTGCCCCAAGTTAAAGAGGCGGAGCTATTGACGCTTTTCCCATAGTATTTTATGATGGTAAAGTAAGAATAGATTACCCTTTAGAAAAATAATAGGATGAGATAGAAAGCTTATTATTATACTTGAATATGCATATGTATATTATAGGAAATATAATTATGTATCTAAAAAAATTACAAGATAACTCTTGTAGCATGCTTTTCCCACTATGTACGTGTCACAACACGACAACGTTGTATACCTTGCCCAATGCACATCTTTAAACCATGAAGTAGTGTGTTGTATTCTGCTTCATTGTTGCTACTTGAACCTGGTAGATTGACCTTCTCTTTCATAACCACCTCTCCACTTGGCCTGAGCAATACTAGCCCTCCCCCTGATTTTCCTGTGGCTCATTGAAAAGCTCCATCAAAGAACAAGGTAAAAGCATTAGGAATACTTTTTGGTGGTGGCAATGGTAGGGTCTTTATTTCAAGCACCTTAATCTCCTTCTCATGTACCCTATAAGTGAGATCCCTGCCAATTGTGCACGCACATTATCTTCTACGTTGAAAGAATATTGGAACTCTTGCAACTCCATAATCCACTTTGAGATCCTAGTACTAAGATTCATTTGCGATGACACCCAAGGAAACAAATTTTCTACAGTGAGAACTACAAAAGGTTTCGGTAGCAAGTAGGATCTAAACTTTCTTACTGTGAACATAAGAGAAATCATCATGAGTTCTGCCTCCATGTAGCCTCTCTCCAAAGCATTAATGACCCTACTAGCAAAGTAGATGGGTCGCATCCAGGTACTATGGGGGTCTTGTTGTAGCAAAACCGCACTAATCATTTCTTTCCCAATACTAGAGCTAACAAAGACTGTGTACTCCCAACAAGGAGGCATGAGTGTTGGTAGCTCTGACAAGATGAATTTAATGTTACAAAACTAATCTTCAAGCTCATCATACCATGCAAATTCTACTTGTTGTGTCAACTTTTGCAAAGGGTGAAGCAACTCCGAAGCTAACTGAATGAAGCGTGACATATACTTCACCTTTTGAATGAATGAGATGACTTCTTTGAGATTCTTGGGTGATGGGAGCTCAATAAGAGCCTTTGCCTTTGAAGGATCCACCTCAATGCCTTTATAGGAATCCTTGTGACCAAGCAAGATCACTTCATCCTCACCTATTGATGAGGGCTTTTCACAAGCCAAGCTTCCATACCCCTCTTCTCTCGTCCCCAACCCATGAAAACCCCCTCTTAGGGAGGGAGTGATAAAAGGCATTGGAAAAAGTAAGAAAAAAAAATAATGATTATGTAAATATATAAGAAAGGTAAAATAGGCCACCTCATGCCTGCGGGGTAGCCCATCCTCACCTTGCCTCCTTTTTCTTCATTGTTGCCCCGCCGGGTGTCCCTTTTCCTCTCCTCCACTCAAAAGGTCAACCCCCTCTCTCTTCCCCTTGTCCTTTCTCCTTTCTCTCTCCCCTCAAGCTACCCCACCTCTCACCAATAATACATTATAACTCACCAATAATGCACCCTAACTCACATGCAACTTACCCTATCTTCCAAAATAGTATACCCCACCCCCTCTTTCTCTCTCCTATCATATCCCATGACCCAAATACCCCCCTCTCTCTCTAAAGGGCGCCATGTCTCTTGTCTTGTAGCTAAATAACCTCCCCCACACTCACACACACTCAGTTTCACTGAAAAAGGTGCCCACAAACCCATCCCCACCCGGTGGTTACCTGATTTTTCTTGTGTTCACACACATCTGCACACAGATTCACCTCTGAACACACTCCCCTCTTGTAATTACTTTATTCTCCATGTCACCTATCACTTTTTTTCATCAACCCATCTATCTAATCACTTAGTCTCTCTCTCATGAGACTGCTGTTCTGGCACATATACACACAGCCAAACAAGTGGGGCCCACAGTCACATGGCCTATGTAGATAATGATTTCTTCATTTCTAAATTCTAGAATTTCTCCCCCCTCCTCCCCTATATAAAGAGGGGTCACCATCATACTAAGGACACACACCATCACCAAAGAGTACACTATGCAATGTGTGTGCCTAGTGCACACACACACACCCACACCATCACCATCACCGCAATCACCATGCTCGTCTTAAGCATGACCTCTACACCCTTGGGCTATGGAAGATGAAGGGAAACTAAATGAAGGATGATGGCCGTAACCCTCGTGCGAGTCTTCGCCATCAACTCCCACCTATCCGCCATGTGCTCTACCACACTCTCCCTTCTCATTCCCCTACCCTATACTCCCCATTTCATCGCCTTATTCTCTAAATAAATCTTGAGGTTTTGTGAGTATGTTTTCTTGCAATGTTTTTCCCATGTGAGGTGTGCGGAATCGCCACCTAGTCTTGTGTTTGGAGTGAGCTTGTGTATGTGTGAAGGGTGTGCGGATTCGCCATCCTTTTGTGGTGCCTAAGTACTAAGCCGCTATACCCCCTCCCTCACTCTCTCTCTCTCCCTCTCTCTCACTTGATCTCATTTCCTTTCCTCTTCATCATTGCTCCCAAGCATCCATCTCTCTTGGATGAAAACTTTGTTATGGTGGTGTGTTGTTTGCGTCCTAGCCGTTGAAGCTAGGTGGTGCCCCCTGTTTGCTTTACCATGACAGGCTCGAGGCGCGCCATTCGGTCCCCGGTGTTTTAAACGCCATCGGGGTTCGGGGTTCGCTTTGCTCCCGTCATTTGGTGCCCCCACTGAGGATCTTTTCATGAAACCCTTCAGTTTACAAGACTGAAACCCCTAAACTATTGTGAATGGATGAATGGCTAGCAGGATTTGCTAATTGGACGACAGAAGAAGAAGATCTCCAAGCACAACTAGACGAACTCCGTATCTCCATCGAAGCTCAAGTGCCAGGCGTAACGGTAGTCGATTTGCAGTGGGAGAGTCAACCAACACGCCAAACCCAGTGGATATACATAGGCCAAGTTCCAAGAAGAAGAAGGAGAAGGTCGAAACCATGTCCGCAACCTACAACCAACCCACAACAACAAAATGGAAGGAGCTCTACACAATAGAGAATCAACACTATTCTACTTTGAGAATCGGGTAACTCAAGTCACCGAGGTAATTATCACAGTCAGTTTTCAAGTCGCACCTGATGCTGCAGCACAGATAACGGAATCATTGGCTCACACTCTCACTAGAGAAACTAGGGATCTACTGAGTTTGTTTCAGGAAAGAACACCACCCTCTCCCACAAGCTTGGAAAGTGACTAAGCACCTCTAAGCTTCACATGAATCAGTACAACCTACCTCAAGACAGATCACACATACCAACACGTGTACGCTCAATCAAGGTAATACTGGATTTGAAGGCTCACTACCAGCACGTCATTGACACCATGCTGGGTGGGGAGCGATTTTTTGAGGTTCTGGCATCATATCAACCATTTGTCCTACCTTTGGTACAAGGCAATGTACCGTTTGAAGTTTTAATCTATGTCCTAGTATAAGAGGGTATACACGCCTCCTTTTAAAGAAGAAAAAAACTTTTGCAAGTTAAGCAGTGTGTCTTTCTAGCTCTCTCTCAGTAATCATGGCAAGTGTAGCATTTCCAACATTTAAAGGAAAGAAGGGGGAGGATTTGGTAACAGACTTCCTAGATGACTTTGAAGTAGCATGTGTAGTGAGCAACAAAGATACGGATGAATCCGGGGTTAGAATCTTTAAGCATCTCATGAAGCTAGAAGCTAGATCATGGTACAATGCACTTCCACAAGCAACCAAGGATGACTGGGAACCCTTAAAAACCGCTTTTAAGAGGCTCTTTGGGGGAGGTACCACTTCAGAAAAGTTGTGGGACAAGTTGAGAGACTTGAAGCAGGAGGGTCTTTTAGAATATGCCACCTATGAGTCCAAATTTGTGGATTTGTGGGAACGGTGGGTTGAGTCACTGGCAAGGGGGGAAGCTGCACCCGATTTCCTAAAAAAAGATCGGTTCACGTATGGCTTATGGCCGCTTCTCAAGGAGAAGGTGAAAGGTAGATTCCCGGCTACGTACGAGTTAGCCGTTGAGATTGCTCGCCTTAAGGACAAGAAGCTGCGAATGAAAGCCAAAGAAACCGAGTCAATAGAAACAGCAACATCACGTCGACTAGCAACTACGACAACCACCATTCCACCACCACCATCGGCTCTTGGGGTAAGAGATGACCAACAAGATATGTTGGCCCATATTACTGACCAACTGCAAAATTTTTCTGTCCACTTAATACAACAAGGGAGGAGTCAAGAAAGAGATCAAGACCCTGGAAGAGCACGACGACAAAACAGGGAGTATCATTGCTACAACTGCAGAGAAGACGGTCACGGTATGTACTACTGTCCCAAACCACGACAAAACTATAATCGAGGAGGTAGGAGGAACCAATTGTCACCCCCTAGAGAAAGAACACCCCCACCCCGAGCACCAACCCCACCAACACAAATTATACGTCCACCCCGGACACCACTACAAGCATCCATTCCACCTCTTCCACCAGCCCCACCACCTGATCGCCCTGTAAACATCATAAGCCTAGAAGAGAAAGGAAAAGCCGTAGTAGTGGATCCACCCAGAGCAAAGGAGAGGGACAAGGGTAAGGAGAAGGTAACCTTTTTAGAACCACTTGAGGCCATGACTGTGAAAAGAGCTAGGAGGGAGAAGGCTACACAATCAGATGATGAGAGAAGCATGAGAGGAGAAACTAGCAAGAGGCCATCCAGGCCACGACGGAAATTGGGCATCACCGACTTCCAGCTAGGGGAAAGTTCTAAGCCCTATGATCTAACATTGGACGTGGCAGAGCAAGGACCGAAGATTACATGGCCACAACTGCTACATCTTGTACCTAAAGTAAGGCGACAATGGTCTAAAATGGTAAGTATAAGACGCTCCAAAACAAAGGTAGCCGGAGCAATTTCGGGATGCAACATGGATGACATCCTTCCAATTGTCGACGTAAACATAAAAGGAAAGAGGGTTGGAAACACCTACATTGATGGAGGTGCACAAATCTATGTAATGAGCGAAGCTATGATGCTTAGATTAGGGCTCGAGGTTGACAGGCCTTCTCCATGCAAGGCAAAGATGGCAAACAACGCAAAAGTAAAGTGTGTGGGTGTGGTAAGTTCTGTGAAAATCAAAGCTTTCATCACTGAGGTAGAGGTAGATGTTTTTGTAATGCCTACTAAGAGGGAGGGCTATCCACTAATTTTGGGAAGGCCATGGTTGATGGCCATGAAGGCAAAACAGGACTGGGGTACTGGCCTTCTACGCATGACTGGTAAGAAAGAGGAGACAATCTACTACGACATGAGGATTGACAAGAAGAAGCAAATGAATCTGGAAACATCGGCAGATGAAACCACTAGCGAATCTTCCAGCTCTGAGGAGGAGACCACATCCACCGACGAAAGTGACAGTTCCATTGATGTGATGGGTATCATTATGAAGGATCCACAAAGGGTAAGCACAACTAGTGATCCATCACCAAAAGGGCAACCCAATGAAGAGGAGAGCAAATCACCTGGCCTAGGAGGAAGTAGGTTGAAGGGTATGTTGTCTACGGAATTAACACTTGAGGAGAAAGATAGTTTTTTGCAAATGTTGATGGGATTTCCTAACCTGTGCATTGACAACTATGAAAGAATCACAGGCATTACAGTGGTGGAACATCATATTAAGCTGAAGGAAGGGGTAAAACCAGTTGTGCAAAAGCTATGACGACTGGGGGTCATACAAGAAAAGGCACTCTTGGCCAAGGTAAGGAAACTACTGGAGGCGGGATTCATCTATCCTGTAGAAAACTCAGAATGGGTGTCACCCGTAGTGGTGACGCCTAAAAAGAATGGTAAGTGGAGGGTCTGTGTTGACTACAAACCACTAAATGCAGCTACAAAGAGAGACCACTTTCCTCTCCTTTTCTTGGATGAAATTCTGAATGAAGTAGCGGGTTTTGAATGCTATACCGTCTGTGATGGTTATTCTCGATACTTTCAAATACGCATAGCCTTGGAAGATCAGCTAAAAACCACTTTTATCACGCCATGGGGTTGTTTTGCATACAGGGTTATGCCATTTGGTCTCACAAATGCACTTGTCACATTCCAAAGATATGTCACATATGTTTTTCAACCGTTCTTTGGAACATCCATAAGAGTGTTCATTGATGATTTTTGTATATATAGCTCCCGTATTTCACATTTAGAAAAGGTAACTGAAGGTTTGGCCAGGTTGCAGAGCCTAGTTGGGCAATTAAATGTGGATAAATGCCACATTGGGGAGAGTAAAGCCATTCTACTAGGCCATGAAATTTCAGCAAAAGGTATCAACGCCGACCCAAGTAAGGTGTCCGCACTCATAGCCCTACCTTCACCAACGACCGCACGTCAACTGGTCTCTTTTCTACAGAAGGTGAGGTACTTAAGTAGATTCATACATCTACTATCACAACTTGTTCTACCACTGCAACAACTCACTCAAAGATCAACTTTCACTTGGGACGAGGAAAGCGAACATCGCTACAACAAGGTAAAGGAGGTCTTAGCCACTCTGCCAACTATCTCACCACCTAAGTGGGATGAAAAATTCTATGTCGCCTCAAGTGTTGGTGATGACTCATTGGGGGCTGTGCTACTCCAAAAGGATACGATGACATCTTTCATGAGGCCAATCTACTACTCTAGTCGAATGATGACAGCAGGAGAGAAAGGTTTCACCCATGTGGAACACTTAGTCCTAGCTCTTAGATTTGCAACTACAACGTTTAGGTCATATTTGCTGCCTAAGCAATTTTTGATTCTAACCACGGATGAAATATTTACCTATGTTGTACAACACATGGATGTGTCTGCTAGAATTACTAAATGGCTAGTTCATCTACAAGAGTTTGACTACACGGTACAGGTAGAAATCACGACAAGGGCAAGTTTGGGGGGACTCATGACCTACCAAGTCTTTGAAAGGAAGGAGAAGCAATCTAAGGAAGGAGAAGTCCGATTACCTCCAATACCACCGATGGTAGAAGGAGCATACTCTCTCTACTTTGATGGAGCCTACAAGCGAGCGTCCGACAAAGCAGCTGCAGGCATAGTGGTCTTTAATGGCAAAGGGACAAAGGTATTTTCGTTGGGCCAATTGTTAGATTCACATTCTAACAATGAAGCTGAGTATGCAGCACTAACCAAGGGTCTACAATGGTGCATCTCGCAAGGTGTACAACGCCTTAATGTATTTGGGGATGCTCTACTTCTTGTAAGGCAAGTAAATGGAGCATGGACATGCAAGAATCCTAGTTTAAGGACTCACTTAAGTGGTGTAAAAACCTTGTTGGGTAAGTTTGAAGAAGTTCAAATACACCATATCCCAAGGGCTCAAAACCAAGAAGCAAATGCCTTAGCAAGTGAAAGACTACAGGAAGTGGTGGTTGGAGCAATAAAACTAAAGCTCCCTCTATTTCAAGGTAGTGATGCCTTGCTTGACATCATGCATTTTTTGGAAACAGGGGAATGCCCATCAGATTTAACAAAGGGACAGAAGCAATGGCTGATGCGGAAGGCCACAAGGTATCGACTCATCAATGATGGTTTGTACTATAAGGGTAAGGACCAAATACTCAGGAAGGTCCCTCTCTCTCACGAAATCACGGGAGTAATTGCTAGCTGTCACGACGGGGTTTGTGGTGGTCACTTTGCCCTAGACATAACAAGTAGGAAAATCTTGCAGGCAGGCTTCATATGGCCTAGTCTCAACCGTGATGTGCACCATTGGTGCAAAACGTGTAAGTTGTGTCAAAAGGCCGGCACTAGGTCACTTATGCCTGAACCACAGACACCTATTCTCTCATATGGCCCATTTGAAAAATGGGGTATCGATGCCATTGGGCCATTACCTAGGGCCAACTCAGGAAAATTCTACATTATCATGGGGGTCGACTACATGACTAGATGGGCAAAGGCTACAGCCACCACTAGAATCACAGCGGTAGAGGTAGCTAAATTTATCTACGAGCACATATGTTGTAGCTTTGGCACACCTTTAGAGATCATCTCTGATAGAGGGCCAGGTTTCAGAACAGACTTGGTAGGAGAATTAATGCAAAAACTGGGCATTACAAGGAGGCACTCTTCACCATATTACCCTCAATGTAATGGCCTAGTTGAAAAGGTAAATGGAATGGTTTCTAAAACTATTACCAAGCAGGTAAACAATCATCCCGGAGATTGGGATAAGTATCTACTACCAGCTTTATGGGCCTACAGAAATTCATTTCGTACATCCTTGGGATTCACACCGTATCATCTAGTATTTGGTAAGGAAGCAATCTTGCCCATTGAAGTGCAACTACAAAGTCTCAGAGTAATGGCAAGCCAACTTCAACAACCCAACATGCATTTGAGAGATCACATCATCAACTTGGAAAGACTGCAGCTGGACAGAGAAGAAGCAATAAATTATTATGCAGCACAAGCAGAGCATAGACGGCTTAGCTTTAACGAGCATCTCCGGAAAAACGAATTGAAGAAAGGAATGTTGGTGCTCCGCTACGACAATCACTTCGACACGCGCAAGGATAAAAAACTCCTGCTCCGATGGGAAGGCCCTTTCATCATCAGGAAAAAGTATGCCAATGGAAGCTACCAGCTTATGGAGGCTGATGGAAAACTTCATAAAAACAGGGTAAATGGTTGGCGACTTAAACCTTATCTTCTTTGATTTGACCAGGCTCCACCAATTGACATTCCATATGAGGACACACCATCAGCCGCCACCTCCGACGATAATGATCAAACAGATGAGCTAGAGACATGAATGCCTCTAGCCAAAAGGGGAGGGCTATTGATGGGGGCTTTTCACAAGCCAAGCTCCCATACCCCTCTTCTCTCGTCCCCACCCCATGAAAACCCCCTCTTAGGGAGGGAGTGATAAAAGGCATTGGGAAAATTAAGAAAAAAAATAAAGTATGATTATGTAAATATATAAGAAAGGTAAAATAGGCCACCTCATGCCTGCGGGGTAGCCCATCCCCACCTTGCCTCCTTTTTCTTCATTGTTGCCCCGCTGGGTGTGACTTTTCCTCTCCTCCACTCAAAAGGTCAACCCCCTCTCTCTTCCCCTTGTCCTTTCTCCTTTCTCTCTCCCCTCAAGCTACCCCACCTCTCACCAATAATGCACCCTAACTCACATGCAACTTACCCTATCTTCCAAAATAGTATACCCACCCCCTCTTTCTCTCTCCTATCATATCCCATGACCCAAATACCCCCCTCTCTCTCTAAATGGCGCCATGTCTCTTGTCTTGTAGCTAAATAACCTCCCCCACACTCACACACACTCACTTTCACTGAACAAGGTGCCCACAGACCCATCCCCACCCCGTGGTTACCTGATTTTTCTTGTGTTCACACACATCTGCACACAGATTCACCTTTGAACACACTCCCCTCTCTCCCCTCTTGTAATTACTTTATTCTCCATGTCACCTCTCACTTTTTTTCATCAACCCATCTCTCTCTCTTAGTCTCTCTCTCATGAGACTGCTGTTCTGGCACATATACACACAGCCAAACAAGTGGGGCCCACAGTCACATGGCCTATGTAGATAATGATTTCTTCATTTCTAAATTCTAGAATTTCTCCCCCCTCCTCCCCTATATAAAGAAGGGTCACCATCACACTAAGGACACACACCATCACCAAAGAGTACACTATACACTGTGTGTGCCTAGTGCACACACACACACCCACACCATCACCATCACCGCAATCACCATGCTCGTCTTAAGTATGACCGCTACACCCTTGGGCTATGGAAGATGAAGGGAAACTAAATGAAGGATGATGGCCGTAACCCTCGTGCGAGTCTTCGCCATCAACTCCCACCTATCCGCCATGTGCTCTACCACGCTCTCCCTTCTCATTCCCCTACCCTATGCTCCCCATTTTATCGCCTTATTCTCTAAATAAAGCTTGAGGTTTTGTGAGTATGTTTTCTTGCAATGTTTTGCCCATGTGATGTGTGCGGAATCGCCACCTAGTCTTGTGTTTGGAGTGAGCTTGTGTATGTGTGAAGGGTGTGCGGTTTCACTATCCTTTTGTGGTGCCTAAGTACTAAGACGCTATACCCCCTCCCTCACTCTCTCTCTCTCTCTCTCTCTCTCTCTCTCTCTCTCACTCACTTGATCTCATTCCCTTTCCTCTTCATCATTGCTCCCAAGAATCCATCTCTCTTGGATGAAAACTTTGTTATGGTGGTGTGTTGTTTGCGTCCTAGCCGCTGAAGCTAGGTGGTGCCCCCTGTTTGCTTTACCATGACAGGCTCGAGGCGTGCCATTCGGTCCCCGGTGTTTTAGAGGCCATCGGGGTTCGGGGTTCGCTTTGCTCCCGTCACTATGTGACATTTGTCGCGATTGAGTTGACCTCCCATGTCGTAGAGCTTCTTTAAACCTTCTTCTACCCTTTGTAGATGCAATGACTTTGAGCTATAAATGCAGAAATCATCAATGAACACCCTAATTGACTTTCCAAAGAATGCTTGAAACACCATGTTCATGAAACGTTGGAATGTTGCAGGAGCATTTGTCAGACCAAATGGCATGACACTAAAAGCATACCAACCCCAAGCAGTGATGAAGGTTGTTTTCAATTGATCCTCCAATGCAATCCCTATTTGAAAGTAACATGAGTAGCCATCACACACAATGTACTTCTCATGACTAGCTACCTCATTTAGTATCTCATCCTGAAATGGGAGGGGAAAGTGATCTCTTTTTGTTGCCTCATTCAGTGGGTGGACGGTAATCCACATACACCCTCCACTTGCCATTTTTCTTGGGAGTGACAACAACGGGAGAGACCCACTCTGAATTCTCCACTAGATAATTAAAACCTACTGCTAGAAGCGTTCTTACCTCCTTGAGTAAAGCCTGCTCCTTGATGACTCCTAACCTTCGTAGCATTTGAGCCTTAGGTGTGGCCTCTGGCTTCAACTCAATCTTGTGTTGAACAAAATCTAATCCACACACATCGGTGTAGTCTTTAGCAAAAAACCTAGGAAATTTCCTTAACACACATTTGAACTCCTCTCTTTCATCCTTTGTAAGTGTTATAGACAACATACCTTCTAAAATTCCTTCATCTTACACATTCTGATTCTCTTGAGTACCTACCTCTTCCAAGCATTGACAAGAGGTCTCTTGGTTGCTTGGATTAAACCTTACCCCCATGACTTCGATGGAAGACTCCTCTTCAGTAACGCTACCGCTACTTTCTTCTTCTGAAGTGCTATCGGTCCAGTCTTCCTCCGTCTCACTTTGTGATGATTCTTCGTGGAGCTCCTCTTGGCGTTGCTCCTTCATGTCAAAGACAACCTTCTTATGATTTTCATTCCTGCAAATTAATTTTCCACTCTCCCAATCCTGCAAAGCTCACATTTTCATTAGCCATGGTCTTCCTAGGATAAATGGGTAACCATTTCCTTTGGTAGACATAACATAGAAATCCACTATCTTCTTAATGCTAAAGGCCTCCACAAAAACATTTTTACAAATGCCTACGCACCTAGCCTTGCTATTGTTTGTCATTTTTCCTTTGATTTTAGGTGTCTCATGGATGTGCATGCCTAGTCTTTGCATGAGTTCCTTTGTCATGATGCAAATTGGTGCACCCCATCCACTAGACCTTTCCTAACCAATCTTCCTTTTATGTAAAAATCTAGCACAGGTGTAATATCCTCATTCATTTCAGATTGTGCAATTTCTACAACAGGTACAGTCTCTTTTACCTTTCTCCTAGTGCTAACTGCTTTCGTTAAATCTCTCCTAACTTGTCGGCATAATGCAAAAAACTGAGGCCATGAGATATCAAGACCCTTACCTCTCATGTCTTCCAACAAGTTGTATGGAGCCATACCATGCCCAAGAGGGAAGTCTTGGAGGTTGATACGACGTTGAGTCCTCTTAGCTTCCTTGATCTCCTTCGCCTTCTTTTCTTGTCCATTGTCACTTTGTGACGTAACTCCTTCTTTCTCCTTACCTTTTCCTCGGCCATGCTTAATTGCATTTGCCTCCATGTTAACCTCATAATTTGAATTTGTCACCTCTACCATATGCACATTTGGATCTAGCAAAGGTGGAACTCCTTCTACCCCTCCATTTGGCCTTTGTAGAAGCCTTGGTTGTTGACCCATTCCTTCATGTGCATTCATCACTGGGTAATTCAAGTTAGGTCTCCCTGGCTCCCCATGGGGCCAAGGACAATTATACATCCCATGTCCAGACTCTCCGCAATTCCAACATTGCAAGACTATCCTAGGTCGTGGCTCTCTCTCCTCGGCTTTCTTTGTTTGTCCCTTTGGACCTACAACTTTTGCAAGGTGAATTGACAAGATGCTTAAAGACTCATTTAACTTCTCAATCACTTCTGCCGTTACCTTAGTAAGCTCCCTAGATGTCGATGCTTGTGACTTACATTTGGGTCTAAGACCTTATATTGGAACCTCTCCCCTTAGGCACTTGAGTTTTCTATACTTCTTAACAACCCTAGTTTTAGCTGCATCATAGGTAGCACGTACACCCGCCTTCACCTTTACCTTAAGATCAGGGAAGACTCCATCCGGTAAACCTCACCTTCTTTAGAAATTATACACCATCACCAGGGTTAGCAACATTTTGTATCCATAGATCCCAAAGTCATAGAAACTCTTGCTTGTACAAGTAGTAGTCATCTAAGTCTTTTTTCTCATGAGAAACAATGTCTTACCATAGATTTTGAGTGTTTTGGGGATCAAAGAAGTATCGCTTGAAACAATTTACAACTTTCGTGTAATCCCGCTTAACTTCCTCAGGCAAAAAGTCAAACCAAGTGCTAACATCTTTTCTAAGGACCACCTCAAACATTTCTACACATTCTTGATCAGTTACTATCCTCTTGATACGACAAGACATCTTGAAATTTGCTAAAAATAACTCTACATCCTCTCCCGGCTCTCCAAAGAAAAGAGGATATCCGAACATTTGGCGTTGGGCCTCGATTGAATCAATTTCAAAGTGACAACACGTTTTTGTTTTTCTTACTTGAAAAGATTTACGTAATAATGTTTTCTAAATTGCAATCTGTTCTACAACAAAATAAAAATATGCACATCAAATGATCTATGATAATCAACAAGAGGCAGGATGACAGGGTTTGGTGAAGCAAGAAGTTCTCCGACTCTTTGGCACCAACCATGAACACCATACATTGCTGAAAATGGATCTTCCTACTAATTGCAACGTTTATTCTAAGGGCCATTATCCATGGTCTATGCATGACCTAATGCTTGAAACAAAACAAAAATATAGACGTCCAAACTAAGGTCGTACCTAATGAGAGGCATAATAAAGGGATTTACTAATGCGTTTATCTCGGCCAGCCTAAGAGGGCCCAAAATTCTATGAATTACTTGTTGAAATTGCAACTTGGTATTAACAATTATGTGCACCTTTTTCCTTGCAATGGGAATGAAAGAATCATACAAATTCTCACGATTCATGCAAACTACTTGACTATGCTAAAGGTTGAACCTACACAAAAAGATACACAAGCCGTCCTTAGTGGGGGCACCAATTTGAGGCCGTGCCGGACGGGAAACAAGAAGAGTGTCCTCTAAGCACTCTTCTAGGCTCCCGTGCTGCTCAATTGGGGTGGGGTTGGCAAAAACAACAAACACACAGACAAACCCGCAACCTAACCCTACACAAATTTGGGGCACCACCTAGTTTTGGATGAGAACTAGGACGCGTAGAGAGAGCGATAGAGAGAGAGAGAGAGAGAGAGCTTGCGCTGCTTTGAAATGTATCGCCAGTGATCAAGCAAACACAAATACATATGTAAGAAAGAGAGAGAAGGGGGAAGGGGTGCTTGTTGCACTAATACCTTCTTACAAATCTGTCATGACCAATCAAAGTGAGATTAGTATTTGTTCAACATAGCTTGAGTAAATTACACCACAATGCAACACATCATAATAAAAGCCACCCCAATCACTATCTTAACACTAGAATGGTAATAGGACACTTTTATGTCCTTGGACACTTTTGTGTCCTGTTAAGTGACCATTTTGCTTGAATTATTTGAAGAGTATGAAAATGAATTTGTAGGTGCTATATATCCACAAAGTTGCCTTATGAGCTGAAAACAAACATAGCATTTTTTGTGGAGTATCGATCTCACCATTAACCTTACTCTTGTACAACATTTTTGAACCTAAACTGTGTGAAAAAACGGGTCCTGTTTTTGTCTTTTTTTCAATTTTTAGCAACTATACCACTCTAAACTTCATGTTTGTGAGGTTTAGATGGCTAGAGGTTAGGCCTTCATAGTTCTCAACATGTTTTGATGCTTGTAGGGAGAGCTAAGTGTTAAAATTGAAAGTTATGACCAATTTACAAGAATTGCATAATCCTATTTTTTGGTAAAATTAACACTTTTATGATTTTTTTGGTGGCTTTCTTGATATCCAAATTCAATTTTGATTGTGTAAGTGTAATGTATAACATAAAGATAATCTTCCTTGAGTTTTGGGGGACCTAATATGCTATATAGCATAGTATATGATGATGGTTGAGTTTTTTTATTGCTGAAGAATACGATACATTTTAGAGTAGCAAGTATAACTTTCTCAATATTGCTAGTTTCTTAGGTCAATTGTGTGTATTTTGTAGGTAGTAACCATATCTAATCATAGACTACAAACTTCGCTAGATATTGAGTAGTTTCTATGGGTTTCTAGAGGTCATAATGCTAAACCCAGTTTTTTCATGTTTGCTGTATTTAGAACTTTATCATTGCCCCCAAGGTTCTAGTTGTAAGAGATCCATTATCCTTTTGACATGCTCCATGGCTCCTTTTGAATCCAACGTCCCAAAGGGAACCAAGAAAACATGTATACAGTATCTGTATTGAGCGTGACTATAGAAACTTTGATGATAGGTCCACAGAATGACAAAAATGCAACTTTTTTGTACCTATTTTTTTTGCCCAAAAAACAATTAGTGAGGTAAAAGCAACCATATGTTTAGGTCACCAACCCATTGAAGTTAATGGGGCATTTTATCTCATGTCCTACAAAAATCCCCACTCTTATTTATATGCAATCAACCGTAAGAAATTGCTGTTTTGGGCAAAATGCACTGGTCCATCAACTTTGGAGGCTTGTAGTGACCAAGGGACGAGAAAAATTACAAGTTTCTCATTTTTTCCATATGTACTAGTTATTGAACTATAAGCTCATGAAAGGATTTTTCAAAATGAGTGGATCTACTATGGTTTTGGATTTTTTTCCCAAAACCCTGAAAGGACACTTTTATGTCCTATTAGGTTACCATTCTAGTGTTAAGGCCAGGGGAGTCCTCTCCACCTTGTCGCCCTCTTACAGTATGTGGGATTTATGGCTAAATTGATAACAACACCCAGAGACAATCTATCAAGAACTTAAATACAACACCAAGACACTTACACATCATTGTTGTCCATGACTTCATGTTGGAAGAGAGACAAAGTATCCATGCTTAGTCCAAATCCACCCTCCTTGATTCAGCAAATGTTGAGCTTACACTAGTAGAAGAAATGATAGATTTTCTACTCTCAATTGAATGATCACTCTCTCTTACAATGGCATAGATCTCCCTTGCTAATAACCCCTAATACAACACATACATATGCATAAGCCAATGAGATTCCACTCAAGAGGTTGAGCTTGGCTTCTCAAGCTATAGCATAGTGCTCTTGCTTATGGCTCGCCCCCTTTTGTGCTAGCTACACCCTACTTTTATAGCAATTTATCTAATTTCTCTTGCTTGGAATTATGAAGAAGTTGGTGGGGATAGATGAAGAAAAGAGAGAGGAGAGAAATGGAGGTGATAGGACTTTTCATAGTAGGTTAGTGCTAGTAAATTAGTAGAGTTAGTATTTTTATTAATTTACAAATGGAATTGGATATTTACAATGAGAGTATCCATATAGGATACAAATAAGGAAGAAACACTCTTAAGAGGTCAGAAAAGATGGATTTCTTACAATGTTGATGCTCCAAGTGTCTTGAGTAGGGCCAATTTTGACGCTTGTTGACGGTCCACTAGCTTTGACAGTACGTTTTTTTCTCCATCTTGACCTTCCTTGAGAGCCAAGGTGATTGAAGATGCGTAATCAATCACCATTATGCTGTCTTTCAAGAGAAGAGGCTTAATTTTGTGGTTTTTTTTTATAGATATGTGTAATGTGGAGGAGGAAAAATGAGACTAGGTGGTCAATTTTGGGATGGAAGTGTGTGTAGGAGGCATGAGTTCACCATGGTTTCACTTATTCTTCAAGGTTGAGGAGAAGGTGAGTAAGGTGCATAGAGGAGTGGTGAGAGAGGTGGGGATGATGAGTGGAGAAGTGTGTGTGAAAGAGGAAAATGATAAAGTGGAAGAGGGAGTGTGGCTGCATAGCATGAGCAAACTGGGGTCCACCAATAAAATCATAGCTCACAGCTCGTAGCTCAAAAAAATATGAAACAATTTGAGGCAAAATTTCAGCTCATGAGCTACAATTCTTGTCTTTATTACTGCTTGAAATTCGGAGAGCAAGTGATCTTTAAAAATTTAGCAAAACCGATTGTTTTTTTCCACTGCACAAAGTCATGTGGGATCCTCCTTTGGATGATTGTTTTGAATGCCTCCAAGAGTGAGCCCTCCATAATTCATGCATACATGCCACATATACTTGACCTTATTTTGTAAGCTATAATTGAAGATATTGTTGAGATCATGATATAAGTGAATAGTACAACTAAGGAAATCAAATATTGAGGAGTCTTGAAAATATGTACATGTCAAAATATAAATACTATAGGTGGAAAAATATAAAGGGGTCAACTTAAAAAGTAAATCTCTCTCATTATGAGGCTATCATAAAAAATTGAATAATTTTGGTGTTCTAATTTATGAGAGTAAAAGAGAATAGATGTAGGCAGAAAAAATATCACAATAGTGAAAAAATATACACATAAATAAAACTAGTTTTTTTGGATTTTTATTGGGGTGGAGTTACACCAAAAATAAGAGAATCTTGCATGAAATTATTTCTATATGGAACAAAGAGTATGCAAAATGGTAAGAAAAATTATGGTAGTGGTGAGTCAATATACATAGCATAAATAATGCACACCTAGGTAGAAATATTTAAATAAATACCAAAATAATTATGAAAAAATCCTTATATTTAGGCCTTATATACAATGAAATATTTACACACAAAGAGGCCATAATATACTTTTTTTTTGTAGCTCAACTAGCCCAGTGACTAGCTAATGGAGGGTTTTTTAAGGAGATATGGGAAAAGCCCCCTAACTCACACACGCCTATGTACAATGAAATGGTAGGGATAGCCACAGTGTTTGGGTGATTTTGGTAGGGTGAGGTAACTCGTTATGGAAATTTGGATAGCCAAAAAACGGCTATCAATAGCAAAAGCATTGAGAGTGATGTAGATATTGTAATTTCACATTATGAACGTGCCATGGCACGACATCCAACCCCTCTAAACCTGCACATCCTCCGGCATGTGCCACATATATCTTTTGCAGGTTCAGTCTTCATTTAAGTCCACATACATGTCGATTCCATCATTGCTTTCAACAAAATCTAGCGCATCATCCTCTTGTTCTTTATCCACATCCATATCATTTTCATCAAAGCCTTCATTCTCAATTTCCTATAAATTAAAGGGATCTGTATCACCTCTTCTTTTGAATAACTTGATTCTTTTCCCTGCGATGGGAATCTTCATTTTTGTCCCATCTAATTCATGCAAGGTGTAAGTTGCATTCCCATGTACATGTTGAACCACATAAGGACCAAACCATCTCTTTCAAAGCTTTCTTATTGTTGAATGTTGGTTGTCAAGACTGCTGTCATACACCAACACCCAATCACCTTCCTCAATTTAGCTTTAGGTCCAAGCCTATGACTCTTATCAAATCTGCCTTTATTCTTTAACCTCACATCTTTCAATCGTGCTACTGCATTCTCAATATTTTGAGGCCTTCTTTCTAATTGTTATATGCACAAAGCAAGAAGGTCTTCCCTACTCATTCCATCTTCCCAAGGTGATACATTCCATGTGGGAATTACATCCATAATTGGAATTATTGGTTTCTGACCATACATCAACTCAAAAGGCATATAACCAGTAACTGAGCTATGAGTTGTACGATCAGCCCATAAAGCATAAGGCAATAACCTAGGCCACTCTCCCATTTTACCTTTGCAGGCCTTAGCCAAAGCTTTAATAATAGGAGGATTCCCATGCTCTAATTTACCATTTCCCGTAGGATTATATGCAGTAGTGAGAGCAAGTTTAATGCCCAATCTAGAGAAAAACTCCCTTGCTTTGTCAGCATCCAACTCACCCATGTCTGTTGTTATTTCCCAACACAGCCAGAACGGTTAATTACATCATCCAAGAAAACTTACATATCCCTTCTATGCTTTTTGTTCTTAGAGCACGACCTTCAACTTGGTTGGTTAAATCTTCCCATGCAAGCACTATGTATCTCATTTGCCATAAGTCCAATGGCATTGTAACAAGATCTACTACCCACTTATAGTGCATAGACAATGGGTAAGTAGGGTGCAACCATCGCGATGACATACATTTGAATACTTTTGATAGGTTTCACAGGACTCCACAAAGTGAGATATATCTTTATACATACCTTTCCACCAATACCTCTCTTTCCTTTTAGTAAAGGTGGCGCATACACCTCTATGTCCAGCATAAAGACTCTCATGAAACTTTTTCATAAGCTCATTTTGAGCATCCTTATCATTCACGACTCTCAACGACATTCTATTTCTTTGTGTCGGGATGCTTCCATAAGTACCCATCTTTCAAAAAGTATCCATAGGCCTTTCTCCATATTCTTTTGAACTCTCGGTCAATCCACCCTTCTTGCCTTGTCAAAGTGCTCAGATAACGTCCAATGAGCAACCAATCACCTTCATATAGGTCCTCTGTAAATGACTCAAGTGCATTTGACAGACAAACATAATCGTCCTTGGCATGAGAGATACTATAGAACTATGTGCCTACATCATCACCCTTGACAACCATGTCTTCTTCATTTTCATACCTTGCTCTTGAAAGCATATCCGCAATTGGATTATCTTTCCCTGCAATATGCTTAAATTCTGGATTTAAGGACTTTATATAGGCAATCCATCTCAGCATAGCAATGTCAAGAGTTGAGCAGCTTGTGATCATTCCAAGAAGGGGTAGACAATCAGCCTCTACTATTACATTTGCTCCTATCAAATACTCTTTGTCACATTTCAAAGCTGTGACTACTCCCCATACCTCTCTTTTTACTTGTGGATAGTTGCATTGAGGAGCACTTAGGACTTTTGCTCCAAACCTCACCACATATCGCTTGCCATCATCATCATCTTGCCCAATCGACCATCCAATTCTTGTGGGGCTAGTATCCACTGTCACAATTACATATCTTCCACACTCATGATCATGGTTTGCTTTTCTCAAAGTTGGAGACACAAGCAATAACTTCTTTAATTTTTCTCATGGCATGTGTATGCATTTCTTCCCATTGAAACTTTTGGTTCTTTCTCAAAAGTTGATACAAAGGCTCTGCTACATGTGCATAATGCGGAATTGAGATAACATAAAACACGCATGCACCCAAGAACCTTTGAATCTCATTGACATTTATACATTTCTCTTTCATTTTCTAAATTACATCAATATTTGCAGAACAAGGCTTTCTACCATATGGCCCGCACATATGTCCCACAATAAGAACTTCATTCACACCAAACACTGACTTTTGGCCAGACAAGGTAAGGTTCACCTCTTCCAATCTTGACAAGATCTCATCACAATCATTGATATGGTTTTCCACATACTAGCACCACCCCTCGAGTCTAGAGCCACATCTATATCGCTTACATCACATTCTTTGATTGGCACATCATCAAGGAAAGGCATTGTAGTTTGCGGTATGAAGTCACGTAGGACATTGATCATACCATTCATCATATGTGCAACTAAATTAGTTGCCCCTTGAGGTAAGGTGAACATCCTTACTAAACCCAAGGGTGTCCTCATGGTAGTCAGGTCCCTGCTTTCTATTGCTAGCTGGAACTGATCATACCCTGAGTACAAATCTCCCATAGAATATATTGCTCTTCCTGCAAATGCCTCTGCAAATTCATCGACAACTGGCCCTATACCCACATTTTTTATTGTCACCCTATTTACAGGTTTCATATCTTGAATAAAGCGTAAAGAACCATTTTTCTTCGGAACAGTGAACCACCTGTTTGAATATGGAGCACAAGAAGGCACCAAAATACCCATCTTGATCTTTTCATTAAGCAACTCAATGAGTTTTGGCAAATGAGCCTTTGGAACAAGAATAGGCCTCAACTTCCAAGGTACATGAGGGATAGAGAAGATCACCATAGGAGCAACAATGGATGGATCAACACACCCTATCTCATAAAGCTCAAATGCAAAATCTTTTTCGTGTTTGGCAAGCATGCTTTCAAAGCATATCTTTTCAGCTTTTGTCAAACTGTCCTTGCAACCAACCTTTAACTCCTTCAAAGAATCCTGTGTGAACTTGTGTCCAATCTTGCTTGGGTCACAAAGGCTAGGTTGCAAAGCAGCTTGTTCCATCTTATTTGTGCAATATTTTGGTAGAGGTAATGCCATTAGTTTCACTTTCTTTGCCACAGACTTATACCTAGTCTCCACTCGTACATCAACACATTGAGCATTTTTGAAATACTCAATGACCTTGTACATTTCTAATGAGCATACTTTCACGACCTCACTTCCCATACGCAAATTGCAATCCACTAAAGACTTCAAGTCTTGCATAGTATCCACAAACAAACACTCATCAAACACACCTGCAATGCATTCACCATCATCTAGCAAACCATTCATCTTCATACCTCTTTGTACACTATTTACATGTTGTCCTTCACCCCGCTTTAGGTCTTCACACTTTGTAAAAGCAATAGATCCATAGGTTGTTAATTCTACAAAACCTGTAGAAAATGTTTCGTTTGCATATACATCATGCAAGAACTTTTCTCTTCTTGTACCACTGCAATCCCGCTCTACAATGGTACATGGCCAAAACCCCTCATATCCCTGTAGTTCTTGAATTCTTTGTTTGTCTTTGGCAAGGGTTGCTCACTAGGACCTTCAAGGTTCCTTTCATGGTCCACACAAACAGTAAGAAATTGTACTGCACACTTCCCATCCCTGCTCCTTATCCTAGCATAAGCTGAACCATTATCCATTACCTTGGTTTCCATGCGAGTAGCAGTGATGTATGGCTGCCCAAGGATAAGAGGGTATGTAGACATCTCCTGCACAAATAAATTTCGGTCATCTTTCACATCCCCTATAGTCACCTTAACACTTGGACAAGCTTTGTACAGCTCCCCTAATGAGTTGTTTGCTACACGAATCATCCATCCATGATTTATATTAATAGCCATTTTCCTTTTTGATAAAGACTCTTTGAAATGAGGTTAATTTTTGACCCATGATCTATCAGCGCAATGTATGGCTCTTCAAAGTCTCCCACTTTTACCAGGGTCTCGGTAGTTTTCTCTTGCCCAATAGCTCTTCAAGTAGTAACTCTTGTGAGTGGTCTCAACTTCATCTTCATCATCCAAGAAGCGAACGTGTTTTACTCCTCCCCTAGACTTGTAGCATCCAACAACAGTTTCTTCACCTTGCTTGCCATAGACCTGTACACCTTGTGAATTTAAAGTCTCTTCTTCACCTTGTACATGGATAGATTCAGTAAGAGACTACCGCTTCCTCTTGATGATATCAAATATCTCTTCATGGAACTCCCTCTTTGCTATTCCAAGGACTTCACCCAAGGTAAATTCCACCTTGCTGTTCAAAATCCTCTCTTCCAAAACCGTTTTGAGATCTGTCACTGCCTCTATGTTGGATTGGATCTTGTAGGCCGGACCCTTTGCTTTAGCTTTAGTTGCTTCTTTCTTCTTTTCTTTAGAGGATTCCTGCATAGGCACTTCGGGGACAGGCACCTGTTGTGGGGAAGGAGATCTAGGAGGCACTGTGTCATTTGTACCTCCACTCCTCATGGCCCGGTTTGAAGGCCCTTCATCCCCATTCTTGTGCCTACGTTTCTCTTCAACAATGGCCTCATTCGCTTGATATTTGGCAATGTATGCATGCACTAACAAAGAATCTACATGGTTGTTCCAACCTGTTTCTAGCCGAATGCAGTCTCCAGCTTCATGTAAAACCTATGCAGTCATTTTACCCTTCATAGCAGATTCTATAGCACATGGCCATAGCTCTCCAATACCATTAGATTCCTCTCCAACCTTGATTGATCCCTTTTTCTTAATAGGATCCACCTTCCTTCAAACCGTTAAGATGGCATGGCTAGTAGCCATGTCCTCAACTAGCTTCTTCATCCGGCCTTTGCCAAAGTTTGTTCCCAAGAGCTCACATGTTTCACTTAAGTGAATTTTTCCATCTTTAAAGAAAAAAATCTCCTTTGTCAAATCATCTTTAAAACTTTCACAATCCCTCCTTCCATGGTCACCATATGCATCTATTTACACATCCTTCTTTGTTTTGAGGTCTTTGCCCTGTAGATTTTCCTAATGGTTGTCCCTTTTCTTCTAGCCTTGTAAGCTTTAACTTGAGCTCTTGCATTCCCTTGATAATGTCATCTAGAATGGACTTGTCACTCTTTGGAACCAAAATAATAGTCTTATAGGACTCTCAGGAACACTTGGGACTTGAGTAGGGTTCACTATCATCTTGTCTCTTCGTCGTTGTTACTTAGTTAGCAGCGAAATGGCGTCTTCAACTTCATTCCAATTAGTCTTTAAGCCTTGTTCCGCATCCTTATCCTCAAGTAGTAGCTCTAACTTCTCTTGAATCTCTTTACTTGTGGCCTACAAAAAGAGTCTGTCTTCTCTCAGTTTAGGGTGCCTTCTCAGTCCTTGAAAGTTGATCATAGCAGCATTCGAATTCCCTTAGCAGTTCAGTAGGCAAGAGCCCCTCTTTCTACCGAACTACCCACTCTAAAAAAGTCCTCTTTGTTACCCTTTTGGAGTCCTCCATGAAATACTCTTCCTTCAAGGCTAATTTGAATGCTTCCCAAGTTTCCCCATGCTCATGTCTAATTCCCTTTACGTGCTCTTTGATCTCGGGAACCAGAGCAAGTTCAAAACTTTGCACCATCTCTGATTCGGGCACTCGATGAAGCTCCATTTCCTTTACATATCCACAAAGATACTTTGTTACATCTTTAACTTTACATTGGTCCATTTTCTTCACCACATGTTGAAGCACTTTGGTTGAGGAAAGCTCCCTCCTTTCTACAGCTTGCTGCTGCTGCATAAACACTGCAAAAGCTTGAAACATTTGCATTGTGACTGGATCAAACCAAACCCCTGTTGCTCTTGTTGATACATAGCTTAAACCTTTGTTTTGAGACCTTCAATGAAGCTTTTAAACCCTCACTCTAGCCTACTTCACGTCGGGTTCACCAAAAATGTGTCAAGAAGTGCTCAGTGCGACTAGGAAAGCGTCGGGCCTCTGACTATGAGGATTCGTAGCAAATTCAAGCAAGGTGTAGACTATTTGAAGCCAAAAGAAAACCAAAAAAGAACAAAACTCCAGCCATGAAAGCTCCACTTTGAAAAATAATCAATACTAACTGAAAACTCTTGTGTGTGTGAAGATTAGGTGTAGCCTCGCTCTCAATTGCACAAATGCAGTGCTCATTCGACCTGTTAAAAATCCAAAAATTACGCTTCAATTCCTTGTCATGACCATTTCATGGAAGATTCAGTACATAATTGGAGAAGCCCAAGTAGTTATTTGAGGAGGGGAAACTCTAATTGGAGGCCTCACAGCCTCAACCATGTAGTTGAAGCAACACAGGACTGCACTAGCACCCTGTAAAGGAATGGCTGTATCTCCTTGCTCATGTGCCCAAATGAGCCCATTCTTAGATCTAAAACTTCCCACAAAACTTGAGCAACGACTAGACTGTCGTCATTGTGGATGAGCTATTTTGAGGCTAATTTTGACCATTTTAAGGCCATTTTTAGCCTTTTTAAGCCCAAAAATGCCCCTTTTTGTCCGAAAAAAGCCCAAATGAGCTGGAAACAATTCCTAAATTTGTGGAAAAATCCCATTGGGCTCAAATTTTATGTTGAAACTCATTGTCCCACTTGGTAAGCACTTTGGACATGTCTTTTACGCCAGCGCACGAACCCTGCTATTTTTGGCCGAGATTGCCCGCAATTAACTTCTTAGGCAAAACGAGCATGCCACTTTGATACACTTGAAATTTGTACATCACTAGAATCAAAATATGCATTTATTTATGTAAAAAAGCATGCCATAGTGCCACATCTAGGGCCTCTCTCGCTCAACAAGGTATGTACACGACTGCAACCGTGGCATTTATTTCGCTATTGAGACTATTCTCAGTGTATATAACTTTTATTACTGTGCTCCATGCACATAGTCATTCAAGCCTTCTCATTGAGAGAAAAATGCGCTTTGAATTTGTGAGGGAAAAATGTCATTCCATCAAACACACTACTCTTGCACGACTGATCTTTTTGAGGTCCTATATGTTGTCACTTGGAATAACTTTTTGTAGGCAGCCCAATTACATGAACAATGCAAAGAAGCTTTGAGCTACTAATATAGGATGTGAATGAGGGCCTCTCTCTAGATGCAATAACGTATGCTTGCGTCGTGAAGACATTTGGCATTGTGAAGGTAACATGGGTAAAAATAGACCCACGATGAGATTGATATCAAAGAGCTTGAAAACTTTTGCATGCTTTGGTGGTTGATATGTATGATATCTATAGCAAATGTGTGGTATTCTTGAAAACACAAGTTCTTGGTGATCTCTGAAGCTTTGAGTAAGTTCTTTTTCTTACTATCATAGGTAGGAGTCCCACTTGCCATGTGGGGTCCCAATTCTAGGCACAATTTGCAGGGGGCGTGAATGCATTGTGTTGTATGTGTCTAGGGACATCAAGCATTGTAGATTTGAAACAGGTAGATTTTTTATTTTATTTTTTTTTGGTGGGGGGGGGGGGGGGGGGGGGGGGTCTCTTGTGGGCCCTTTAACTTCATTCAGTTCTGTTTTGTGCAAGTGAATCTTGGTTTATTATTGATTTACAAAGTCCATGTTAGAGAGAGAGAGAGAGAGAGAGAGAGAGAGATTTTATTACTATAGCGATTATCTAGAACAACCCAACATGATTGCTTGATCTAATAATATGTCATTATACCTATGTGAGGTCCCTATGGCTCTCAAAGTTATATTAGTTCTAGCAAACACTTCAACATGATTCTAATGCTCTACTCTAGAGTTTCTCAAAAACCTGTTTTTATTATCAGTTCTAAAACCGATATATAGCATATATTCCCTCCCATCCCCTTCACACATGGACACACACACACACACAAAATGTCAAATTAATGTCTTATAGAGGCTAACATGACCTATGTAATACGAGATAGAGAGAGAGAGGGGGGGGGGGGGGGGGGGGGGGGGAGGGGGAGAGAGAGGTGGGGGTGATGAGGGATGACAAGGGAGAGATAGAGAGAATGTGATGTGTTGTGGGGATTTGTATAAAGATAGACACACACACACACACACACACACACACACACACACACACATAAATACATATACACACATGCGTTAGTACATACATATATGTATACATATACACTAAGGTACGTACACACATATATACATACTTATATGTATATATAAATGCATGGAGACATTCAAAATCAAGAATAGAAAAATGAGTGAGAGAGAGAGAGAGAGAGAGATAATGTGAGTGTTTATATGTGTGCTTATGAGTGAGCTTGAGAAACAATATAGGATTGGCCATTTAAAAACATTGGTAAGAGCCAACGAGACCCACCATAGGCAGGCTGTGCAAGCTCGTTTACTCTTATGGAGAGCCGTTTTTACGCAAAGCCATGTGGCACATGAAGAGAAAAGCGGGGAGCGAGAGGTGGTGAGGCAAGAGGCAAGGAATGGTGAGCCGTGAAAATGAAGGGACGGTCAGCTGGGAGGTGAACCAATTGGAGGAGGCAAACATGCACCTCTTGCAGCTCATGCTAGTGGGCACTTGTTGCCACATGGAACCAATTGGAGCGTGGGAGAGAGCAAGAGCAATAGCTAAAAAGCCAACTGTGCATTGTTGTGTGCACTCAGCCAGCCCATGCCAAGCATACACTCTGGCGGTTGCATGCATGCGCGCGTGCACACACACACACACTCAGAGAGCACTGTAGTTGAACAAGACAATGTGAAGGAGAAGCGACTTCCCTCTCTCTTGAGCTCTCTCCCCCATATTAGCGTGCCATCATCGATCAATTTGTGTGGCAATTGTTATTAGAAACATTCAAAAAAATAGGCAAAATAATGTTCCTTTGATGCATTGAATGATACATTGATTGGGAGCAAGAATTCACCAAAGAAATATAGGAGCCCTTCTCTATCATTTTTGCAGATTGCACAAACTTGGAACTTGGACCAGTGGTAGCAGAACTCTCAAGCCATAGGCAGGACTCACTTTTTACAAGCATTAATCTGGTGGATAGAAAAATAAGCTCCAGTTCAATAGCACCTTGACCGATTGCTTGGTTTGGAGTAGGCATACGTCTATCTCTGTTGCAATGTGCAACTCCCACTATCCATAGTCACAGTCTATTTATGTATCTTTCTACTATATTATGGAAATGCTCTTTCAAGTAGATCCACAAGGTTGTAGCTAGGAAAAATGAGGAGATTTTGGACAAGTACACTTTCAGGGAGGTGAACAGCTCCCCCCAACTAGATGAGGAGGCAAAGAGTCACGTTGCAACATAGAGAGAGAGAGAGAGAGAGAGAGAGAGAGAGAGAGAGACTATTGTGTGTTTCCTTACCCTTGACATCACCCATCACCACCCCCTATGGTTCTCACGGTTGTCCTCTCCAACCCAAGGTCATTCGCGGGCAGACTGGTGTTTCATTTCCCTATCTCAAAGATGTCCTTTGCTCACAGCCTCTACCATAAGTTCTCCCACATGTAGTGTTTTCATCAACCAGCTCAAGAAAAGGGTTTCCTTGCATGGTCTTGGAGGAAAGATGCACCTATCATTGCAAAAATTGATCATTGTAGTGTATGTAGGCTGCAACAATAGCAGGCTATAGCTAAGGTGGAATCACAGTGATTAAACTAGTTGAGGGGCTAGTATGGGGATTACTGGTGGCTGAGAGAATTAGAGTTGGCTCTTGGTAGTTTGTAGAGCAAAGGGGATGTTTAGATTTCACAAGAAACAAGCCAAACACAACAAAAATGTTGTTAAATAGACTATGCAAAAGAGAGCTATGATGATGAGCAGCCGAAATAGATGATTGGGCTTGTTGTAGGAGGCACGGCCTCTAAAGCTGTAATAATCATCATCGGCAAGGTTGGTGCTAAGATCTCAAAGGCAAAGAGGGAGGGGGGGGGATAAATAATGGTCCTCATGCCTCTCCAAGGCAAGGCCTTTCCTCGACATGCAATAAATGGCCATGTGCATGTACGACACACACAAGAGTAATGAAGAGGCCATAAACTAACCAAGATCAAGTTTCATAATGCATATTGAGAGGATAAAGATGGACCATGCAATGCATGAGGGGAATCATCAAGTGGGCTGCTTAATGCCAATAAAGATGTTGGCACCATAAAGTCTATTGCTCATTGCCTTTATTAGCATGAACAAGTTCAGTAGTGGGAGGAGACAGAAGATAGCACTAGGCCCATTGAAACAGTAGCAAGGGTAAAACAAGATGTCTTGATAATGCATATTGAGAGGAGGTAGAAAAACCATCAAGTGCATTTCTTAGTGCCACTGAAGATATTGGCACCATAAGACTATTGCTCATCACCTTTATCAGCATGGAAAAGTTCAGTGGGAGGAGACAAAAGATTGTATTAGGCCCAGTGAAATCATAGCCAAGGGTGAAACAAGATGTCTTACAACATTGAGACAAGATAGATCCCATACAAAGGTAGACAATAGTTGGGAGCATCAATAGAACCCTTCACTGCTAACTCACTGGTTGGTGGAATGACAATACATGCCTCAAAAATCCCACATTCCTACAATAGCATATGTCTCTCTTTCACTCTCTCTCTCCCGCCTTCACAAGTGTCCACAAAAACTTCTTGTACTCGTTGTGAGTGTCCACTATCTCCTTACATCACATTAGCGGGTGGGTGTGCCCTCCCCCCTTGGTGAGGCAGCAAGTCATATGGAGGCTATTTGCATGGCCGTGGCCACATTTGGGATGTACAGCATCTCAAAAGGGGTCAACAATATTTTCATTGCCTAGAATGCAAGTTCTCTCTACAGTTAGAGAATAGAGCTACCATCTATATATGATCCTCTAAGACCCATCCATCACAAAGAACATGCTCATTCATATGAAAACATACCATGTCCCTTGAGAGCCTCTCTTGTGGCTCATGCAACAACACCAATTGTAGGCTACCATAATGGTGGGCCTGATCGACGCATCACATGTAGATTCCACCATTTTCAAGGAAATTAGAGTCACTATCTCTACATGGAAAGCTCACCTATTTTTTGAATGATGGGTAGACCGAACAAACTAAACAAGAGGTAGAGTCAAACAAAAAGTTGAAACCACATTGACGATCGCTTAGAATAGGGGTTCCATCATTGACTGTTATGGATAGATGTTGATATTCTCCCTCTCTCTCTCTCTCTCTCTCTCTCTCTCTCTCTCTCTCTCTCTCTCTCTCTCTCTCTCTCTCTCTCTCTCTCTCTCTCTCTCTCTCTCTCTCTCTCTCTCTCTCTCTCTCTCTCTCTCTCTCTCTCTCTCCTCTTCTCCTCCCAATTAGATGGTGGATCTAATGGGTTTTATTGGTGATCAGATGAATATGAAAATTTGTTTCAGGAGTGATCTCCACCTATAACATGAGTGATCATGGTCAACTTGGCCAAAGGGATTATTGTTGGCCTTACGCAGGCTCAAGGACAAACCCTTGGGTCACCCATATGTCATTCACAAAAAATATTATGTTGCACCTTCTTTGATTTATGTGTACCCTTTGATCTCTAATCCCAAAATTCTTTGGCACACTATTTCATAAACGTACTCAGAAGGAGATCATTTTCTTGACCTTAACAACCAAGATTAATGTTAAGATTAAAGGTATCTTTCTACCCCATCTTTCCATGTTTTGATGTGTAACATCTTCAATGACAACCCCTGAATTATTCTGCTGCCTAGAAGGGGGAATATTTAAAATTTGGAAGGCCCTAAGATCCTCACTAGGAATAATCTCAAGAGCCTTATCAAACTTGTACCCCAGCCTTCACACAAGCACAAAATCTTTGCTCATCAGTGTGACCTTGTGAGCAAATGCAACTGCAATGTAGCTATCATTCATAAAGTCAATAAGGAAATCATCAATAGCCTCCTAAAGGAACATCAAAGCTTGAGATTGCCACCTTACTGAAACAAAGGTTTTGATATTCAACATGCTCACAAGTCTATCTGATATTTCTTTGACAACTCTCATGAAGGGTAGCTTTGGAATAAGAAGACAAGTAGACTTTTGTGCTTTTCTTATCTCCCTTAGAGATTTGACTTGATAATTCAATATCTTCCTAGCAGTAGCCATCTGGTGAGGTTGTGTAGGTGGTTTCTCTTCTTTCTTCCCAACCGATTCTTCGTAGTTGTCATCATCATCTTTGTCTGAATCTTTTGGAGCTTGGTAAACTTTTCTTGTTGTTTGCTTTGTCCTTGCCTTTTTATGGTCGGAAAGTGATTTGTCCTTTACCACAACATCAGTCAAAACAAATCCCGTCGGAAGTTCAAGGGAGTCCTAAAATATCCCAAACAATGCGATAAGAGTACCTACCACAGTTTGGAAGAGCACGCTATCACATCACGAGGGAGACTGAAAAATACCGCAAGATGCGACATGACATCCTCCCACAATCTGGAAGTGCCCCCTATCACGTCATGAGGAAACAACCTGGGGGATTCACTCTATCTACAAAATGGGATGCCGCCTACGAGCCAACAGCTTTGATAATCCTCCCACAATCTGGAAGTGCCCCCTATCACGTCGTGAGGAAACAACCTGGGGGATTCACTCTATCTAAAAAATGGGATGCCACCTACGAGCAGACGACTTTGATAAAACCCCTATATACTGCTCACATTAGGGAATATGACCCCCCGTTCTACGTTTATACGACAATCAATGCAGAAAACTATCATACCCCTATCTTACATATAGAATTTAGGTCTCACATGATGTGACTGAGTGAAACTAATCAAAGAGCATGTAGCATAGTGACTGGCAACATACTAAGGAACCACTTCTATTGATAACTAGTAGATGTACCCTCAATGTTTCTTAGTTAGAATTTCAAACTATGTGCCCATTTAGCTTGCACTCTAGCTACTTTTGCGGTTTTAATCCATCTAAATTACTCCAAAAACATGGTTATAAAGTTGTGTCAAGTTCTCTGTGTAAATTTGCATCTATAAAAACTCTTTATAGCTTTCATCCCTCAATAAATGAACTACAATCACAAAACAAGCAATTGATACAAAGCCATGTTAGTTCTTGCATGTATCTTTGTAGCTATTGACTCACAAGTTCGAGGGAAAACTCTCTTGGGAAGCCATAATTTTGAAACACAAAAACTTCCTCTCATTTTTCCTTTTTCTTAGTTCTCCCCCCCTCCCCAATAAATATGATACCCCCTCCCTTATTTTTAATCTTGGGAGATAAATTATTGGGGGCCTGCCCCTAGCTTATACGCTTATGTAACTTGTAAAAAAAACCGCCTTCCCTGCACTTATGTGGTGTGGTAACTTTTCCATATTGAATCCCCTGGGGGAAACGATAAGAAATACTGCAGGAAGCGATAGCTGGTCCTCCCACAATCTAGATATGCTCGCAATCGCATCGTGAGGATTTGAACTTGAACAAATATAGCAAGAAGAGATAAGAGCTCCTCCCACAGTCTGGAAGTGCTCGCTATCACGTCACTCGGGCAGGCTAGGTGAAATATCGTGAAAGAGCATGTGTGGGTTGAAGAGGAAAATGCAACATAAGATTAAAGAAGAGATACGGAGGATGCTAAGTATGCAATGACGCGAACGTGTTGTTTAGGGGAGATGAAAAATGAACACGTGACATGAGCTTTTTATACATCCAACCATTCGTACAGTGTCCGTTGAAATTTTGCCACGTGGCACATGTGCATGAGTGACACATGTCAATAACGGTCATTTTTGACTCCTTATATATACTTGATCTTGTATTTTTTTGGCGTGTTATTTTTAGTTTGTGCCACACTACGCGTGAAAAATTCTATAAACTTAAGCTTTCAAGCTCTCTAGTTCTCTCACTTCAACTCTATTTTAGAGCTCTCTCCCCTTATCCATCATGCTTGTCCTGCACAACGTGAGGGTGGGTGCTTCCAAAGCTTGCCTCAGTGCACAATCGCGCCGTTTGGGTTTTACCTACACAATGCGATAGTCGTAGCCAGCAGAGTGTGGCTCATGCCTCTATCACTCTGTTTGGGCTTTGCTTCCATGGCCTAAGCAGTGCACTTCATAAAGTGATAGGAGTTTATAGCAGGATCTTGATCGTGGCTCTATCTCACCGTTTTGGTCTTGCTTTCTTCCAACTCTTTTCAACCGAATCATGAGTGAAGGTCATGAAGAGATTTTAGAGGAGAGCCCAAGTGAGAAGCTCTTGGTTGCAGTCATGGATGGTGGTGACATGGAAGTGTACACCAAGGCATATGAAATATTCAATCCTTTGTTTGATCTTGCAATGATGCTAGACAAATTGAAGGAGTTTTTGTCAGAAGAATTTGTTTAAAGAGTTTGAAGAGGCAGTTGAGGGTAAGTGTTTGGTTTTGGATGGTAAGACTTATTGCCATCTAACTAAATTTACAACCAGCTCAATTGAGAAAGGCAAAGTAACAAGGAGGTTTGGAAGATTTTCTAAGAAGACTCATTTATTTGTCCACCTACCATTTCTTGTCAATTACATTCAAAGCCTTGCAACCTTGTTCCAAAAGAAGTTTATTTTCTTTTCTTTTTGTTCTCCTTAAAGTTGATAAGCAAGGCAAGGGTGATGAAGTGAAAGATACAGACAAAGAGGGAACAAATACAAATGTTTCCACAGTCTTGCAACTTGAAAAAAGTGAATTTCTAGAGGAGGAGGAAATTGATGTTGCAGCAGAGGAGTAGGAGAGTTCAAATTTTGATGTGGCTCATTGATGAGCCCATAGAGGAGGTAGAGGTGTCTGAGACCTCCCTTACTGTTCCAAACCTTCCCTACTTCTATATCAATGGAAAAGAGTATATCCCTCTCCATCATATTCAATGTCTGCTTAATATGAGGGAGGACAATTGTATTGCAACCATTTTTGAAGCTTCTAAGGTGGCCAAAGATTTGATTGACACAGAAGAAGAGTCAAAAGAGGATTTTTTGGCACTTGATCTTCAGACATCCAATAAATTATTTCTTCTTGATCTTGATGCACTCTCTCTATGCACGAAAAGAGTGGAAGAGGAGAAACCTACTCTCAAAGATGAGGATTTTGAGAAGAGACTTGTTGAGCTTGGCATCCAATCTTTTGGCTGAGACTTTAAGCTAAAGGAAGTTGATAAGGAGGTTGACATAAGAGAGATGAATGGATCATACAATCTCCTTCAAGAAAAATTCATTGCAGAGGATGAGTTGCAAAAGGTAGATTTAGTTTCACCTTGATCTCCATTCCTAAAATCTTCCTTTTTTCAAGTTTGTTTTAATTACTCGTTATTTCTTCTTTTGCAGATTGAACTCCTTGACAAAGACAATTTTCTTGGGAGAGCTAAAGGCTCGATAGGGAAAGCAATAGAGGGCACTTCAAGAAGGGATGCCTCCTCTCTTATGCATTTCATGCCTACATTGGATAGTGCCACCTTCTATGCTTTTCACATTGAGTATTCTGAAGATCCTGAGTTGCTAATATTTTCCTTGAAGATATTGTTATGGTTTATGGGGTACACTCCCCTTTAAATCAATGCAAACAAGATCATGCTACTTGAGAGAGCTGCAGCACTTAGAATATTTGGGTATGCTGCAGGATTCAAGGCCTCAAGAGTAGGATATTTTGTTTGCTACTCTAGCTATGCAGCAGTAGCAGAGGAGACAAATGTCAACCTTCTTGGGGGCTATAAAAGAAGAAAGTTTTTGAGATATAGGGGTGACATGCCTAGTGATACCAAAAAAATCAAAAACTGATGTAAAATTGACAATATTTTGCGTAAAAATATCTTTTCTGAATTTGAATCTCTTTAGAAAGACTTGGTACAAAGTTTCAAAGTGAAGCATTATTCTCCATTTATGGTTGAGGAGCATGGTTGTTTGATCTCATCCGTTGTAATTGCCTCCTATAGAACCAATTGAATAATTCCTTTAGTGCATTGCTCCTTATTTGTCCCCCTCTCTTTCTTGTACATCTAAAAAATGAGGTCCTTGCTTGATAGTGAGATTTTTCCATTCCGTGAGTATTCCATGTTGCAAGGGGTCCTTGTTTTGCAAATTATGGTCCATGCAGGTATAGAATATGCTAAAAATTAAGAAAAAAGGTTAGTTGAACTTATAGGATGCAATGTAAAATACTATCCAGACTTTAAAAAGTAATTGAATACTCACCAAGTAATATGTGATGTCTTTTGCTCCCCAAGCATCTGTGATAGCAGCTATTAAAAGCTTTATTGTCTTTTTAAAGTCATCTGCATAAGTAGCAAAGCTAACTTGTTGTCTCAAAACTTTCAAAAAGTTATCCAGCTTCTTCCACACTTACATGCGTTTATTGGCTACATCTGGTCTAATTTTGACATTGGTTTTTATAACACAAAGATCCTTCTAGCAGTTCCACATAGCGTCAACTTGTTTGTTGTCATGGTTGCTCAAAAATCTTCTGGCTTTTGCTCCACCCATTGAAACATCTTGCAAAACATCACCCATTCCTTTTGAAAGAGTAGGATCTTTTTTTAGATGCACTTGACCACCATGAAAACCCATTCGAGAAAGCAAAGCCTCACATTTTTCTATGCACTCGTCTGCAAGTTTACTTGGCTTAATAGAATATGCATAATCAAGATGGAGTCGAAGCAATTTGTCCAAGATTCTAATCTCTGCATGCACATTTTTTAAATCTATTGTTAGAATTGGATCCCAAATCATAGAAGATGATGGGTAGTTGATGATGTTCACACTATTTCTTGATGGTGGTTTTCCAACCTCATGTTCTGCAAGCCATCCTTTTGTTCCAGTGCTTGACATGCAATATAGACATGGATACTTGGTATTGGCACCTCCACATACACCAAACATGCACTTCAATGCTTTTAGGTCGGCACTCAAGTGCCATTCTACAATAAAGTTACCGATACCATCTACACGGAGTTGTTCACCTGCATTTTGGTCCTGTATAACAGAAGGGATATCGGTCTGCAAAAAGAGCCATTTCAATGTATCGTGATTTTCTAATGGTATTTGAGTTGCTCCAATCCACCAAAGCTCCATTTCTGATTGACTTTTGTGGTATGGGGAATCAAGCTTACCCTCGCTATAATCTAAAGCTCTATCATTAGGGATATGGACACTCTTTCCATTTTTCACATTTTTGAATTTGAGCTTCATCCAATTTTATAATAATGAATATAAGTTTTCCTTCACAATCTACTTCTCGCATGTTATGGTATCTTACCATAACAGATTGAACTTTTTTTATACTCATCCAAACGTTATTAAAAACATTATACTCAAAAGAAGATTTTTTTTTCTGCTTTCCATATGGCATCGTTCCTTCTATATGATAGTACTCTCCAAAATATTCGGGTATTTCTTTGTTTAACAGAGACCTTATGTTCCCAACATTGTGAGGCCTAGACAACCCAAAAGCTTTAATCTTGTAGTACTTGAAAACCTGAAAACAGGCTTTAGAGATGGCCATGTAACCCCTTCTACTTACCCCCACTATGTCGCAAACTTCTTGCATTTGAGAAGGTTGGACCAATAAACCCATATCTTTCAATAAATTATGAAATGCCAATTTTTTTTGAGTTCGATTTTCAGGAAGTTTCAAAAGTTTCAGAATGTCACTTTTGTTCATTACCTCATTCAAAAATCTCACCCTTTCTTGAACATTGGACATATTAAATCCTAAAAGGCTAGTCACATGTTCTCTACTAATCTTTAAATTTTTTTTTCCTTGTCCAGAACCTTCTGTTAAGTTTACTACATTTCTCCTTCGTTTTACTTGTGCTCTTAATCCTATTGGAGTTTCTTTTAAAGTCTGAAGCTGATGATTTTCTTGTTTTAGAGACGCTATTTGGTTTTCAAGTTCTAAAATTCTTCTTGCATTTGAAGAAAAAACAGTTTTGAGATATTGAATGTAATGTGCATGATCAATGTGTAAATGAGACATCCTAGAACTATATCCTAATAAGCCATCAACCCCATCTCCAACAAATCTCATCAAATCATGAGGTGTGTAAAAAGATGGATATCTTCTAGTGCTAGGATCCAGTGGATACAAACTCCCATCTGTCCATATATCAATGTGTTTCTTTCCCTTGTTGCGAAGTTGTTGTGCTTCATAATTTGCAGTTGTAACTGGTCTTTGATAGACACTCCGTGTAGTATCATATTCTTGGCTTAGCTTAATGTTCAAGTGAAACTTGCGGTTATCACTAATGGAAGATGTATTACTCATTGTAAGTAATGAACACACACAAAGAATAATGGAGATAACGCAGTAGCAGAACAAGGTGCATCAAAAAAGAACGAGAGCTCGTGAAAGGTGAGAGAGAAAAAAGAGAGGTTGAGTGATTCAAGAGTGGAAAATACTATTTTTCAACAAGTGAAGTAAATGAGAACAAATTTCGAGGTGAGCCGCAAAGGAATGTGAAGAAAACAATATCTTTTTGAATATTTAGAGATATGTACCTAGATACGTTTTAGATTACGTAGATATGCTTTAATGACCAAGAAGGCCAAATTTGGAGCCGTTTTGATCATAAACGGCTCTTCTAATTAGTAAGTTAACCAATTCCTTACACAACCCTTTTTGAATTGTTTTTGGCCCTAATGTCAAGGCAAACAAGCGGCACAGAGTGGAGGCAAGGCAAACGCGTATGGTCAGAGTTATCACCCTCCTACAATAGTTGCGTGAAGCTCTTGCTGCCCTCCTGTGGCAAGACAAAATGTCTTCTATCACATCTATCCACCTATTTCTATGGAATCTATGCCTATGAGCTATAAAATAAAAATACAGATCCAAACCTTATACATTAGGGATAATTTGGACTCTCAAAGGGGCCCTATAAGGACTTTGACTTTTTCTTTCTTGTCCAAAATGGGCACACGATAAATTTTTAACAAATGAAATCAAAACTTGTCAGATCTTTTGGACTTAGAATGTACTCATTGAGATCTATCCATTGATATATGGCATGCCATGAGATTCCTTATATTTTGAAAGATTCTATTTTTTAATGTGACAACTCTATCTTATAAATGGAATCTCTCCCCACATTTCAATTTTAGTTGGGCCCCTTGAGAGTCCAAATTTTCTCTAATGAATACCATATTATGTACAAAGGTTTTAGAAGAAATTTTTTCTCACACCTTATAAATAACTTATGTGTCATAGGGAGATGTATAAAGATACACACACAAACACACATACAAGTACATATACATACACACTTAGGTACATACACACATATATACATACATGCATACATAATGACATTCAAAAGCAAAAGTAGAGAAATGAGACTGCTCCAACCCTTGTACCTTCTACGAAGGCCTTGTGGGGAATGCCAATTAGATGAGCGCACTTGGTATTCAAAGTCGTGCGCATGATTGTCCCGATGCCGCTGGCATCTGATCAGCCACCCACAACTTCTTGCACATCTTGGGCCATCTTCAATCTCTTGGGTAAGGAAGCTTGATCCTGATCTTTCACACGCTTCATCTTGACCTTTTGTTCCTCCCATAATTTGTCCCAAAGCTCTAATTTTGTCATATCGCAGGAAGGAGGGATATCTTTCTTTAAGTCTTTGCAACAGACTTTCATATTGCCCAACATTGTCCTAACCTGTGGTGGTGGTCAAATTCTTGAATCCTTGCTGAAATCAGCAACTCATATTGGCCTTCACCTTGCATCCTATGCTCTGTGTTCTTCCATATAGTACTAGTGGGGTCTTTGATGAAAATGCTGCTATCACTAATCTGATGTATGTGACCATCTGCACATGATGATATTGCCAAAATACATTCTTTCCAAATGGCACACATAATCATTTTCTTTTGATCTAGCATCATTTTAGCATTGGACAATAAAAAACAACATATCAAATACAAATTCATGGATGCACACTGCACTAACACTCTCACACTAGTTCTGACAAACCATAACCATGACTTGAAGACTTTAAGAAATGTGCACAAATATATTGATAAACATTGGAAAAAATATTCACTTTAAAATGCAATGTTTACACGAATAAAATGCAGAGCAAACAAGTAGTTTATGAGAACTTCATGTAGATCAAACAATATATGTTAAAAATTTGAAACATTTCAGCATAAACTTATATTTTTCACTGTGCACTCTCACACTAGTTCAAACAAACCATATACTGACTTAAAGACTTCAAAAAATTATGCAAGATTATATTTATTCAGGTTGATAATCATTTTGACTCTAAAATGGTATGTTTACTCGTGTAAAATGCAATAAAAATAAGTCACTCCTAATAAAATTGTCCAGATCTAATAGAATATGTTAAAAACCCAAAACAATTAAAAATTTTCCGATAGAACAAAATACCTAAGTTTGTATTTTGCATGTTATCACGATTCGCTTCAAAAGTAAAGCCTCTTGGAAGATACATGCATCGTTATGTACATATTCTCAATTTTATTTTAGCTCATTTAAAACATTAAAAGTATACAAACCGGGCTAGAAAAGTGCAAAGAACGTCTTGCTCTTTAAAAAGATAAAAATTATTTTTAACAAGCAAATTGTGTGCATATACTATTTACATAGAATTTATGTAAATGTAGCATTTAAAATAGTGATGATGATTGATGAATAAAGCATTCTTTTGAATATGATTAGCTAGCATATATTTTCATAAGAACTTTAAAAACAACAATATCAAACATTTCTATATGAAATACTCTTCACGCCCGCGTTACTGACCAAGTAATTCATATACTTAATACTTAAAAAAATGAACTGCACAGGCACATAAAAATGAAATGGCGTTCATACGGTTTGGGTAACGATCTGAACACCACATTTATGCAAAAGCAGATGCTTCTAACAAACGACACTCAATTAGCCACGTTACCGATCGAGTGCCACCCAAATCTAAGGAGAAATAATAGCTTGCATACGAGCATCATATAGCCGCGTTACCGATCGATACCCATATGTTTATTTGGAAAGGAGAAGGGAAGTTGACTCACCATAAAGATACTAGATTCGTAGCGTTACCAACGTAGTACCCAGACAGTAAGCCAATACTTACCACAAGGACACCATCTTCCCCGCGTACCGAGGTGATGCCCCCGTGGTAAGCATTGTTTCATTGAACAGCTTATGCACGCAATCCCATTGTGTGGTAAGGTACCTTATGACTGGCGTGCAATACGACAAAAGGCATGCTACCACACAATGCATACACACACACACACACACAACACAACACAATGCATACACACACACACACAACACATACCCGGGTCGTGTGGTCAGGTACTCCGCTACTACCGCACACTGCGATGCAAAGCACGCTCCCACATGACCCGCAATCTCCCTCTCTCCTCTCTCTCGATGTACCTGCAAAGTCGGTCCTCTCTCTCTCTCTCTCTCTCTCTCTCTCTCTCTCTCTCTCTCTCTCTCTCTCTCTCTCTCTCTCAAGATGGATCAAGGAATAACACCCAGCAGGCCCAATCGGGGCCTTATATATATTATTTTGCGGCCCTGTCGAGTTTCTTGGTTTTCTTGGTGGTGGAAAGGGGGAAATGGGAAAAAACCAACACATAATATGATAGCCTCTCTATAACCTAGTGATATCACAACACCCCTATCCCCTATTTAACATACGCATAGAGACCCAATTTGCAAACGACTATTGTCTGAGCCCGTACCCAACCAACCCAGTCTACACATCTCCATTGACAAAGCACACCATGATGGCTACTGCTTGTAACTCCTCAAAGCACCGTATAACCTAAGATAAGTAATAGAGAGTAGGCTAACACATGTAGATATTTTCATGACCACTAGCACACATCCACTCTACCTCAATCTTCTCAACTTTGTGGCATACACAAACAATTCAAGATCATCAGCATAGACAACATTCAGATAGAGAGTACTCGCACACAAGAGCCACTCAGATATGTGACACCCACATAATCATGTGCGTGAGGTAGAAAAAAAGATATATGTCCACTGAAACAACAAGAATATGGAGGTATTAGCATAAATTAGAGGAAGCAATACACTAAGGGATCCTAATAACACATGCTTCTTGGCGTAACTTTTGGAGAATCGTGATGGATAACAAACCGGAGAGCTTTTATTTGGCCAGCCCTCCTCTCCTTCTCCAAGAAACCAAGCACATTAGAGTCAAATCTTCAAAACAACTTATCTGCAATTCGTCTTGGACCAACTTGATTCCCAACAAGCTATTGGCTAACAACCATGGCCGCCCATATGAGCATCTGGTGTACCCATGGGAGGTCCCATCTTCTCTCAACTCACGGCCCTGCTCTCATTGACCAGTGTTTAACCAGTAGCGCCTCATGGAGGATTTAATTCCCTACACTGGTCTATCCACTCCATGCCTTTCGACTCCACCCTTCAACTTGAAGCTTTTGATCCTTTGCAGTACAGCCCCAAGACCTCCCCTTTTTTGCTCAGCCTATGTATCTCCCCTTAACATCTGCAATATGCCGCTCCTTTGGTCGTGGCACCTTCTAGCCACCCTAAACTTTGTATCCCATCCCTCTCTCAGGCTCGTGTTTTCTCCCACTCCTCCTCTGGCCTATGCATGATGCTTTTCTTCCTTCAGCCCTTTGGCCACTCCTTGTGCTACAAGCCCCACACAACTGACAACGCCCTCATCCCTGCTCTATAGATGCTCTAGAGCTCTTAGCTTCGGCCTTCAACACCTGTCCACCTTGACGCGGTGCCCTCCACCCTCTACAGGACCTCGGTCACTCTCTCAAGGCCCCCCCTCTATGGCCCACCATGCCACAAAAGCAGTGCCCTCTCTTTCTTCTCTCGGCCTCCCTGCATCCAGATGGCGTTTTTTCCCTCATCGCCTTGCAAAACTTCTTTTTTAATCAAAATCTTTGACCTGGGCCGCTTTCCCATGAGAAGGACCACGACCATGTCGACATCGTATTCCTTCGCCTAAACTTCATGGCAATGACCAAGACACCATCCCTAGCAAACATCGATCCCCGCAATGGTTCTCAGCCACTCATATTGCCGATGGGAAAAAGACAAACATTGCTTTGGCCTTTGACTTTAGCTCAATGTGCTAGCCAATTGAAAAGCCCCATCACCATAATTTCAATGAGCTTCAATGCCCTCCAAATGGATAGTACTCCTATCAAGTAGAGTGTCCTGCAGACATCTCAATCAAAATCCCATATCATAAACCTCATAACACATGTATCCAGCATCCTTTGTCTTGTTCCCAATCTTGTGATATAAACATTTTCCCCTATCACCTGCGATAACAAAAAACACTTGCAGTTTCTACTACAGAGTGCTCCATCCCTGTGTACTTGTCTCCTAGCTGCATCAAATACCTGCTCAATGTCCCTGCCATTTGCCTGCAAACTGCCATGCCTGGGCTTCTTGCACTTCCATAGGCTGACCATCTTCAATTTTACCATCATTGCCCACTCCCTAGTTGAGCATTCATGCTCAACCACAGTATTATTTAGGTAAAATAGGATTGTATGAGCAAAAGGATATATAGTGACTATATAAGTGGTGTAGAGATAGAGAGAGGAAGAAATTAGCGGTTGTCCACTCCTCCTAAATCAAATGGAAAGCCTTGAAGCTTCCCTAAGCATAGTGTGGAGTCCACCTGGATCAAAATGAAAGCATTGGCCATGTCCATCCACCTGTAAAGCCTTCATATTGAATCCTCTGTTTACATGTGCACTCCCAAAAACGGGCAACCTCGATAGCTCTTTATAGCATGGATTTATAGCAGCCTACATCCATGAGCCTTCATGCCCACTATAATCATATTTTCCATCACTTGAGGCACCTGAATCATAAGCAGCTGTCCTGCCACCTGCTAGAGAACTTTCCATAGCATCGTCTTTATCATATGAACACTAAAACGTGCATATTACACCTTGCAAAAAGCAACCTCCAACAACATAGCTATCAATAGCATAGCATGAAGCAGCACTACCCTGCCATTTGCCTCCACCTATTGCATAGCCAAGCAAACATGTTTGCCTTGCATACTTGCATCCAAATCCTCAATAATAGGCTCCAAAACCAACTCTTCATATCCAAGACTATGACTTGCTTGAGCTTCATCCTGTTTTTCAAACACCTCATCACGAACAAGGTTGGCGGAACCTTCCTCTTTGCATGGAGCCTCACTCTTATAGGCTGCACCTGTATCAACCGGAGCTAGCTCTCCACAGCCACACACAAACCTGAAACTTCAAAGTACACCTCTATATGCTCACCAAGGCAAGGTTGCCCCACCCCCTGCATAGATAAATCACTTCGACATACCTTTGCTTTTGCTTCTAGCTCCTGCAAGTCATTCTCAAAACCTTGCTCTTCGATCGGGTATAATGCACAATCAAACCATACTTCTTCTAGCGAGGGCTCACCACCATAAGACACAAGAGAGGGCTGCTTGACTGGCAGGTTCACACAAAGCATCTCCGCACTTGCACTATGCTTCTCTTTGACCTTCAGTGACATTGAACTCATATACATCTTTCTTCACTTCATCCACATGAAAAACATCGTAAGTTTCATACCTTGAAGATATAGACCATGTCTCCCAGGTGCCATCTATGTCTAAAACACTGCTGGAGCTTTGAGAGCTTTCAGACTCCTCTTCTGAACTTGTTGGTTCTTGCACCTCTTCTACCTTCCTCGTTGTTGGTTCTAGAACCAACATTTCTTCTTCAAGGCCTTTTATCACCTCGCCCTCTTGAGCAAGCAAACTGGGTGGCACTCTGAATATGCCGCTCTGCACCTTTTGAGCTCTTACTGACACTTGTTGTACCTCCTCTAGCTTGGCATCAACTTCACGTGCTTTGATCAAATGCATATAAATAAAAGAAGGAGTTTTTACCTCTTGATGTTCACTCATCTGTTTGAGCTTAGGTCCACTGGCTACCGTGATTGTAGACTGCAGCAATCCTGCCTCCATCTTCTTTTCCATTTTTTGACTCTTTGCTCTGGCAACTCTAACAGCTTCATCAAAGGTCCTTGTCTCTTTATAACCCACTCCCTCACGAACATAGGGATGCAAGCAAGATAGAAACTTTTCCAACTTAAAATATCCCACATTAGTTGCTTGGGTAGCAACCGCAAAATCCCCCCAATAAGCTTAAAATAAGATAGAAACTTTTCCAGCTTAAATATCCCACATTAGTTGCTTGGGTAGCACCCCAATAAGATAGAAACTTTTCCAGCTTAAATATCCCACATTAGTTGCTTGGGTAGCACCTCAATAAGCTTCAAATCTATCAACAAAGGCATTGATATTTGCACTTACATCCTGCTGCAAGCCTTTGATCTTTGCATCTACTTCCAAAGCCGACACCATCTTTTGATAACTTTGTAGAAATTGCTCGCAAAATCTGATACAATTTTTCTTGTGTGCACCTTCTAAATCATCAGACCAAGCTTTTGCTTTGCCTTGCAGCACCAAAGGTAGAGTTTGGAGCTTGCTTCATCACCAGGCATCCGCAGTATTGTCAGCATAAAGTACTTGAAATCGGAAATTTAATCATCTCCATCTTCATCTCCTTTGAACACCGGACCAAATTCCTGCTTCATCTTGATTCACGACCACTTGGTCAAGAAGCAATCAATGGATCCTGAGTGGGGGCACCACAAGATGGAAAGGGGGAAATGGGAAAAAAACCAGCACGTACATATGATAGCCTCTCTATAACTCAGTGATATCACAACACCCCTATCCCCTATTTAAGATATGCATAGAGACCCGATTTGTAAACGACTATTGTCCGATCCTGTACCCAACCAACCTAGTCTACACATCTCCATTGACAAAGCACACCATGATGGCTACTTCTTGTAACTCCTCAAATCACCATATAACCTGAGATAAGTAATAGAGAATAGGCTAACACATGTAGATATTTTCATGACCACTGGCACACGTCCACTCGACGTCAATCTTCTCAACTTTGTGGCATACACAAACACTTCGAGATCATCGGCATAGACAACATTCAGATAGAGAGTACCCGCACACAAGAGCCACTTAGATATGTGACACCCACATAATCATGTGTGTGAGGGAGAAAAAAAGATATATGTCCATTGAAACAACAAGAATATGGAGGTATTAGCATAAATTAGAGGAAGCAATACACTGACGGATCCTAATAACACATGCTTCTTGGTGTGACTTTTGGAGAATCATGATGGATAACAAACCGGAGAGCTTTGGCCAACCCTTCTCTCCTTCTCCGAGAACCCGGGGAGGTCACCTAATAAAAATGTAACCTATCACGTGAGTTCAACAGAAAGGTATTTAAAGTTCTTGAAACTTACAGAAATATATATACAGAAGGGCATTATTTTTTCAAATTTGAAAAAAACTTACAGATTTTAAAAGAAAAGGGTACATTATATTCCTAACAAAATTCACAGATAAGGGGTTTTACAAACATGTCTTGAACGCACGTGATATGGTAGTTTTACACATAGTGAACCCCCCGAGTCCGAGAAACCAAGCACATTAGAGTCAAATCTTTAAAACAACTTATCTTCAATTCGTCTTGGACCAACTTGATGCCCAACAAGCTATTGGCTAACAGCCATATCTGCCCATATGCGCACTTGGTGTATCCATGGGAGGTCCCACCTTCTCTCAACTCACGGCCCTGCTCTCATTGACCAACATTTAACCAGTAGCATCTCATGGAGGATTTAATTCCCTGCACTGGTCTATCCAATAGCGCTCCTCTCCATCCCTTTTGACTCCACCCTTCAACTTGAAGCTTTTGATCCTCTACAGTACAGCCCCAAGACCTCCCCTTTTCTGATCAACCTCTGTACTCTCCCCTTAACTTCTACAATATGCCGCTCCTTTGGTCGTGGCTCCTTCTAGCCACCCTAAACTTTGTATCCTAGCCCTCTCTCAGGCTCGTGCATTCTCCCACTCCTCCTCTGGTCTGTGCATGATGCTTTTCCTCCTTCATCTCTTGGCCACTCCTTCGGCTACAAGCCCCACACAACTAACAACGCCCTCGTCCCTGCTCTGGAGCTGCTCCAGAGCTCTCAGCTCTCGGCCTTCAATACCTGTCCACCTTGACGCGGTGTCGTGCCATGGCACATTCATAATGTGAAATTATAATATCTACCTCACTCTCAATGCTTTTGTTATGTGGGACCGAATGCCATAATGTACATAGTGTGATATAACGGTTGTATAGAACACATTGTTGCACATTTGATAAAAATGTCAACTGAAGTATTTTCAAGAACAATGTTTTCTTTGATGAGCCTCTGATTAACCATCTCATTATGAATTTGTTTGTTCATGGTCAGGTTGTCCTTGCTATCGTCTCTCTCCACCCATTTGTGTATGTTTCTAACCTTGCTACTCACATAGATCTTTGTCCAAAGTGTATCACCAACTTTAGCATCACAAATAAACGTGATAATTATGTTTAAACTTCTCAAACGCTCCAAGAGAAAGTTCTTTTGGGGATCACTTGAGTTGCATCACTCTTTCCATGGATGCACAACATACTTGCTATCCTCCACATCCATTCCTATAAATCTGTAATCCCAACCACTCAGATATTTGTCTTTTTATCACCACAAACTCTTGGAGGACAACTTCATGATACAAATTATACTCCATGTTTATGCTAGATTATACAAAGCAAGCACGTTACCTCCAGTTGCAAGAGCGACAGTAACATGTCGACGTGGTTAATTGAGCTCCTCTGATGTGACCTCTAGCAAGATGACATGAGTGCTACTCGCTTTTTGGATCTTCAAGGGCTTCGTTGCTGCTACTATGGGCTATGACGAGTCTACTCGCTACTTTGTTGTCTATAGCACACCTCCACTTCCCCCTGCCTCTCTAGCCTCCTCTAACTTTTCACGGATTATACATGTGTAAAGAAGTAGTTGGGAAACACTTTGTGTGTTGGAATGCATAGGAGATTCTCTCTGCCGTTTTCTTGCGGAGTACTAATGGTTCATCTTCTACCTCCCCCGCTTAGCCAAAAGTTTGCATAACTAGACACATGGAAACCAAAATCTCCTTCCCCGTAATAGGATACATAGATACATAATGAGTGATCTACATAGTGGGGGACTGGTCTGCTTGTCAGCTTGGCTTCCACACAATTGTCATTGACGGACATTTTATTTGTGAAGAGACCACCACAAATAAGCTTAATTCCAACCCATAGTTATTATAATTCATAGAAGATAATGGAATATGCTTGAAAATGTCTCGAGGTTCTCCATAAGAATCTCTTTCGATTTTTTTTATCATCATGTTTTTGTTTCAATCGCACAAATCCCTTTTTTTTATTGAAATGGGATATTAAGAGGAGATAGAGAAATGCTTAAAGTGAGCACCATAGGTTGATATAATTTTGCTAAAAACTACAAAGATGCCTACAATGCTGTTGCTGAATTTTCCAAATGGCAAAAGACAAAGGACATAAAGTGTATGAAGGATTATCTCAATTTGAGGAAATTTTGCATAGTAAGAAAACACCTATGTGAAAGGCCCTAAATTTGTAATCTATGTCTATGGGGAGATCCTTGCCCCCCCTTCCACATGGCGTGAGCTCCTTCATTCGACGTGTGTGCCCTTCAAACCCACCAGCGTTCAACGTGCCCAGAGAGAGAGAAAGAGAGAGAGAAATGAACATCGCGAAGAATGAGAGAGAGCGGCCGATGGCCGCCAGCTATACTAGTGTAATCTAAAATATTGAATAGGCTCACTATCCCCAAGGTGGTGTTTAAGGCTCTCTTGTGGCACTAAAATCAATGAAAAAAGCTTCGCCTTGCGGGAGTAGGTCCGTCCCCATACTCAGCTATATGGTTGGCTTTCCTTGCCAATACTACTCAAACCTAGTTGTCTTTGTCAATTATTTCCTTACTATCATAAAAATGTAAGGCATAAAATTCTAATGTTTGGGATGTCAAAGGTTTTGTGTAGTTAAGGAATTTAATTTATGGGCCGATGGGAGCTAGGTCCCAAGGACCAAAAGGGGCAATTTTGAAGTGATAATTTTTGGGAAGGGGGAGAAAATGATCGAAGAGAAGCTTCATCTGTGTCTCTCATCTACGCTTTGGAAGGTTCTAGCTCTCAACTAATCAAATGTCATTAGACTTAGACAATCAAACTATGTGTCATTAGCCTCTTCCTAGGTGAGGTGTCATGGGTTTAAACCGATCATTGCATAACGTCAAAGAGTTCGACTACAAGGGGAGTTATCTTGACACGAACTGTGGCTTTACAAGAAGCCACCCTTACAAAGCAGTAGATAGGGCCAACCTAAATAGAACCGAAGGAGCATAAGTTTAGTGTTAGGATCTTCCCTATACAACGGCACACCCTATGCTTTTATCATGAGTAGGCTATGTTGACCTTTATTTTATGTGGTTTCAAATTTCAATCTTCTTTTATATGGTTTTGAGATTGTCTTGAGCTTTTGGCTTCACAAAAATTATGTCACACTATATTGTTTTCTTAAAGCGCTTTGCATTTATTTATTTTTGAATGAAGCATGCTTGTACTAAAACATTTTCTTTGAGTTTGAAAAAGAAAAAGACTTTTGTTAAAGTAAAAGGTCTTACATGTCTTTAGCTGTTGTCTGGAGAAAGGGGACAAAACTATTGGTCATGGGACAAAACAAGCTCTCAAGGGGATCAAAACATAAATGGGTAAACCCAGTGTAGGTCCCCAAAACGTTGTTTTTAAGGGAACCCATTAATTAGTTTAGGGAGGGAAGAAAGGGAAGGGTGAGGGGGGCAGGCGGACTAGGGTAGGGTAGAGGGGGAGTATTTTTCTTTTTTAATGGTTAAAGGCACCCCAAAGAGCACCGTAGGCATGTAGCCTAGTGGTGAAGTTTGAACCTAATTCTCTACATGATGAGATCAAATCCTACAAAATTAGAGTTGAAATTAGAAATGGTTTTGAATTGTGAGTGGGTTGGAGATCCTAAAGCATCTTGGCAAGATTCTATGTTTGGGTTAAGTTTTGACAACACTTTATGGGTCTTCCCAAGTATGCAATTTAGAAAGACTCTTCTTTGAGTATAAACAAGAGCTATATTCCATGACTACCATATGCACTTTCTTTAAAGGCAATATGTATGTGGAGCATCCTTCATTGCTTTAGAAAACAACAAAACAAGTACAATGAAATGGCCCTTTAAATTATAAGTGGGAGTAATAATTGATTGATTTGCCTTTAAAAGAGTTTTTTTTTTTTTTTACAAAGAGTTTCTATGTTTCTACCCTTTGAGAGTTGGAGATTTTTTCATCCCCCTATTCTCTTAGATGTGTAGGCAATCCAAACTACTTAATATACAATGAGCCAAAGTAGGAATGCCTACTTGCTTGCCAGGGAAAATGCCCATAAGGCTTTGAACCTTGAGATATGCACTGTTTGACGACCTCTATAGGTGACCTAAGACCATGACAAAGACCAATAACCACTCCTCCTTGAAGGTGTTTAAACAAATTGTCAAGTCCAACAGGCCCCACAATAGCTTCACCTTCTCTTCCAAAACCAAGATTATGGTCTTCACCTATACTGTGACCCGTGACTTTCAAGAGAATTTCCCAATTTTTCATTCCCTGACAAATCTTTACTTTCCCCAGACTGGTCCAGAATATGTTCATATTGGGGTTTATCTTTGGTGAAGTGGTGGTTATCTTTAACATTATTTTTCAAGTCTTCTTACTGATGAATGTCAATATTATTCCAAACATTATAGATTAGAAAAAACTAACCAGAGCCAGTTGAAAAATAACCTAGTTGGGCCTTTGAAGAGGGAAGGGGTGATAGGAGCTTCAGATCTCAAAGTCAGAGAGCTGAGGGGGTCTGAGTGATGAAGCTGTTACAAAGCTAGGTTAACATTGAGTCTTGACCGAATTTGAAGAGCAATTGCCTGGGAGATTGGACTTTGAGAGGGAGGCCTTTGCGAATGCACTTGCCATCCTGGACTTGTTTGTCGAGGAGGGCTCTAGTTGGGGATGCTTCCATGGGGAGCACCTCGATGTTATAGAGGGTTCAGATGGCTAAGGATTGCTTGCTCAACATTTCAAAGGATTTTGTTTTGCAATGCATCATGAAGCGCCATGCCTCCTCCCTCAAAGGGCAAGGGAGCGAGGGGAAATCATTACTAGAGGCCGATAGAAACAAAACAAGAAAGGGATGTAATAATGTCGCATGCCTTGTGGTTGCAGCCCAGTATGGAGCTCATAGCCTAGCCATTGCTATCCCCTCCCACCTCCTTTCAAAACTACCCCTTTTTCATGCCACACTACTCCCCAAGTTTCTTGCAAACAATGTTGAAGATTTCTCACTCATTTCTCTTAGATGAGAGAAACGCGGTCATTGTATGTGCTGGCTAGGACTGATAGGAGAGGTGGCTAGGGCTTTGTGCTTATGTACTTTTGCGACGCCCGAGGCATGCAAGGTTTTATCTCTACGACCTTCTCCCCTTTTTGATAACTCGATCTGCAACATCCGTCTTTTCTAGTTTCTTTCTATCCTTTTTCCCTTTGGGAGGAGGGTAAAACAATGGCTCTACACAATGCACTTCTGAATGGTCAAGTAAGGGGGAGGGTTCCTCATTGCAGTTAAGTAGTCCCCTTCTCCATGCGCCTACTAATGTGGGTGGAACCTCCCTTCCAATTAACTCCACACCAGTTAATCAAGGGGATTTTCTTAGAAACCAACCTCAACCTCATAGCCCTTTATCATACGCGCATGTAGTGCAAGCTCTACCCATTCCAAGCTTAGCCAATGGTGGACAATAGAGATTCTAGCAGGATCTCTTACCTCTCTCTCAACGAGCTTGGCAGCTAAAGAGATCAATGGAGGTGCTAGTCCACATTCTTTCCTGTGACCCTTCCAGGTAGCTAATTATTCCTCCATGATTAACACAGACTTTGATATCTTCAACAATGTATGGCACAACATTGAAAATGTGACTTTTGAGATGGACAAAGACATCTCTGCTAACCAAAAGGGGAAGAAGACATTGCAAAGGGTAACAATTCTATTGTCCATGAAAAGGGAGGAAAGGCACGGCAAGATGAAGCCGATGAAGCTAGGCAAGGAAAATCTGATCAGAATAACTCTCAAAACCACAAAGATGTTTGTCCTAAAATCACTGTTGGAACATCTGAGCTCAACAACTAGCGCAAACAACTACAAGAGAGGGTGGTGATTGGGCTCTGTCATGGAATCAGACCAGCTATGGAGGTTTTGAAGCATTGGATTGCTCAGGAGTGGGAGGTCAAGAACCTATTTCCTACCCAGGTTCAATACCTCCCTAATAATTATTATCTTTTTTTCTTTGAAGATTCTGGTAGTGCCCTGCAGGTAATTGGCCATGGCCAATGGCTTATAAAAAATACACCTATGTTTTTCTTTAAATGGCATAAAGGGTTTGACCCTAAGTGAAGAAAACCATCTTAAGTCCTAGTTTGGGTTGACTTTCCAGATTACCCAATTGAATATTTTTCTTGGCTCAAACAGATTAGGAAGCAGCTTGACAAAGTTTTGGGCCAAAAACCATCTAATGGGATTAATCCCAATTAGGATCCTTAGTTGCTCATTAAATTTGACACAGATGGCCCCTTAAGGGAGAGCATTCAAATTAAAACTAGTTGGGGCAAGTGCTACATGTGCAAAACGATATGTACAGGAATCTCCCCAATGCCTATTTTCACTGCCTCCAACAGGGACACCTTATCAAAGAGTGCCCTAATCTTGTCAATAAAGGGAAAAAGGAAGTTGAAAAAACCAAAGATGCTAAAGAAGGGATTTTGACAGGGAATTAAAATTCCCGTAATCACTCAAAATGACATTAGAGTGAACATCTAATTGGTAAGGTGAATCTTTTGTTAGCATTGATAAAGTCATGCATTTATACTATTGGATGAAGGGGGAAGAAACCAATTTTGAAAAACTCCAATTTATATGGTTGTTAACGTTAATTAACGCTTTGTGATCACGTAAAATTTTTGAGTGATCACGTAAATATTAAATCCCTGGAAGGGAATCAAGGTTTCCAGACTTTGGACAGAAAGGGTAGTTATAGGAATAAGAATTCAGCTAAGACTAACTTCAATAAATCTGTTAACAAGTGTAGTGCCCTATTGGATGATGTTTTTGATTGATCTAGAGCTGAAGACAAAGCAAAATTGGATGACAATGCCTCAAACTGACAAGACCCTTCAATTGAACATAAAGAGGAAGAGTTACAACAAGATCAACTCAAGTCTTCTCAATCTAAGGAGATGCCCATCCCACCTGATAGTCCTATTGAAAAAGCCAGAGGCATGTCCTCCAAATGAGATTCCTCTGATGAAGAACCGGACACTTTAGTGACTCAAGAATTTCAGATGTAACCCAATAAGAGTGATGATGGTCATTAATAGAACTAGGAAGATGATGCCTTTGGCAAGGAACTCAATGAGCAAGACAACATTGAGTTCAATAAATTCTCTCAATCTCCCCTAAACTCTTTGGACATCATCATGACTCAAGAAGAATAAGAGACTTTGCCCCAGCCAGGAAGCAAGCCTAAAAGGAAGAAAGAGAAGAGCACAGATCCTAACAGGGCCTCAGTGCATTTTCAAAAACCTTCTAAATCTCATAAAAATTAAGTCAGCCACCACTGCTAGTTTGTCTTTGAACTATAAAGGGTTAACTGACCCTGTCAGAGCAGTTAGTATTAATAAGTGGATGAAAGACTTACAGCTGTAGGTGGATTTATTTGTTTGCAGGAAGCCAAAGCTAAGGGATTTACTCAGGTTTAAATCTGCAAAAAATCAGCAGGTCTCACAAATGGTTATGTACTGAAAACACAACAGGAAAGGAGGAGGTGTTATTGGAATTAATCAACAACATGAGCGGGCTATCACAAACATTCACTATGGGGAAAAGGGAATCTGGGTTGGAGTCTCCTTGAAGGAACCTTTCAACTACACAATAATCAGTTTATATGCTTCTAATTCTATCTCAGAAAGCTAGGACAATTATGTGGACAAAACTCTCTAAATTTAAAGGTCCTATCATGATCATTGAAGACTTTAACATGGTTACTTCTGTGCAAGAAATGTATAAAGCTCAGGGTCAAGCAATCATGGGCAAGGAGAATTTGTGTTGGGAGAATTTCTCAGATAAAATGACTATTGTTGATGCTTATGAAGATACTCGTTTTTCATGGTCTAATAACCAAATGGGCTCCTGTTATTACAGAGCTACTAGGCTGAACAAACTTTACATCTCATCTAATATTCTTCAAGCCCTTTGGCTGGTGAGTTGCAAAACTGATTCTTCCCTATTGATATCTGATAATAAACCTTTGATCTTTCAGCTCCATAAAGAAGAAAATGCCTTCAAAGCAGGATGGCCTCATTAAGCCAGTTCTTTATTCAAGTTGAAATCTGTTAGTATGAAGGTTAAAGAGATTTTTGACTATGCATTTAGAAACCATTACAATGCAGTTGTTGCCTGGGATGAAGCGATTAAGTGTACACAGAATATAAAAGAAAAGCTAAAGAAATTAGATCACACAGAAGAATGATGATTTCCAAGAAAATTAAATTGCTTGAAGAGAAGGTTCAATCTGATCAGTCTTCCCTTGAGCTTAACATCCTGAAAGACCAGCTTAGAAAGGAGGAGTTCCTAGTTGCCCTAGGTGCCCTTTCTTGGACAAGGCAGTTTTGGGTAGGTAAGATTGACAAACCTAATTCTCAAATGTTTACATTGTTGAAGAAGAAAAAGAGTAGAGTTTTCATCCCGTACTTGAAAGATGAGAATGGTAAAACTGCTTCTTCCCATAAGGAGAATGTTGAAATTACAAGAGCTTTTTTCCCCAATGTTCTCTCTTTTTCCCCCCCAGAGAAATAAAGTGATTACTAATGCAAGAGCTAAAATAGCTATGGTCAGGAAAAAACAGTGCCAGAACACCTGGCTAGATTGTTGGATCTACCTATTGAAGAATTGGAAATAAGAGAAACCATTGGAAACTCAAATCCTGGTAAATCTCCTAGGTTAGATGGACTCCCCAATAAATTCTATGTTATGTACCAAGATTTTCTAGTTCCTTACTTGTTGCTGAAAGTCTGGAAAGAAGCCCTGGTTGTGGGAACTCTGTTGCCTTTTATAAATGCTGGTGTTGTGAAGCTGGTACATAAAAAAAAGCTCAAGGGAAGACTTATCAAATCGGAGACCAATCACTTGTCTAACTTCTGTGTATAAGATCTTTTCTCTATCTTTAGCTCGGAGGTTCAGTCCCCTTATGGATCAGTTCCTTTTAAAAGAGCAGAAGGGTTTTATCAAGGGAAGATATATCTTGGATGCCATAATCACTCTTTAATTTGGGAAGGTATGGAGCATGCAACAAAAACTGGACAAGATCATATTTTCTTCAAAATTGATTTTGATAAGGCTTATGAATTGGGTACTTGAGAAGTTCAGAAGGAAGCTATTTTTGTGCCAAAACCACCAGCCCAACTTATCTACTAGAGTGTTTGTCCTAAATCATTACTTACTTTTTATTTTCTTGCATGCTAGCCTCCTTCACAGTATTAGCTGAATAACTCTTCTCTCTAGCAAGAAGATTTCTTTGGGGAGATTTAAAGGAAAGAAACAAAATCCCAAAAGTGTCCTGGCAGACATGTTGCAGGCCCAAGAAAGTGGGAGGTTAAGGAATTCTTGATCTTCAATAGCTTTCAAATTACAAGTTTGCAAATAAATGGATCGTGAGGGCTGCCTCTTCATCAGATTTTTGGGTTGTTCTTATCAGAAGGAAGATTCACTTGTTCCACTTGAAGGATTATAAAGCCTAGACGGACCTTTCCCTGTATGAACTTTTAACCATTGAGGCTAACTTTACCCCTAGAGGGCTTGACCTTCTTTGCAGGTTTTGGAAAGCATGGAACATCCAAAAGTCCAAATGAGTTCTACCCAAATGTTGGGAATCGTCACTGCAATTCTGGCTACAAGACTCCATATGGTTTGGATGGCATGGTGGTTCAGAAGGAGAAAAGTCAAGTAGAAGAGCTCACAAGTGCTTTAGAGCAGGCATTAGACAATGGAAAGATATATATAAGGAAGATAAGTTTCTAACAGATGTTGAACTAGTCCAAAAATTCCAAATCACACAAGGTTGTGCTGACTTTGTGCTTGAGAGCCCCTTGAGAGATGTCTCAGAGTCCAAGACAAGTTACTGATCTGCTTCAAAGGCCATCCGTTTCTATATCCCAAATTTGCAAGCAGATTTACTTTGCTAAAAAAGGATGACTCAGTATGGAACCAAGTCTTGTGAGGAAGCTCAACCTTTATAAGTGGGGTTTATCTTGGAAGTCCGAGTTGTGGGAATACAAATTCAAATGTCTCTGGGCCTTACCCCAAAGCCATAACGCATAGCTGCCTCATGTGGCTCATCCTACATCCAGGGGTTTGGACAGGTTCTAAAGCAAAGCAGTGTGGGTGTGTCAGATGGGATTTTTCTTAGGTGCAAGTGCCATGAGGAAACAGTAACCCATCTATTCCTATCTTGTAAATATAACTCCTCATTCAAATTAGAGTTTCAAAAGCTATTCAGAATGGATGATTCAAAATTCAGCTGGAGATCTATATTTATTGGTGATTCTGACATCCCCCTCTAGACTTCCATCAGAGGATTCCTCCTATGGCATTTATTGGTGATTCTGACATCCCCCTCTAGACTTCCATCAGAGGATTCCTCCTATGGCATATATGGCTTGAAAGAAATCAAGCATTGTTTGGTAAACCTTTCTCCCATTCTCCTGTACCTTTGTTATTGGTTAAAGAAGCTTCAGATCTAGAGGTTAAGCACCTTCAAAAAACCCTCAGATGGCAAAGATGGAGAGAGGACATTTTCTCCTTCTAAGAGAATTTATTTGATTGGAAGCTATGTTGCTGCTCAACGAGTGTGATGTAATTTTCCCCCTTAGAACCGGTTCCTCACAGTCACGATAACCCGTATCCGTCTTTAGGGGGGCTTTTGTACTTTTTACCTCTTTCTTTTGATACATTCAGTTTTTCTCAAAAAAAAATAGAAATCATCGTTGGCCCCCGTTCAATGGAGTCAGCATTCGCGAAAAATCATTTTTCCAAGCAAACAAATTTCCTTTCCTTTAGTTTACCAAGAGGAAATTTTAGAAAATTAAGGGTATTTTTGGGGTTTTTACACTATTTCTCTGTATTCTGGGGCGGAAATCCCCTTGCCCTCAACTGGCATTTTTGAAATTCGGAACGGCACGATATTAAGCTGACACATTTTTCCCAAAACACTGAATTGGAGTGTATACACACACCTCAGCTGTTGACGTCAACTCTCTCAGAACGAATATCCCAATCAAATGGGACGAGGAACTGCAGATCCAATCTCCAGTATTGTATTGAAAACACCAAAGCGACTGGCATCTCAGGGAAGGGGGGACCATACGCCTAAGAACAAGCCCACGACCAGACAAGCCAAGATTAAAGTAATTGTGGTTGTATTTTCTATACGTTGGAAAAAGTGCGCAAATCTCCAGCATCAGAGGAGATAGAGGAGATGGAGAAGAGCTGCCTGCGCATTACTATATTAAGATAAGAATTAAAATATATAGTTGAAATTTTACGATCGTCTCATATACGTAAGATCTTTGAACTTGGGTTTCCTCGTGTCAACTGCAGCTGAGCCACCAGCTCAGCTGTGCCCACCACCTGTGTAACAACAACTTACGCAGAGCGCACCACACACACATTCTGGAGTCTGCAATTCGGCTCTGCGCGCTTTCGTGGAATCGGGACTGCCAGCTCAGCCCGGCCCTCTCGCTAGACAATTCTCGTGACCAATCCCTTTCTTTCGTTGTCCCGGCTATCCCGTTTTCTTCACCAGTACGTACAGTCGTTAGGTACAGTACTAGAGTCGCAGACTACAGTAGAAGCCTGCGGACTGTAGACGCTAGCAAAGACAGGCTACAGACTATAGAGTGCTGCGAGGTTCAAGCTGAAGAGGTCGTTCAAAAATCCCTAGTCCGACTCCCAGTCCCTAGGCCCTCAAGGCTCAATCACGCACTCGAGAGTCGACGGTGACTCGAGTGGGACTGGACTCTCGAGCAACAGTAGAACTGTAGAACAGCAGCGAGCAGTGAGCACCGGACAGTGTGGGGCGCACTTTTGGTTGGCAACCTCGTCTTTTCCCAAGTGCAATATCGGATAATCGGACATTTGGACTACCCATATTTTTACTACGCAACACAATGCACTTCGAAGCACTGTAGACTACAGTGGTGACTGCACTGTGTAATGGGTGAAAAGTTTTTACTACTTTGCTACTTACCGGTACTGGCGACGCCGCTGCTCTTAACGTCTTTCTCTCTGGGCCCGGCGGGCCCCGGGCATATGTACACATTGTCCAGAGTCAGTCTCTCTCTCTCTCTCTCTCTCTCTCTCTCTCTCTCTCTCTCGTTCGTGTGTCCTATAAAATATCTGCGCCGCTGGAACTTGGAAGGTGTGTGTGCGTGCGTGTGGGTGTAGCGATAATTTAGCCAAGTGCGTTGTCTGTAACTTGTACTGCAGGAGCTCTCCAGAAAACCCCAACTGCTGGCTTTACACGAGCCGCGCTGCCGTTATCTGCAACTTCAAGCCCCCTTTCCCTTTGAAGTTTGAAGTTTGCCCTAGGCTAAAGGACCTAGGTATTCCTGCAGCGCCAGCACCCCCAAGTCAAGCCTATACGCTACCCATTATACGGGTACTACATTCCTGCCTTCCACCTCAACGTTTTTTCTCGCCTTTTCCTTGATCTCCTCCCGTCCCTTCCCTTGTACTCTACCAGCAGACAAGCCTGTCCAACACATTCCCACCTTGTCCTAACCCTCTCCCTCTACTCTTCTTGGCCCCCTCCCTTCCTTTTGCCAATTGAACATTCTCCTCTTCTGCATCACCTCAATTAAGTCTTGAATGAAGCAAATCTAGATAGCTTCGTCCAGTTTTTGAAGACAATTCTACACAGGCAATTTTCCATGGAAGAGGTTGAAACCAAATGGTCAGCTGCAACAATATCCCAGACTCCCGGCAGGCCTGACTCTCATGACATACTCAGCCTCAACACCTTGCAGCATTACCCTATAATGGCCGGGCTTCCTTCTCCTCATTCTAAAATCATAAGCCCTGCAATGCAACCCAGCATTGACTCACAGCAGAGCCTTGATTCCCAGACAAGCTTGCAATCACAATCCAGCCGCGGTCTCCTCTCCCACAAGAGCACCTTGGGCTTTCTGCCATCTCTTGCAAGCTTCTTTTCTGATGCCGCCGATGCCAGAACCATGGATCACCGCTGCATAGCCACAATTCGGGGAGAGCAGGGTTGTCCCATATCATCCTTGGTGGTGGTGGGTGATTATCTCTATGCTGGCACGGGCTCTGGCGCTAGCGGCTCCAATAGCATCCGAGTCTGGCAGAAGGTAAGCATGAAAGAGTGTGCAGGTTTTGGCACTGGCTGTGCAGCTGTCAAGGCCTTGGTTGTTAGTGGTGATCGGATTCTAAGTGCGCATCAGGATCGCAAAATTCGCATCTGGATCCGCGATAAGGCACCTCGTGCAAATCGCCTGCGGCCAAAACAAATCTCGGAAGGTGATAACCATGTGAGGCAAGAGGCTCTTCAAGTAGTCAATGCAGCAAACAATTCACATAAACTTCTGGCATCTATGCCTACTGTCAAAGACTATCTTAAGTCGTTTATCCCACCGAAGAATTATGTGCAAGTGCGGCGGCATCACAAGCGTCCGTGGATTGAGCATGTGGACACCATCTCTATGCTGGCAGTGGGGGGCACCCCAACTGATCCAATCCTATACTCAGCCTCCTGGGACCGCACAATCAAGGTATGGAACATATCGGACTTCACATGCATGGAATCATTCAAGGCGCATGACGATGCCATAAACGCTCTTGTGGTTGCACCCAATGGATTCTTGTATACTGCGTCAGCGGATGCGAAGGTGAAAGTGTGGGGAAGGGTGCAGGGTGGAGCCAATGGTGATGTTCATGGACAGCAGCAGATCAAGCAGAAGCAAAAACATTTTTTTGTGGCATGTCTAGAGGCGCACAAGTCAGCAGTGAACGCGCTGTCGCTAATCAGAGAGAGGGATGGAAGTGGATTGACACTGTATTCAGGGGGGTCCGATAAAAGCATTGTGGTGTGGGAACGGGAGGATAGCACCCAACACATGGTGGCAAGGGGGGTTTTGAGAGGTCATAGGAATGCGGTTTTGTGTTTAGCGAGCACAGGGAATGTGCTTTGTAGCGGCGGAGCGGATCGGGCGATACGAGTGTGGCGACGATGGGGAGCAGTGGGCGGGCTAGCGCACTCGTGCGTAGCGCTTCTGCAAGGGCATGGAGGTCCTGTGAAGTGCTTAAGCTTGTCAATGGATGCAGAGGGGGGCCACTTACTCTACAGCAGCAGTCTGGATCATGAGATAAAGCTATGGCAGCTATCTGGATTTGAGGAGGATAACTATGGAAATGGCAAAGCTAGTGAGGATGAAGGGAATGTGGCCTTAATATCAAAGCAAGAGTCTCTTGTTACCCCATGGAAGTTTTCAAGTGTATAAAGTTCTTAATTTCTTGCTTGATAAGTTGTCTGTAAAGAAGCAGTCTCAGCTAGCCTACACACTTTACTAATTGTGTAACGCATCAACTTTGATTATAACATCAGATGTACTTTCTCTGTGGAAAAGAGCATCAATTTTTGTTGTGAGCTGATCTCGTACACAGGGAAAAGAAATATACATGTAATGTAAAGAAACAGTATGGCTTTAATAATGCATGATCGTATTAATGGCATTATTTGTAAGGTCTAATCTGTAAATTTGTTTTGATCCCAGCACAACGTACTTAGGTTTATCTAGCACAAGAAGATTTGGAAATTTTCACCGCATACCTAGCTAGATACGATTGGGAGCAGGGGACCGCCAGCCCTGTTGAAGGCATATATGTTGAAGTTGAACCTAATTGGTGTTTGGTGAAGCATGCATATTACCAGACAAACAGATATGTTTTTTTCCGTTTCCTGTTTTGTGGGACACACACAGCTTTTATAACTAGCATTGTCCCTGCTACCTACACTACGCACTGTCTCATACGTTCAATTATATCATAGTACTCATCTCCGTAATTTACAACTAAAGGACGAAGTAAAAAACAACAATTGCTTTCACAAGAAGTTTTGGACAAATTCTCACAATATTTCCCACATTGTGACTTACCTCAACATCATGAGCTTTTGTGAGGGAGGCGCCGCATACCTAGCTAGGTACGATTGGGGGTAGGGGACCGCCGGCCCGGTGGGGGGACCGGCGGTCTCCTACCCCCAATCGTACCTAGCTAGCTGCGGCAATCCACCTCGAATGCGAACGGAAGGCTTTTTTGCTAAATGCAATCGCCCAGGCTTGGCCTTCTGCAAGACTTTACACATTGGTGAATGGTTGTGGCAAGGAAGGTCGGTGCTGTTTTAATAGAATATTGCAAAGGGAAGGCTTTTCGTTGCATGCAATCCCCCATGCTTCTGCCTTGTACGCATGTTGCCTCGTGCAAGACCTTACACATGGGTGAAAAAATTCAGGATGAGATTAAATGCAGTTGGACAAACATGCCGTGCTTGGTGATGTATGTAAAATGTGGTGGGGAGACCTCCTCACTATCTCACACGGGCTTCCGGATGGGATCAACGGTCCTCAACTCAATTGAGCCAAATCTCGCAAGGTGGGCCGTCGATCGGCTCCCGTGCAATTTGGTAAATTTGAGAAAATCAGTAAAGTTGGGTTTCGGGCGCCGTCGCATAAAGGCAAGGGAATAATATCCTCCTAAAAGTATGGGCCCAAACAAACCTCTTCAATGACCTGAACCAAGAGTGAGAATGCAAAAGTGAATGCTCATAAAAAGACGGGCTTCTCTCACTTGACCTTGACTGCCATATCTTAATGCACCAAAAGCATACCATTTTGAAGCGAAACATGTAAATTCGGGTGCTTCTTGTAAATTCGGAAACTTGGGTAAATTCGGGCTGCAAGTAGAGCATGGACTACGTCTTTTGGTTGTAACCTTTGGCCTATCACCCACCATTCTTTTTTGTTCCATCCTCTACCTCTTTGGCTCTCCATACCTCCCATCTACTCCCCTCCCTCCCCCTTCCAACATCACTTTCGAATGGTACCTTGAAAGCGATTACAATGATGCATTTGGCGTTTCGAAGATTTCTTCGGATTCCTCAAGTGAAGATGGGGATGGCATCCACGAAGATGAAGAAGATGACACTTACCTTAACAATGGCAAGTTTGAAGGTGGTAGATTGTCCAATGTGTCCGAACGTATTTCCTTAAGGTATTACTCTTTTGATAGAGATGCTTATAGGTTGATGGTCTCAACACTTCAAAACAGTATTGCTATGACTTTGCAAGCCTTAAATCTTGTGATCCTAGGGGACTACTTGATCTCAAGAAATGGAGAAGAAGATATGTTGTGTTTGCAAGAAGTCGAGAATGGTTTGCCCTTTATCTGTCTCAAGAGCAATCCTTCAATAAGGATTGCTTGTATTGAGGATTGGCAAAGCATTGTAGAAGATGCACATTGCATACTAGGCTCACATCACCATAGGGATCTTGCTGCCACACTTGATACCTTGAAAACAACATGGTGTGTGGAATATATTCGCAGGTATGGTATTGCAATGTCCTCCATCAAGGAATTTGTCAACTCATGTAGATTTGGCCATGGAAAGAGGATAAATGTGGGTATCCAAAGTAAGTGGGATCTCAATAAGGCTCCATTGTATGCCATTGATTCAACAAGAGCTTACGTGGACACACAACTAGAGCACATTGCAATTGAGCACAAAGTACGGCTAGTTATGGCACGTTCTTCCAAGAGGCACCATCCCACGAGTGTCATGATTGACTACATGTGTCATAGAGGTGGAAAGACAAATCATAAAGGCAAAATACGTTGATTGCGAACATCTAAGAAATATGGGTGTCCATTCAGGGTACAAGTGCAATTTTTCAACCATAGTGACAATGTCTGTTTGCAAGTTTATCCAGTCCACGAAGGCCATATCCCAGGTACCATGATTGATTTATATCATTTGCCAGTGTATCCTCTTGTTTTGGAGTCTTGTGCAAACGATTTGTTTGATGTTGGTAGCTCTCGTCATGTGGCACAAATGTCACTGTCAAAAGAAAAGAATTACATTGAGAGAGCCAACAAGCTAGACCATACTATCTATCGATTCTTCATGATCCCAAAGGAGGTTCAAATGCTATCATACCAAAAACGTATTGAAGGTATTTTTTTTGTCTCCAATCACAAAACTTGTAAAGCTTGCAAATACTCACATTTCTAAGCTTGCAAATACTCACATTTCTAAGCTAAACATCTTATGCAGGAAGGATACCCCATGATGATTGGGCAACCATGTATCTAGAGGTAGCGGCTTTGCAAAAACAACACAAGGTTGTTAATTTTCTAATTTGCGTGTCCACAAGTTTTCTTGTAAGTCTAGACATCATGAGATTTTTTATTGTGATGTATTTGCAGATTGTGTACTTTCAGCCTTGAAATCCAAGCGCAGTAGATCCAAAAGATAGGCCATTCATATTAGTTCTTCAAGATGATTGGATTTTGCAAATGGCCTTGCGGTTTTCAACGAACAACTCTTGGGCAATTGATAGCACTTTCAAAACAAATATTTATGGTCTCCCCTTGTTTGCAGCCGTACTACCTAATCAGCTCGGACAAGGAATCTCACGATGTTTTATGTTGTGTACAACTAATGGCGGTGGTCGTCATGAAGTTATTGCATTAGAGGTGACATTATGGAAAATATCCTCTAGGATGGGTCAAATCCGTCCCACCGCCCTTGTGATTGACAAATCACAATAGGAATTAGAAGCCTTTCTCAATGTGACCAATGAAGATCCCTGTTGTTGGGAGGATTCAAGTAAAGGAGAGCGGGTCAAAATTAAATGTCATGTCATTTTGTGTTGGTTCCATGCCAAGAAAGCATGGGTTGAAAATATTCTCCCACAGGTATGAAGCTTCACCCTTTATGCACATTGTTGGTCATTGATTATATGTTGTTATCTATGAAGGTGCCAAAAGAGGTCAGAGGAGATATCTATTTAGAATGTCTATTCTCATGCAATGTCCTAGTGAGGTGGAGTTCGATGGCCTCTATCAACAACTACTTTTTCGTTACTTTGATCATGCCAACGTGAAGCATTATGTGAGCAATGGATGGTGCAGAAAGTATTGTATATGGAGAACACGATGGCCATAGTTTGGGAGCTATTCCCACATGGTAATGTGGACACAACAAATTTGATAGAAAGATTATGGCAATACATCAAGTACACCTTGTTGGAAGCTCGTATCGATAGTTCAATCGTCGACTTGATTCATGCGATTATGGGTGATTCAAAAACTGGAGAACGTATGGGTGGAACCTTGTTAAAGTTTTTCAAGCAAAAGCAAGAAATAGGTATACCCTAGCTCTTGCTTATTCTCTTCCTAACACGTGCTTCCCCTACCCACACATGCAATCATCTAATTCATGCCACTGGTCAATGTTTGCAGCGGATTCTGGTCGATTTGGACTACTAGGGTCGTTGGAGAAGCATACCAAGAAGTTGCAGGAGGGGGAGAGAATTTTACAACAATATTTTTCCGACCCTAACTTGCTCAAAGGCATAAATGAGATGGCATTGCAATTCAAAATTAAAAGCTCAAGTGCACTCGGTCATTGGTATAATGTGTCCTTGCAAGCTAACTATTATGATTGTCTGATTGGTCCTCAGAGTGCAAGCACCTTTATGGTATTAGATTGATAGTCACTCAACATTTTGCACATCTAGATGCCATTCTACCCATTTTGGACAAGTCCCATGTGGTATTGGAGGAACACCAAGATCTTACTCAGGTAGAAGATATAGCCATGTGCTTAAAGGAGCTCAAGGATCTTGTTCATTCCCTGGAACTAGCCCTCCCAAATAAAAGTTCTAGAGAGCTATAAATTCTTCAACACCAAGTAAAGGTTGCTAGAGACTCCCTAGCTTGGTTAGTCCCAAGGAGATTCACCTACCAGCTCGAGGAAGCATCCGTCAAGTGCAAGCGTATGTCACTCAAACCCGCCTTGGCCATGGCAATCCCAAGGTGGGGGTGGAGTCCTCAGCTCACCTCCTAAAACCTCTTGGCAAACCAGAACCCTTAGAAGAAAGCATCAACGGGGTCGTCATCGTGTTTGTTTTACTGAGCTTCCACAGATTTTTTGTCCTCATTGTTGCACAAAAACCCTATTAGTAGATCCTACAACCACAATTTGTTGTCATACTTATAATGCTATGCTTCCCTTTCATTGCACAGAGAAGGATGGAGAGAATATATTGGGATGACAGGTCCTAGTTTGCAATGAATCAGATAGCTATCATGCCAAGGTTTCTTGCTGTGAGCATGGAAGAGAGCTTGATGATGAGCACACTTTTACTTTAACCAACATTGTTGGAAGCAATTGGCAAGTGCAAGCCTCACAAGTGAGTATTTTATTATTGTATACGCAAAATCCAACACTCCAACTTTATTTTTTGTAAAGCGTCAAGCGTGAAATATTTCAACCTCTACTTAAGATTCCAACGTGATTTGGAAACAATGTTTAGGTGTTGTATTGATGCAACTTCAATCGACATTGTTAAAGGTTTTTAAATCTTGTGATTTGGAACCAATGTTTGGGAGGTATATTGACTCGGCTTCAATTGACATTGATAAAAAGTAGAGCAGCCCGAATTTACTAAAACTGAGCAGTCCGAATTTACCAAAATTCCATAGAGCTTGAATATTAACAATATGCAACCCACAACCCGAATTTACCATTTTTGCAGCCCGAATTTACTAAATCTCTAGTGAGCAAGACCCTAATTTGAAGCAAACCATCAACCATAGAATGTAGACCACTTTTGGAGCCAACAGATATAACCATAAACCCAAACCGTAGACCATAAATTATATGAAAAGCACAAGTACCATAACCATGAACCATAAACTCACGTCCCACAAATTGAAGCTAACCATCAAGCGTACACCATAAATCCTACGCAAAGTACATGCCATTTACCATGAACCATAAACTCACGTCCCACAAATTGAAGCAAACCATCAACCATAGACCACTTTTGGAGCCAACACGATAACCATAAACCCAAACCATAGACCATAAATTATATGAAAAGCACAAGTACCATAACTATGAACCATAAACTCACATCCCACAAATTGAAGCCAACCGTCAAGCGCACACCATAAACCGCTTTCGGAGCCATGACAAACACCATATATCCTATGCAAAGCACATGCCATTTACCATGAACTATAAACTCACATCCCACAAATTGAAGCAAACCATCAACCATAGACCACTTTTGGAGCCAACACGATAACCATAAACCCAAACTATAGACCATAAATTATATGAAAATCACAAGTACCATAACCATGAACCATAAACTCACGTCCCACAAATTGAAGCCAATCATTAAGCGTACACCATAAACCACTTTCAGAGCCATGAAAAACACCATAAATCCTACGCAAAGCACATGCCATTTACCATGAACCATAAACTCACGTCCCATAAATTGAAGCAAACCATCAACCATAGAACACTTTTGGAGCCAACACGAAAAGAATAAACCCAAACCATAGACATAAATTATATGACCAGCAAAGTACCATAACCATGAACCATAAACTCATGTCTCATTAATTGAAGCTAGCGATTAAGCGTACAAATGAATCTTCGTACACCCTCAAAATTATCTTCGTACATCCTCAAAATTCTAAAGCCCACAAAAAATGAATGTAGATACGAACTGTCATACCAAAATATAGCCCAAGTACCTAAGACACAATTCTACTTGGCTAATTGCAATGTGGGACCTTTTTCCCAATCAGCAAGGTCCATCTTGAGTGCTTCTACCTCCGCATGGGTGAACCATTTTGATGTCAACTACACAATTTATAATGTAATCATAGTATTAGTACACCTATATTGCTATTCTATTCACAAAATTATAGACAAATCCACAAAGTGCTATACTCACCCACTTCCTTGGATTGTTATGCTTACACCTCCTGTAATCAACAACTTCATAACGAGCATAACATAATATCCACAGTCTTTGGTATTTGACTGTCTTGGCATATATGCAAGAACCCAAAATCAACTTTGCGCATATTTGTTAGAATCAACAACTAAAGAACCTATCATACCTCCATAGTCTGAACATGACACTTCTCAGGGTGCAGGAGATCCTCCTTGAGATCAGGATCCATTGTGTATGTTGAAAAATGTTGCAACACCCTATCCAAATTAAACAAAAGTTTTTATAGACAAAAATGCTCAATAGTACAAAGACAATATTTTCAAAACGTACCTCTTTGTAGAGAACATATAGCAATCAATACTACACATAGAGAGTGAATCAAAGAAAATTATTGTACTCTTGTCCATAGGTAGGCTAGTCACATGACATATACGATGAGTAAAGAACACGGCCAAAGTCAATGGTGAAACGTAATTTTCAACAAGCTTGAAGCCAAATAGGTCAATGAAAAAAAGATGTGCAAGCAGCCTTGAACTTACTCATCAATAACTGGAAAAAAGGTCCACATGAATGAGGAAAGATCAACTCGACTGAATTAGTTGCGTATCGCTCTCTGAGATGGTAGAGTTTGCATAAAGGATATCCATAGTCTATCTACAAACCAAGCCCGATTAAAATTCTCCTCTATTAGGGTATGTTCTAGCCACCTAAGATTTTGCACCTTAAATAAGTTTCTATCCCTTTATCTGATACATCCACAAGAATGTTAAGTTAAAAAAGAGGCACACACTTACATCACAAATAGTGTAATTGTACGGGAGGAGGCTTTCTTCGTTTTGATTTCTTTGGGGAATTTTAGATTGTAGCTCACCTCAAGACTATATCTTGATGATAGCAAATGATAAATTTTCTGTTTGAGCAACCTATGCAAGTAAAATGGGTAAGAAACTTGCTAACACATTGAAAAAGATTAAAGCCACATTGTATTAATGAAAGAATACTTGTCAGTGTTTGCACATGGAGAGGAAACATTTATGTGTCTTGGAGCGCTTGAAACCTTTCGAAGTTCGAACTAAAAACAAACTATGTTGCCACATATAATTCAATAAAAAAGGATGCTTATGCTTCCTAATGTTTTGCAATGAAAGAGCATTACCTTGCGAATCTCATCAATGGATCTTTCAAGCTTAGTGAATTTGTGTATCTTCGTTGGAGCCTTGATAGAAATTGGTGCCTCCTGTTGATAGAATGGCTATAACACAATTTATGAAAAGCACTAATAAATTGTAGATTATGCTAGCACAAACAAACTACGCACAATTGTGAGGCGTTTTTACCGAAGTGATTTCACGGTCCATCCTATCATCCACCCCTTCCTCCATATCCTCCTCTTTGACCTCTTGTTGGTCCGCATGTTTGTGCCGCTTGTGGCTCCTAGCATGGTGATACCACATGTATGTCCACAAACAAAATTTAGGGAGAATCATGCACATAGAATTCAAAAGAAAGCATAAGGCTAATATGATTACCCAAGCCACATATCCTTTCGCAATTTTTGCTTCCATTTCTTTGATACGCACCGGCATACGACTCTCCCACTCTTTCATTTCATCATCCACATATTTTTGCAACCACTCTTCAAAGTCTATCTTTCCATTCAAGGAGCTAAAAAGCCATCTCCTTTGAGAACCCTTGTGTAGATCCTTGAGGTGCTTTCTACGTGCTAGCTTGTTTCAGGTCTCAATGCTCGCAAATCTTGTCGCCGATTGCCTATGGGACCGTGAACCCGAAGTTAGCGAATGCTTTTGGCTATTCTTCGGTCTTCCACGCTTCCTATGAGGAATGTCAATAACAATTCCATGAAGCTCTTTTAGGTGATGCATAAGGTCAGAGCACTTCTCCCATGGTTTATTCTATTGTGGGAAACTTTCATCAACCCAACACTAACACCGAAGGGCACCATCCCTTTCCCTTATGACCTCAACATAATACTGTGAGTTCACCCAATGATTTTCAAAAAAAATAATTTAGACAATTTTAGATACACCGTCTTGTCATTGAAAACCTCTTCAATGACAAAGACCATGAGTTAAGATGCTGTGGCATTCAATTTGGCAAAATGCTTGCTACACGACGTCCTATCACAAGCGGACAAAATGAAATAACTGAATGACATGAGTAATGCACGTTGCCAAGTTCCATTCGGGTACAAACCGTTGACGGTTATTTGGATGACTCGCCATCCTCTCCTCCTTGTCCACTTGCCTCTTCTTTGCAATATGGAACAGGAACACCCTCCCCCTCCCCCTCCCTTGAGACCGAGTTATTATCATCCTCTCCTCCTTGTCCACTTGCCTCTTCTTCGCAATATGGAACGGGAACACCCTCCCCCTCCCCCTCCCTTGAGACCAAGTTATTATCATCCTCCTAAACATTACGGTTGAGCTTTTTACTATGGAAAACAAGAACACAATGAACACTCAAAAGCACAACTGAGAAATACCTTTGAGTTGCCGGAACCCTTTCCATTATCATCCTCCCTCACTTCGTACTTTGACTCCACAAGAGCATCGCATATCATCTTTCGTCTCCCGACCCGTTTCAATCTTCACAAATCCACATTCACGATAAGATAAAAAGTCAAGGACTTAAGGTTTGTTGTGGACTTATGTCAGCATGTTACTTTCATGGAAAGTGAGAATTGCGATACATTCTTGTTGTGATAACTCATTTAGTATACTCAAGTGAGTTCTAAATAGACTTTAGACGATATGTTAGATATGGGCCGGTTACACAAAATGGTTGCAAAGGGACAACAATGTGGAAAATTATGATGTTATTCTTAATTTCATTGAACCTCTTACTGAACCGTATTCTGATCAAACAGACAAGTGGATCCATGAAGGATGTCACTGCAGAATACATTACTGTTTTTATAAAGATATCATGAATTTTGTTTTTGAGGACAAAAACAGTTCTCTAAGGGGGGAGTAATGCCAAGCCTAGGGTAAGATTGGGTAGGCCAAGGGTGAGGATGGACATGCGATACAGGGGGTCCCTATTATTATTAAGAGAGGGCCTATATAGGGCACGGTTGGGTGGAAAGCGGCATGCTCTAGTCCCCGGTCCTCACAATAATACCATGGCTATATCCGCGGTAATAACTGGCGCACTTAAAAAAAGAAAGAGAACAAGATATGTCCTTGCTCAAGTGTTCTACCCACCATCTCACCTGCAACAGTGCCATCTCCTTCCCCCTTACTCCCCCCTCCCCTCCTCTCTCTCTCTCTCTCTCTCTCTCTCTCTCTCTCTCTCTCTCTCTCTCTCTCTCTCTCTCTCTCTCTCTCTCTCTCTCTCTCTCTCTCTCTCTCTCTCTCTCTCTCTCTCTCTCTCTCTCTCTCTCTCTCATGCATGCATGCACGCACGCAACGCACGCGTACACACACACACACACACAAAATTACATGAGGTCTTTCACTTGACTCATCTCTTAAATTTGACAAAAAGAAGCCTGGCTGATAAGTATTTTGGGATCCCTTCATCTACATCTCTATTAAACCGCCCATTACATGATAACACAAACAGCTGTCGCAATAAAAACGGGTGTTTGGACGCTCAGCTAAAGGTGAGATACGAGTTGCCAAGACTACCCCATACTCCCGGGTGCGTGGAGTACTGTTAAAATATCCTCTTAGTAGATGACCATAACTACGATACAAAAAAATCTTATGAGGTGGTAGGAATTGAGCTAGTCGGTATAACTGCTCAGAAAAACCTGGCTTCAGTGAATGTTCTATGTAATAATACTGTGGCCCTAGGCCCAAAGCCTTAGTTACCATCGCCAATCTGATATTGTTCGTAAAATGCTCGCGACCCCAAAGGGTTACACGAGTCACTCGGTCCTGATATGTCCACCATTTAGTTTGGGAAACAGTGGTTCCTAATTGCGGGAATAGATGAAGTTCATAACGGAGTAAAGTTGCTCTCTGAGTAGATTCACCTGATTGATAAAGGTGAGTTGTTGCTATGGCAAAAACCAGTTCTTGACTGTAAGCCATAATAGGATAGATACACCTGAGGAGCAAACAAACTGATATGTTAAAACTTGAGAAAAGTTACTCCATACTAATACTATGGACGTGGTTGTGTAAAAATGTCATCTGTCTTTTATAGACCCCTTATGACTTCGCGAAAAATTGGAAATAATAAATGATTACCTAAAATTGTTGTCTCTAAGTAATGTAACTCACACCGTTAAGATCGGGGCATGAATAATGTACCCTAGTGGATACATGTATGACATAAGCTAATTGTAGGGTTCTGATGAATAGATAACGGGTTGTGTATGATCAACCGGGGCTAGGTACAATAAGCACGTAATGGTTTACGGACCGGGTATCGATCGCGTAAGTGGTTTTTTTCGGTTTCCATGGTGTAACTTGGGACTATATGACTTGACCTTGCATTTTAACTTACTCTGTTGTATACACATAAAAGTACTCAGTAGCGTTTAAAGTCTTCTCTGCATTTTGTTTTGTGCTTCCTGCTACACGCCACCGCCTGTGTGCTAGGGTTTGGTTTGCAGGGGATTGCAGTAGCGAGTGTGGTGCGACTTTTTTTGGAACAATCGGATCTTTTGCTGGGGACAATCCCTGAGAATATGGCCCGTATGGGCGACCGCGAGTGTGGGTAGCCTGTCCGAGTCTGTGGCGTATCTTCTTCTCATTTGCATCACCAAATATAAAAGCCTCTTTAAGGTGAGTACTCATACTCACTTAGCATCGTGCTTTGTATTCACTTATGTGTGCATTGAAAACTGTGTGAGTTAGAAGCTATTTACTACTGTGTGCTCAACATGCCAAAAAGGAATGTGAAGGAGATTGTGGAGGCTTCTGCATCTCCTAATCTATACGTTAACAGAAAATCTTTCTTGCTCTCAAGACTGTCAATAGATACTGCGAAGCTTTGCTTTGGAAAAACCAGTAAATAGACTTTTCTGTATAAGTAACCTGTTCTGGAAACTGCTCTTAATGGTTTATGGAGAGAAATGTGAGTGGTAGTGTATGATTGCTTTGGGACAGATGGGAAGTTGAGATTCTCTTTGACTAATGTATGTTGCTGTAAAATAACCGTTAAAAAATATATATAACCATGTTCTGGAACCTGGCTCTTCTTGGTTATGAGAAGAAGTGTGAATGGCTCATGTAAAACTAAGAACTACCAAGTCTTTTTTGAATGATGGAAGTAATAAGTCTGGTTTCCGTAAAATGGGCTGAAAAACTGGTTTTTTTGAGGAAATTTTTGTCCTTTATTTTTTTTTTGAAGGGGGATTGCCAGGTATGAAGGATATCTTAACATATGGCTGCATGGAAAAGAGGATGGTGTGGTATTTAAAGGAAATGGTTTGTATATATGGTTGATGATGCTATAGTTGGTAAAATAGCTACTCAATAGGGTAATGTACTTATGAAAGGGATACTGCAGATCTAAAAATAACCAGAATTTCACAAAAAATGAGCTGTATAATATTTGTTGGATAGTTTGGTTTTGTTGGAACACTACATTGCTGAGGTACTTTGGGTAAGAGGACAGACCCTGGACTGATTCGGTCTCTAGTTCAGGGGCCTATTTTATTGAATCGGCTAAAGATTATTCTGAGGTCATTGAATACAGGTCTTGGAAATGTTGTCGTGTCTTTTGATATTACTGTCGGTAGTGTGTGGCATCACATACCCGATTGTAGGAGTAAATATTGTTTTTGCAAATTGACTCCTTTTTTACCATAATACATCACCTACAAGTAAGATTGAAATTTTTTTTTTAGTACAGATGCCTATCTTACTGAATCGACTAAAAGTTATTTTGTATTTGCTGAGTACTGGCTTCTAATATGTTGCCCTATCTCATATATTCTATAGAAATAAGGTGGCATCACATACCGGATTGAGGTTGGAAAAAGAAGGTTTCAAATTTACTTGATTTTTTCATCATATGCTAGGAGGATTAGTGATAGTTTCTGGTGACCTTTCACTGATTCAACGTAGTGTGATGGATTACTGATGGCCATGGTTGGTTTGACCCTCGGCTATTCAATTAAATATGCTTGCCATCCTCTACTCGCTTCTTATTCTCACTCAAGTATATAGGAACTGGTCTTTACCTACCATCTTGCAGTATATACAAAAAAGCTTCTAGTGGGTTGGTTTAAAAGGTTCTCGATAAGCGGATCATGGCTGGTTACTCCTATGTCATGTCTTTCTCAGACAAGGTGTGAGCTGGCTCTAGGGACTGAGTCGTCGAGTGTATTATGGTATGAAAGACAGTTTATAGCTGGCTTGGGCTACAGACGTACTATGTCAGACATGACATAATAAAAATAGATATTTCTTGATAAAGGAAGATTATTAAAAAAAATGGGGAGCTCTGGTTTATAAATTGGTAAATTCTTAGATGTTTTTTGGGGGGATATCTCAGCTTGTTTATAAAAGGGTTCTTGAAGTAGGATCTGTTCCAAAAGATTGTTTTTTTCTATACTTCAAACCACAAGGAAGAGGTGGTCGTTAATAAACTGAGATCTGGCTTGAGATTAACTATGCCTACCTCTATAGAGTGAAACTCTCTCGAGTCAGATTAAAGAAGAAATTTTCTTTTTCCTAAAATCTTAGGTTTGGCAAAGAAATTTTTTAAAATATATATATTTATATTTATATTTATATAATCGAGAAATAACCAGATATATAGCTGCTTTATGGGTTTTCACTTTCCTTTATCACATTGGCAAAAATGCCAAGGAACTTTTTTCCAAAAAGAACAAAATACTAGTTAAGAACTGTGTTTTTTTATGGTGACATGGATAACAACTGGGATGCCCAGCATCACCTGCGTACAGTCACGTGCTAACGAATTGTTTTCTTGTGGCTATGGGTGCAGGTGAGGGCTACCTTCTGTGATTAAACATTCTGTTCTTGACAAATGGCGGATCTCTTAACGTGAAGCAAAATGTCCCAGACTTTTGGATTGCGGTTTCCCGCAATATATTCGGTTATCTTCATTACCTTGTACATATTTTATTTTCAACTTCAATTAAATTAATGTACAAAGCCATTGTATTATTCTAGAATTGTTTGTCTGTGAACAGGTAGTGTTCGTTTGCGTATATATATAGATTTAGAACTGCTACACACACAACAAACGCAAAAGAGAGATTTACTTGGTTGTGGATCTCTCTCAGACAATGACTCTAGAAATAATCGCATGTTATGGTATACTTCGTTATACTCTAATAGGTTGGGGTGCTATCACACAGTTTTAATGGTTCTTTTTTTACCTGACTGGTTAAAGGCTGCTAGCACAACCATCCCACTCTTTATTCATGATTCTAGTTCTTACTTTACTTTAATCACTATCATTTCACAAGTTATTACTTCTGTTTACCAAGTTATGGGAAAGCTCACTGCAAGAATTAAGGTCTGCTCTGACCCAGAGAAAAGAGCTCTGATTTCGGAGAAGTTACGACTGGCTAAAAAAATACAAAAGACCTTCCCTAATATCTCTCTTAGGATGAGGCCTTATCTACATAGGGATGTAAAATTTAAAAAAATGTAACTCTATGTATTAGATCTTCAGATCTACTCAACTCTTCCAATTACACGAAAATCTAACTTCTGTCATGTTTGCAGATTGTTTCCCTTTCCCAAGGGCTCTCTCTTCCTGTGGAACCCCTTTCCCTTGCTTCTCTTCTTGTACTGAAATGTATACAAGATAAAGAAGCCTCTGCCTTAATATTTGATGCTTCGAAGGAGTCTAGTTTGTCTCTTGTCCAGCTTATTTCATTTGACCTATGGATAAAAGTTCTAGCTCTCCTAGTTAAGAATAAATCAGATGGTATCAATATTGTGATAGAACTTACTTCTAATTTGGCTGGTCTTTCCAAAGCCCATATTCAGGACTTAGCATCATTCTCTTCTAAAGGCTCTGAACTATCCAATCTTCTTAGAAAATTTTGCGGACTTAGTCCCATCTTTGTTACGGCTCCCTCTACACCTATTGTCCCTCCATCTAATAGCCTCTTTTGCACAGATGCAGCTGCTTTAGAAGCTGTAAAAGAATTTCAGAAGGACCTATGTTCACTCAGTGAAGCTTCGCTGTTGGATATGGTACCGAAAGTCTCTAGGGCCTTTCCTTTTTTACCATCACTACAGATTGAAGTAGAATCCTTGGGGGTAGAGCACAGGCTGTGGATGTTCCCAAATAAAGAATTTCTTGCACCCATTTCTATGGAAACTTGGGTCTTCCTCACCAACCTGGCCCCTGCTACTATTGAAGAATGCAAACTTAAAGTTCTTAAAGGGATCCAGCTCCTGGATAAAGGGGATCTGATTAAAGCTCCATTCAATATGAGTTTTCTTGAGGGAAAAAAATGTAGTTCGAATACAGGTTTATATGCAAGAACCAAAGGTGTGATGACCTTTAGTAAAAGTAATGCTGATTACTACACTGAGACAGTGTGGAATGTGTTCAAACCTTACCTTAAGTGTGCTTGCATTTTTAGACCCCAAAGCTGCTTGTGAATCAAGCATCATTTGGTTTGACCATGCTATTTGGTACGCCCTCAACAATCTGCCTAGTATCTTTTCTAGCAAAGTAGAATAATTTCACCTTTCCCTCTTTTGCTCATGGCTTGGTGGGCAAGCCAAAGAACTGGTCTTAGCCCAAATCGCCTTTATTCAGTACAGATCAATTATGTGCGACACTCTTGAAGAGCTTGGTTCTGAAGGGTGTGGTACTCTGCTAACCACTTATGGTGGCTTTAAAGGAATCAAAAGTATGGTTGGGCAAATCAAGCCCAATATTGAAGAGGATGAATCTCAAGTTTCCAAACGACCTAACACTCTTGTCTCTCCGGAGGCTTCATACACCTCTTTCTTAACTCCCTCCTCGAGTGAATCTGTGTTTGGGAGAGGGAGAGGTAGAAGTTTATGTTAGAGGATGGGGAAGAAACCTACCAATCAGAAACCTATTGAATATGTAATGTGCAGGTACAAAGGAATTCGTGTGGAAGACTTTACCTACCTCCAAAGGAAGAAATGTGGAATAGGATAATCTCACATTGCTTGTACTAGCAAGATTTTGGATTTTTTAACTCCCCAGGCTATGTTTCCAGAATTTTTTGGACAAATTTTTGGATCTAATCTGTTACTAAATGAGGTAATGTTTGGATGGAAATACTCTCCACCTATCAAGAATCTTTTTTATTCAAATTATTTTCTCCATAATAAAGTGATTCCTATCTGCTCTTGTCATCTATTTCAGAAATTTTGTAAAAGTTTCACTAACTTTGGATTACATGTTTGTAATTCTAACTTGGAAATCATTTCTGATCCACAAGTAAGGAGCCTCTTAAGTAAGGGCTTGAATCATATTCCTCCCTTTCCACTAAATCCAGATTGCCTTATTACTTGAATGTCTGGCCGACTTGGCCTTAAAACCCCAACTGGAGGAGGAAGTTCACATCCAACTTATCTCAACGCTTAAAGAAATTTACTGGAAAAAGATCATTCTTATGCTGCAAGTATGGCTAAGTACTAATTCTACCTTGCTTACGTCTAAAATTAAGACCGCTATTTTTGACTCTAAGGAGAAATGGCTCGTAATTGGCCTATATAAAGCCTCAAACAATGTATCCTTTATTTTTAAAAGATTAGCATTTGAGGCTACATATTCAAGACTCAATAGTAAGGATTTTCTTAAACTAGAGACCTCTCCGCTAGGTACAGCTACACTATTAAGTAATGAACTATCAGGACTTGGTTATTGTCCTAACTCTCTGAAAATTCTTGTACTCTTCCCAACTTATAAGAATCATAAACATAAATTTAGATGGATTTTTGACGCATCCAATAGCCTTTTCTCGTGTATTACGAATGACATCACCTACTGCTTAAATTTTGTTCTGCTTGAAATGGAAGCTATCTGTGGCATCAAGCATAGAGATCTAAAAAAAATCAGAAATATAGATTATTGCCCTTTTTGGGTCATAAAAAACGCAGCTGAGGTGGCTATCAACCTCCCAGAAAACATTTTCTCTATCTTTACGGCAGACATAACTCAATCATTGTTATGAAAATATCCCCTTAAATGGACCATATGGGCTAGTGGATACCTTATCTAAGCTTATAAAGATTTCCTTTTCTCACAAAAAAAAACTAGGTTTTACATGCATCTCACTAAAAAGGAATAAAGGCTGGGTTTAAAAAATCCAATAATTCTACACCTTACATCTTGAAAGAGGAAGATTTATATAAGTATATCGTCTGGCTACTTAATAATTGTTGCATCCAAGTTGGTGATAATTGCTACAAGAAAATTTTAGGAATCCCAATGGGATTTGCATGCTCTCCGGTTATGTGTAATCTCTATCTTTGTTACTTCGAGTACCAGTGGCTCTTAAAAATATTAAATAACCCGGCTAGTGCTTCGATACTCACATGCTTTGAACATTCGTTTAGATTTATGGATGACCTATGTAGCCTTAACAATCCCATGTTTGAGGCTACTCTTAAAGATATATATCCACCTTGCCTTAATATTGAACCTACATTCTCTGATAGAGTTCTATGGCAGTATAAATGCATAATTTCCAGGATGCATTTCCTGAATATTGAATTTACTTTGACTCCTCCATATTTGGGAAAGTTTTATACTCGCTTTTTTTGGAAAAGAGAAAAGCTCAATCTTGTATCCTCAAAATTTACAAAAAGGAAAAGCAATAGACTTGTTAAGAATTCTCTACACACCTGTTTAGGAATGTTGTTTGTGATAATGTATGCCTCATCCGGCTGTTTTATGGCATATGAAGAAATCAATACTCTGATTATCAAGTTCATAAATAATGGGTTTTCTAAAAAAGACCTCGTTGCGTGCATCTGCAATTCCCTAAGAAAAAACAACTGGCCCAACCTTAAGTTTGACTTACAAAATTTAATAAGTCTCCTTAAAACAGAATAATTTGAGCTACAGCATCGCATGTTGCATTTAAATATAACACTTCCTATGGTAGTAGGTCCCTATTCTATGGGGTCTACTACCTCATAGGATATGGTGCCTGGGAATGGGTGGGCACACACACACACACAAAATTACATGAGGTCTTTCACTTGACTCATCTCTTAAATTTGACAAAACGAAGCATGGTTGATAAGTATTTTGGGATACCTTCATCTACATCTCTATTAAACCGCCCATTACATGATCACACAAACATATGTCGCAGTAAAAACAGGTGTTTGGACACTCAGCTAAAGGTAAGATACGAGTCGCCAAGACTACCCCATACTCCCGTGTGCGTGGAGTACTATTAAAATATCCTCTTAGTAGATGACCATAACTATGATACAAAAAAATCTTATGAGGTGGTAGGAATTGAGCTAGCAAGCATAACCACTCAGAAAAACATGGCTTCAGTAAATATTCTATGTAATAATACTGTGGCCCTAGGCCCAGAGCCTCAGTTACCATCGCCAATTCGATATTGTTTCTAAAATGCTCGCGACCCCAAGGGTTACACGAGTCACTCGGTCCTGATATGTCCACCATTTAGGTTGGGAAACAGAGGTTCCTAATTGCGGGAATAGATGAAGTTCATAACGGAGTAAAGTTGCTCTCCGAGTAGATTCACCTGATTGATAAAGGTGAGTTGTTGCTATGGCAAAAACCAGTTCTTGACTGTAAGCCATAATAGGATAGATACACCTGAGGAGCAAATAAACTGATATGTTAAAACTCGAGAAAAGTTACTCCATACTAATACTATGGACGTGGTTGTGTAAAAATGTCATATGTCTTTTATAGACCCACCTTATGAATTCGAGACAAAATTGGAAATAATAAATGATTACCTAAAATTGTTGTCTCTAAGTAATGTAACTCACACCGTTAAGATCGAGGCATGAATACTGTACCCTACTGGATAGCTGTATGACATAAGCTAATTGTAGGGTTCTGATGAATAGATAACGGGTTGTGTATGATCAACAGGGGCTAGGTACAATAAGCACGTAATGGTTTACGGACCGGGTATAAATCGCGTAAGTGGTTTTTTTTGGTTTCCATGGTGTAACTTGGGACTATATGACTTGACATTGCATTTTAACTTAAAAAAAGTCTCTGCTGTATACACATAAGTGTACTCAGTAGCGTTTAAAGTCTTCTCTGCATTTTGTTTTGTGCTTCCTGCCACACGCCACCACCTGTTTGCTAGGGTTTGGTTTGCAGGGGATTGCAGCAGGGAGTGTGGTGCGACTTTGTTTGGAACAACCGAATCTTTTGGGGACAATCCCTGAGAATATGGCCCGTATGGGCGACCGTGAGTTTGGGTAGCCTGTCCGAATCTGTGGAGTATCTTCTTCTCATTTGTATCAGCAAATATAAAAGCCTCTTTAAGGTGAGTACTCATACTCACTTAGCATCGTGATTTGTATTCCCTTGTGTGTGCATTGAAAACTGTGTGAGTTAGAAGCTATTTACTACTGTGTGCTCAACATGCCGAAAAAGAATGGGAAGGAGATTGTGGAGGCTTCTCCGTCTCCTAATCTATAGGTTAACATAAAATCTTTCTTGCTCTCAAGACTGTCAATAGATACTGTGAAGCTTTTCTTTGAAAAAACCAGTAAATAGACTTCTCTTTATAAGTAACCTGTTCCGGAAACTGTTCTTAATGGTTTATGGGGAGAAATGTGAGTGGTAGTGTATGATTTCTTTGGGACAGATGGGAAGTTGAGCTTTTCTTTGACTAATGATGTATGTTGCTGCAAAATAACTGTAAAAATATATATATAACCATGTTCTGGAACCTAGCTCTTCCTGGTTCTGAGAAGAAGTGTGAATGGCTCATGTGAAACTAAGAACTACCAAGTTTTTTTTGAATGATGGAAGTAATAAGTCTGGTTTCCGTAAAATGGGCTAAAAAATTGGTTTTTTGAGGAAAATTTTGTCCTTTATTTTTTTTTTAAAGGGGGACTGCCAGGTATGAAGGATATCTTAACATATGGCTGCATGGAAAAGAGGATGGTGTGGTATTTAAAGGAAATGGTTTGTATATATGGTTGATGATGCTATAGTTGGTAAAATAGCTACTCAATAGGGTAATGTACTTATGAAAGGGATACTGCAGATCAAAAAATAACCAGAATTTCACAAAAAATGAGCTGTATAAGATTTGTTGGATAGTTTGGTTTTGTTGGAACACTACATTGCTGAGGTACTTTGGGTAAGAGGACAGACCCTGGACTGATTCGGTTTCTAGTTCGGGGGCCTATTTTATTGAATCAGCTAAAGATTATTCTGAGGTCATTGAATACAGGTTTTGGAAATGTTGCCGTGTCTTCTGATATTACTGTAGGTAGTGTGTGGCATCACATACTCGATTGTAGAAGTAAATATTGTTTTTGCAAATTGACTCGACCTTTTTTACCATAATACATCACCTACAAGTAAGATTGATTTGTTTTTTTTAGCACAGATGTCTATCTTACTGAATCGGCTAAAAGTTATTTTGTATTTGATGAGTACTGGCTTCTGATATGTTGCCCTATCTTAGATATTCTATAGAAATAAGGTGGCATCACATATCGGATTGAGGTTGAAAAAAGCAGGTTTCAAATTTACTTGATTTTTTTCATCATATGCTAGGAGGATTAGTGAGAGTTTCTGGTGAACTTTCACTGATTCAACGTAGTGACAGATTTCTGATGGCCGTGGTTGGTTTTGCCCTCGGCTATTCAATTAAGTATGCTTTCCATCATCTATCTGCTCACTTCTTATTCTCACTCAAGTATATAGGAACTGGTCTTTACCTACCATCTTGCAGTATATACAAAAACGCTTCTAGTGGGTTGGTTTAAAAGGTTCTCAATACTATAAGGAAAGTCATATATTTCCCTTTAGCGGATCCTGGCTGGTTACTCCTATGTCATGTCTTTCTCGGACAAGGTCTGAGCTGGCTCTAGGGACTGAGTCGTCGAGTGTATTATGGTATGAAAGACAGTTTATAGCTAGCTTGGGCTACAGTATGTCAGACATGACATAATAAAAATAGATATTTCTTGATAAAGGAAGATTATTTTAAAAAATGGGGAGCTCTGGTTTATAAATTGGTAAATTCTTAGATGTTTTTTTGGGGGATATCTCAACTTGTTTATAAAAGGGTTCTTGAAGTAGGATCTGTTCCAAAAGATTGTTTTTTTCTATACTTCAAACCACAAGGAAGAGGTGGTCGTTAATAAACTGAGATCTGGCGTGAGATTAACTATGCCTACCTCTATAGAGTGAAACTCTCTCGAGTTAGATTAAAGAAGAAATTTTCTTTTTCCTAAAATCTTAGGTTTGGCAAAGAAAGTTATATATATATATATATATATATATATATATATATATATATATATATATAATCGATAAATAACCAGATATATAGTTGCTTTATGGGTTTTCACTTTCCTTTATCACATTGGCAAAAATGCCAAGGAACGTTTTTTTTAAAAAGAACAAAATACTAGTTAAGAACTGTGTTTTTTTATGGTGACATGGATAACAACTGGGATGCCCAGCATCACCTTCGTACAGTCACATGCTAACGAATTGTTTTCTTGTGGATATGGGTGCAGGTGAGGGCTACCTTCTATGATTAAAACATTCTGTTCTTAACAAATGGCGGATCTCTTAAGGTGAAGCAAAATGTCCCAGACTTTGGGATTGCGGTTTCGTGCAATATATTCTATTATCTTCATTACCTTGTACATAATTTATTTTCAACTGTAATTAAATTAATGTACAAAGCCATTGTATTATTCTAGAATTGTTGGTTTGTGAACAGGTAGTGTTCGTTTGCGTATATATATAGATTTAGAACTGCTACACACTCACACACACACACACACTTAGTCATTTCATCTAACAAAAAATGTTGCATCCAACTACACACACACGTACCTTTTGGCAAAGCACTTTACTATGGCCCCTTCAAAAGAACTCTTGGTTTGACACTGCATCGGGCTGTAATTGATCTAACACCTCATCTAGGGGGTTTTCTTTTTACTATGCTCTGTATCAGTGTATCTGGCTAGGACAATGGCATCCAACTAGGAATCACTATTGTCTTGATAAGCTTGGTTGAGTATGAACCACTAAAAGGCTTGGCTCAGTGGGAACAGTCCCTTAAGGATTTAACTCATTGAAATTAAATGATGGGCATAAATTGATGCGTGGGTGTGGCACTGAAGAGACCTGATGACAGAGATTTTTTTTCCCTGTTTTACTCGAGGGGTTTCATGACGAAAACCTCCCTTGCTTGTAACGAGGGTTGATGATTGGGCGGCTTGACGCAGGAAGTAGCGTATCACTCTCATGATGGAATCCTCTTTCCCTCCTAATGGGATGTCTTATCGTGAGGGATGACCATACCAGGTTTGGCCTTACCTATCATGTTTCAGTACAACCATAGTAGCTGGCGTACCTTGTGCTTCTCCTTAACAATTGACTACTCATATATAAAGGTGAGGGGCTCCTCTCCCCTCACTTAGACTTGGGTTCTTTCTATCTTTTGCTTTCTTGCAAAATAGAGAAGTTAATTTTGATCTAGTTTGTGAGGGGGATTTAACATTTGCGAGTTTTTCATTTCAAGTTTTTTTGACAATTTTAGCAATCTTTAGAGTTTTTTTAACCAAATATGTGTCATAGCATAAAGTATCTATTTAATGTAATTTTCAATCGTCATAAGACTCCATATATGTGTGGTTAACGTAGAGAGAAAGTATAAATTCTAGAGAGATAGTATTTATGCGAGTTACCATTGGAAGAAGAGATCATAAATCTTTGAGAGAGAGAGAGTGACTTCTCTTCTAGAGAGATAAAGTAAAATCATAGAGTTGTATATCACTACGCAGAGAAAGAGAGAGAGAGAGAGAGAGACCGAGAGGGCATAACGACGGAAAAAATGTAAACAAATAAAATCACCATTTCACATCTCATGCCATTAGAGTCAAATATTCTCGCAACGCATGTGATCAGAGTCAAATAATCCACAGCATATAAACATGCGATAAAGTAAAAAATCGCTCTATAGGAAAAAGGAAATATTGCACTCTTTGATGCATTGCCGTGTAGATGATGTTACTTCTGAGCGTTATATTAGTGCAATGAAATTTAGAATGTACTTGCGTAAAGAGTGGTATTGGGGAAGTATCTTGAAGCAATGCTTGAGGATCAAAGGGAAAATGATTGAAGAAATGCCGGAGGGCTTTGAAGCATGGTTTCATCACCAATTGAGGGACCACATTGATAAAGCTTTTGTGGAGCTTTGGAGTAAGCTCAACACAAAAGAGTCGGATGAAAAAATTCCAGAGCTTATGGAATCTTCAAGGAGAGTATTATTCAGGTAATACAATTGATATCTTTATGGTTGTTATTCTATTTTTTACTTAGAGTTTGTATAATAAATAAGTCACTTAGGAAAGGAGCTCAAATAAAGTTAACTACATTTTATGTAGATGGCTAATTCAGCTTTACGATCAAACTTTGTTGGAGAAGTTGCCAATTGCTGTTGAAAGTTGGAGGGACCTCTCTTGTGAGGAGTGTATGTATCCACTATGGATGAGAGATTATGGTTTGATTGCTTGGGAAATTGAGTATTACCCTTGGTGGCTAGATTACACTCAAGGCACCTACCCACGTGATGAAGGGAACTTTTATAAAGGTTATTTTTGGCATTTATAAAAACTACAATATTGTTAAAGTGCTCATACTATTTAGATTATGTTTGTGAGAAATATATTTTTGTTTGCTTTAGAGCACGTTCTTGAAAGAAATGAAAATGGTATTGAGGAGATTGGCTCAGCTTCCAAGAAAGCCACCTCTTCGAAAAGAGTAAACAATAGTACAATCTCCTCTATAAAGAAACGGTTGGATTTTGTTAGATCCAAGAAGCCCAAGAAGTCTCCCAAAAAGAACCAAAAAGGTGCTCAAGGCTCCACAGGTAAACTTGCTTGTATAGATATCTAGCTGTCACTTTCTTTCTACTCAACAATTCTTGATGAAATATTTTATTTTCTGATTATGCAGTGCCTTCCGTAGATTGTGATGTGAACGTTATTGGGAACATGCTAGATGTTTACAAAATTTCTCTCGATGATGAGAAATGGTAAACACATGTGAAAAGAAAGACTAACTATGTGTGGTGTGTGTTGTGAATGTTTGAAATACATTTATTTGATCTTGGATTTTCTTCATTCAACCCATGTTGATGGGGAAAAGAGCAATGAAGTGGCCTCTCTTTTATTTGCGAATTTTCCAACAAACTTTAAAGTTGAAAATTTTTCAGAGAACGAGGTATGCATCCTTCAAAACCACAATGGACAGTCTATGATAGTTTTGGAACTTTAATTAAATTAACAATGCGTATTATGAAGGTCCCTCCATGGAATCAATTCTCTCGAAAATTAAGTAAGAAAGTGGCCGTAATAGCTTCAAAGTATGTGGCAGACAATGGGTGGTACATCACCCTAAGCTCCACTGATCACTTTGGCATTGTGTCTAGCCATGCCATCGAGATGGGATTCAAAATGATGCACACCATCCTTATTTTGATCCCCGATGGTTATGTGCGAAAGACAATTGTGATTGAGAGAGTAAGTAAATTTATTTGTTGATTGAAAAGCATGCTTGTAGTTTTCTTCAATTAGATCACATTCTAATTGTAATTTGTAGGTGGAAACACTATTGCTAGGATTGTTTTATCGTAAGGGTCAACGTCCTATCTACGATCGACGAGATGGAGAGAGCGTGGACAACAACTCTTTCGATGCCAAGTCTGGAATACTGGTGGAGCGCGCCGACGGAGAGTACATTGGAGGACACGCTCTTAGAGGTGCCGCCGAGCGTAGCCTTGACTTCTTTTGGTAAGAATATATGCTTCCTACTATGCGTTATTGGACTATGTTACATAAAGTAAAAATACGCATATTTTTTGCTTTTTTTAGCTGGCTTGTGCGGACATTTACTGCGGAGCACACCTACATTGTTGATATGTTTTCTGGATGTGGTGGCTTGGGCAATGTTTGCGTTGAGTTGTCTAGACATTGTCTCTGCATAGATAGTGATCCAGAGGTCTTCCATCAACATCTTTCACGCTTCAAGGCTCCATGTGTACGTGCTATTTCAGCAGTTGATGCAGATAGCGATGAGGAGACTGATTGGCAACAATATGAGCCCGGATCACATTGCCCTTGATTGACATCAACATTGGTATTATCTATCATTTTTTCTAGTTTGTGATTTTTTATGGAACGACGTCTGACCATGGTGTTTGGGTGCCACTTTTTTGGTATTACTGAAGACATGTTGTTGGTGTTGATCGTCCTTATCAATTCAGCCATGATTTCATATTTATTATACTAGCTGGAAGTTTGTTGAGAGCTTTGGATTTACCAAATTAATATACCAACATATGCTTTTTTGCTTATGTAATTTCTTCTTCCCGTAAGCATTCGCTGCTGCACGGAAGCAAGTATGGAATGGGAATTTTTTTAGTTTGAATTTTCATACCGTTATGCTGTCGAAATTTTGATTGCTTATCAATATAATCATGCTTTTTATTCATGTTTGAAAACATAATCATGATTTCACGTATACAGAAAAGTTAGTCAAGCTTCACGGAAGCAGTATGGAATGGGAAATTTTTTTGTTTGTATTTTCGCGCCGTTATGCTGTTGAAATTTTGATTGCTTGTGAATATAATCATGCTTTTTGTTCATGTTTAGAAACATAATCATGGTTTCATGTATACACAAAAGTTAGGCAAGCTTCACGGAAGCAAGTATAGAATAGGAAAGCTTAACAAAAGTTAGGCAAGCTTTCACAGAAGCAAGTATGGAATGGTTTTATTTTTATTTTTCACGTTGTTATGCTGTCAAAATTTCATTTGCTTGTCAGTATTTCTTTACACTGTCGGTCTAAGAATATATATAGTTTTATATATAATATTTATATTATATATATATAATATCTTTTTATTTATTTATTTATATGTGTGTGTTTATGTACGTAAGGAGATCTTCAACTCGGTAAAGTCTTTTTAAGTACTTGTTTATACAATATATATATAGTTATTTATATGTGTGTGTTTATGTACATATGCAGTTCTTCAACTCAGTAAAGTGTTCTTAATTACTATTTTATATGCAAGAGTCTATGCGTGTATCATTACTTTGAGGTCTTCGCCCAAACAAGTACAACCATCAATATTTTTTAGATTCCTAGTTTCAAATTGGCTTATTAGGCATTCATCCTTGTTTGCAACAACACCTACATGGACAGGAAAGTATATTCTACTAAAAGTAGGGTAAATACTAAAGACATGCTCATCTTTTTCTTGCATTATATAAAAAACTCACATAGCTTTTCTTTACATTTGGCGGTTCAGTTTAGCTACAAGATATCAACAATACCCTAAATTATGACAGATCTTGAAGATGTGTTAGTAGACCAGGCCGATTAAAAGTATCACAGCTACTTCAATAATAATAAGTCAGACAGAGACATATGAATTATTCTCGCCAAGGCACTGAAGAGTGGAACACCATCATATAGTTAAAATAAGCATCATATAATTAAAATAAGTTGTTTACATGATTAGGTAGGGAATCAAACCTGCACACACACACACACAGTACAACTTGCATCACACTAGTACAATTTATCATGTGCTAGTGCATATTTATTTAACTATATTATTTAGTGCATAATTATTTAAATCTTGCCTCAATCTTCAACCACATTAGAGCCAGAGATGTCGACCAGGTTGATTGTGCGTTTGCAGACAAGCAAATGGTCAATCTCCGCCTGTAAAGCGGCCCTTCGAGAGCTATCTATGTACCCCCATGTCTCCCACTTGCCCAGAGCTTCTCGCATTGTCTCAAAGCCATCATTGAGTTCCTGGTCTCCGGTGTTGCGAGCGCGATTAAGGTGGTTGAACATCCGGATCGCCTTGTTTGTGTCACGCTCTCTTTGTGTAAACGTCTTCATTTCTTCAAGGGGTGCGTTGGGGGGGAGTTTGTGAAGCTCTTCATGGATTTTTGCAACTACCTCATTACCAGTAGTTGCATATCCTATAGGCATTGTATAAGTACAGGGAAAATGAAAAAATCTCTCTTGATTAGCACCTCCGATTCACTTGTGTAGCATATGGTGCTTGCCTTGTAACATTTATATAGGCTAAAGCACCATGCTCTCAAAAAGCATTGATAGTGATGGAAGAGTGGCATGTGTTAGTGACATGAGGGGTCCCACGCAGCATATGCTAACTGCTAAATTGGAGCATGCAATAATATATGCATGATTTGTCAATATGAATATTATAATCGTCTACTACTCCACCACTAACTTTTAAAGTGGGGTGTGCAATAAAATATGCATGATTTGTCACTACGATTATTATTCCCCTATAAGATTTATAAGCATCTAAAAGTGCAATGAGTAGACAACACTAACTGCCTCTCTAAGGGCTCGGGAAACACTATGATTATTATTCTTCTATGAATACTATAGGCATATAATAGTGCAATGAGTAACCACCACTAACTGCCTCTCTAAGGGCTCGGAAAACATTATTTGTGGACCCGGCTTTGGAACCTTTTCACACGCATATGAACACGCAAACTCTCTCTCTCTCTCTCTCTCTCTCTCTCTCTCTCTCTCTCTCTCTCTCTCTCTCTCTCTCTCACACACACACACACACACACACACACACACACACACGTGAGTAGAAAACGTGCACACAACCTACTTCTTCACAACAAAACTCCACTTTCATCTCAATTAAAATGTGGGATATTTATAAAATATATAAATTAAACCAACACATAAACAATTCTATACCAAGATACTAAATGAAATAATTTGAACCGGCTTGAGAACCTTCTTGCCCAAACTTGAGCCGGACTTTTTTCATTTTGAACCTATCTTTCCTCTCTCCCCCTCATCTCCCACTCTCTCTCTCTCTCTCTCTCTTTCTCTCTCTCTCTCTCACACACACACACACACACACACACACATGTGAGTAGAAAACGTGCACACAACCTCCTTCTTCACAACAAAACTCCACTTTTACTTAACTCCACTTTCATCTCAATTAAAATGTAGGATATTTATAAAATATATACATTAAACCAACACATAAACAATTATATACCAAGTTACTAAATGAAATAATTTGAACCGGCTTGAGAACCTTCTTGCCCAAAATTTAGCTAGCTAAAGTTTGGCTATTCATATAAGCGACGCTCACACAGCGACGCTCAAAAAAAAAATTCCCGGCGTCGCTATGAGCGTCGCAAAATTTACTTGTAAATTTGTGACGCTCATAGCGACGCCGGCTATGCTAAAAAAATAACAGAGAGCGCCCAAAAACTCAGATCTCAGATCTGAGTTTTTCGGCGCCCTCAAGCAAGGAGCAGGTAACGCTCTCCCTCTGTCTCTCTCTCTCTCTCTCTCTTTCTTCTCCACACACACACACACACACACACACGAGGAGAGGAAGGAGAGCCAGGTATGCTCCTTCCCTCTCCTCACTCTCATGTTCCCTTCCCCTCTTTCTCTCTCCCTCTCTCTCTCTCTCTCTCTCTCACACACACACACACACATAGTGTTTTTGAGAGAGAGAGAGAGAGAGAGAGAGAGAGAGAGAGTACAAACATAAACAAAAACGCACACACACATACATAAACAAAGAATGCACACACACATTGAGAGAGGAAAAGAGAGAGAGAGAGCATGCATAAACAAAAAACGCACACATTGAGAGAGGAAAAGAGAGAGAGAGAGAGAGAGAGAGAGAGAGAACATGCATAAACAAAAAACGCACACATTGAGAGAGGAAAAGAGAGAGAAAACATGCATAAACAAAAAAACGCACACACATTGAGAGAGAAAGAGAGAGAAACTAATTTAACGTCGTAGGAAACTAATTAAAATTAAAAGACCTAAAGATCTAGCCGACGAGGAGTTGAACTCAAGACCTATTATTCAAGAGGGAAATGGCATAACCAATCTATCATACTTGGCATGGGTGATAGAAAGGTTATACCATTTATCTCTTTTTATTGGCACACACATCCACACACGCGCACACACACAAGAAGAAGAGAGTTATAACGTCGTAGGAAACTATCCTAAAAGACGTTAAAGATTAGGTTAGATGTATACTTACGTTAAATTAGATTTAGGTTTATTTAAGTTAAATTAAATTAGATTTAGGTTTATTTTTAATTAGATTTACGTTTATTTACGCTAGATTTAGATTTACGTTATATTAGATTAGATTTAGGTCTCCATAGACTGCGATGCCTGCATGAAGCGGGTGAAGAAAGCCCTCAATGGAATATAGGGTATTGATGCCTTCACTCATGGTGGGCTCCGTCGATCCAAAAGTACTGGTGAAATGTCTTCAGAAGATAGGGAAGAAGGTGGATCTTCAGGGCGGCAAGAGTCACTACATCCCCGACACAATGACCATCTAGACAACCTCTAGTCATTCAACAGCAACTTCAAAGTTAGTAACAAGAGCAATAACGGTCTAAAGAGCCAATTGTTGTCGTCGGATGTGGATGGAGATGAGGCAGCATCACCGCCGGAAGTTAACTCTCACATCTTTAGTGATGAGAATGCCAACTCTTGCCGAGTTATGTGAAAAATTATGTGTTAAATCAGTTTTAAGGTTCTTATAATCCCTGTTAGTTTAGTTCTTTGTTTTTAATATAACATAATTTACATTAGATTTAGATTTATGTTATATTAGATTAGACTTAGGTTTATTTAGGTTTATTTAGGTTTACCCACACACACACACACACACACACACACACACACACACACACAAGAAGAAGAGAGTTTTAACGTCATAGGAAACTATCCCAAAAGACGTTACAGATTAGGTTAGATGTAGACTTACGTTAAATTAGATTTAGGTTTATTTTTAGTTAGATTTACGTTTATTTAGATTTACGCTTATTTACGTTAGATCGAGTCCACGCAAGAATTACTTACGGTTTAGGGTTTAGAGTTAGACGAACAGTGAAAAGATCTACTGTGAAAAGATGTTAAGATGTTGTGAAGTGCTACAGCTAGAGAAGAGGCAAAGGGGTTTTGTCCACTACATGCAGTATCATGTAGACGTGGGTCTGTAGATTTCTTGTACCCACAAATATAGGTATTGACCAATAAAGACGAGATTATAACCCGGTGGTTCTGATCTCCGTGCACCTCTAGACCGAGGTGTGCGGGGATTGGACATGACTAGAGAATGTGAGGTAAAGAGAGAGAGAGATAAGACGAAGAATGCCAATATAATATTAAATTTGTTGTCCAGGTTATAAGATTTTTATCCTCATTATGAGTAGTGACGAGGATGTGGGACTATTATCTACCCTTGCACTTTTTTTAAAAAGTGAATCAAGTACAATATGGTTGATGGGTGGTAGGGCATTCAATGCCCTGTCACCAAAAAAAAATTCTCTCGGGTGTCGCTATAACCGTCACTATTTATGGCTCTGGAGCGTCGCTATAGACAACTATGAAAACGTCGCTATAACTGTCGCTATGAGCGTCGCTATGAGCGTCTCTATATAGCGACGCTATTAGCGACGGTTTTAGCGACGCCGGGGGTTATAAAAACCCAGTGTATTTCCGTCGCTAATAGCGTCACAAGAGCACACAACCTCTTGTAGCTATAGCCGAACTTCTTTCATTTTGAACCTATCTTTCCTCTCTCCCCCTCATCTCCCACTCTCAGGCTCTCTCTCTCTCTCTCTCTCTCTCTCTCTCTCTCTCTCTCTCTCTCTCTCTCTCTCTCTCTCTCTCTCTCTCTCTCTCTCTCTCTCTCTCTCTCTCTCTCTCGTTGTCGGTACTCTCACACCCCGATCCTATCTCTATTTCACAAGTATGTTTTTCTCTCTCCGTCTAATCCTTCTTCTCTCTCCTTCCCTCGGTACTTATTTAACATACCACAACGCCACCTTAGAGAGCATACATATGAGTGGAATCCATGCTTCTATAAACTCGAAAAAGCATCACCTGTAGCAAAAAAACACGAATTGATTAACTCGCAAATAAAATTAACCCGTTTGTGAGCATTGGTTTTGTTGTGATATCCTTTGCTTGGCTATGAAACTCCCCGGATACTATGGAGGGTATTTTGGAATGCTTCTGCTCCACAGGCTCTAAAACTTCAATCTAATTTCAGCTTCCAGAATTGTTCTAGTTCTGTGCCACTGTGGTTTTATAAGGCTTTTTGAAGGATACTGGCTCTTGATTGGATGACGGATTTAAAACTTGCAAATGGTAAATCTGCAAGTGCTACTCTGGTTCTGATACATACATTTCACAAATAATGACATGATTATATATTGTTATCTGGCTTAATCTTTCTACTGAGGTAGGTGAAATACTGGACATTGGTTTGTATTTTGGAGGGTTATGTGGTGGTTCATATGCCTTCAGAGAGTTACATGGGGATTTTTTGAGAAATGATTTCGGCTTACAAGTTTTGATTTACAAAACCATAGGAGTAATTTGCTACTGAAATCTGAGTTGGGAAGATTTCACGTGCTAATCTGGTTATGATACATGCTTTTTGCAAAAAAAATACCATGATCATCTATTGTTATTCGGATAATCTATCTACTAAGGTGGGCTTGTCTGCATTGATTTACCTACAGCCTGTTTACTAATTAATGGTTGGCTTTTTGGGTCTTGGATATATGGCTTAGTCTTGATCTTTTTTCTACTACAGCTAGCTCTTGGGGTTACTGCCATAAATTATATTCTTTATACATACATACATATTCTAGTTTGGTGCTTTACAAAAATTGGCATTAGATATGACCGACATATGGATACTAATCTGGTGTTTTGGTGCTTTACTACCTAAGTATGTTATGATACTGAGAATGGGGCTGAATGTTTGGACTTACCTGGTCTCTGGAAGTGGCTAATCATTTTTTTGGATTAGATTTTACTCTCATTAGCTGGCTTGGACCTTGTGCTTATGTGACTGGTTATGGGATGATACACTTGGAAATCACATGGCTCGTAAACTTTGTATTACAACTTCTGGGTCTTACCTTGGAACTTTGATTCGAAAAAAAGGGGGATGTTTTTTGTCCCTTTTGGTTACTGAAGGCAAATGAGAAAATGTATTTTTCTATTGACATATGCTGGCATTATTAACTACTGCATTAGGACTTGTGAATTGCATGCTCACTGATGACTTGAAGCACAAAATAAGATATTTTATGTATTTTATGGTTTTACAAAAAAGGTCAGATTTTAGCCAGATGTCTAATGCCAATCATGTTGTAGATTCCTCCATGGTCACTTCTGGTGAAGGTGCCTCATGTGTTGGTGGTGCTGGCAAAGGCGCTATATCATTCCTCCCTCCACTTCTTGTAGATCTTTTTGAAGGCCCTTCATCACCATTTCCACGCCTTGGTGGTGCTCGCAAAGGCACTGTATCATTCCTCCCTCCACTTCTTGTAGATATTTTTGAAGGCCCTTCATCACCATTTTCACTCCTACGCTTGTTTTCTACAATGGCTTCATGGCTCTGGTAGTTTGTAATGTAGGCATGGACAGACATTGAATCCACTGGATCACTCCACCTTGTTTCTAGTCGTATGCAATCACGTGCTTCATGTAGAATCTCTATTACAAAACTTTGCATTGCATGCAAGTTTTTTCCCATACTTTTTTAAGCTAAGGAAGTATATACAATGATATGGATTAATCGATATTTTTTACAGTAAATGGTTATTATAAATAAGAAGTTAAATCATATAGAGTGACTCTAGCATGAATATGTTGTTCAAAAATCCTTGAGACTTTAATAAGTAGGACAGTAGCTTGTCTAATAATTTTTAAGTTTGACATGGATAACAACTGATAAATTCTTTGAAGCCTGCCATACATAGCCAAGTCTAACATATCTATTGTCTTGACTATATGGATGCAGGTGAGAATTCTATCCTGGCTTAAAAAGGTTTAGCATGCTGCAATTCGACTTTGATAACACTTGATGGTTCAATTGGGATAGTTCTAATACCTCTGTATAAACTCATATAGAATGATACCTCATTCTTATTATGTTGTACAATTATGAATCTAAGACTGAGTTGTTTCTATATAAATCTTTGCCTAAACATCTTTAGCCAGTCATCTTTTGAACGTCTTGTTCCTTGGTGTGTATTTATTAAATTTAAAACCACACACACACACACACACACAGTTTAAAATGTTCACCGTTTTCATTATGTGCTCTTTTGTTTGCTCCCCCGATCCATTTGTTTGCATCTCTTTACTTCTATTATTATGCGCTCTTTTGTTTGTCCCCGATCGATTTGTCCTTGGCATTGGCTTCAAGTGAAAGAGAGAGAGGAAATGAGAGGGAGGAAGGAATGTTTGACTAATTAATGTATGAGAGAGGGAGATGGAGAGAGAGAGAGAGAGAGAGAGAGAGAGAGAGAGAGAATATGTAGGATTATGGTAGGTTTGAGTTCTAATTAAATTTATGAGTGAAAATAAGTAGGTTTAGTTTAAATTTTTTTTTAAATGTGACCATAAAGTGATGTCTAAATGAATGTTTCAAAAAAACAACCATTTAAAAAAAATAAATGAGTTTGTAAAAAGGGAGAAAAGGACAGAGAGAGAAAAATGAGAGAGAGAGAGAGGGAGTGAGATAGAAAGATAGAGAGAGATAGAGAAAGAGAAAGAGAGAAAGAGAAAGAGAGAAAGAGAGAGACATAGAGGTAGAGATAGAGAGGAAAGAGGGAGAGAGATAGGCATAGAGGGATATAAAAAGAGAGATAGAGAGGAAAGAGGGAGTGAGATATATTGAGAGAGAGAGAGAGAGAGAGAGAGAAAGAGAGAGAGAGAGAGAGAGAGAGAGAGAGAGAGAGAGAGAGAGAGATAACGTGGGAGAGAAATAGGGATAGAAAGAGGGAAGGAGGGAGAGAGATAGGGATAGAAAGAGGGAGAGAGATAGAGAGATAAAAAGAGAGGGGGGTGGAGAGAGAAAGAGGGAGAGAGGCAGGGAAAGAGAAAGAGAGAGATAGAAAGAGAGGGGGATCGAGAGATAGAAAGACGAAGAGAGATAGATAGAGAGAGAGGGGGGGAGAGAGATAGGGATAAAAAGAGGAAGAGAGATAGAGAGAGGGAGAGAAAGAGAGGAAGAGGGAGAGAGAGGGGGGAGAGAAAGAGAGGAAAGAGGGGGAGAGAGAGGGAAAGACAAAGATAGAAAGAGGGAGATATAGAGGGTGAGAGAAAGAGAGGAAAGAGGGAGAGACATAGCTAAATATATGTATGTATGTATGTGTTTGTTATGTATACATGTGTATATGCATGTATATATGCATATACACATAGCTAAATATATGTATGTATGTATGTGTTTGTTATGTATACATGTGTATATGCATGTATATATGCATAAATCAAGGGAACATAGCACCCGATGGTTGAAGGCTTCCTCTTGGGTATAGTCCCTTTTTAATCATGGCATTGCAGTCTTCGATCCACTCACTCGTATGGATTACCACAACGTACCCTTAGTTTTACCACTATTGAGATTGTATGATATCTAAAGGTGCCACTAGACTATTGGCACTACTAGCCCCTACTTATGTCTAAAGTATACGTGTATGCATGTTCATACGTTGGAGAGGGGGAATATTGAAAGACACCAACATTGAAAACATTTGTGCTCCACAACAAATAAATTGCACGTTTCAATCGAAAACTTGAACAAGCTAAGAATGAAGAAGTATGCGCAGAAACGAGATTCAAAACACCATATGTATTAATGTGGACAAAATCCATGTCAGTTACAAGCTTTTACAAAAATACATCGCGGAAACGGAATGTTCTCACACAGAAATCTCTTCTCTTTCCTGGAGCGAACAATCTTTTCATTGATTACAAAGAGATATTGCTTGGGCAAGGTATATTTGAGATACTCGCGAAGGTGACTAAGATGCCAGTCATTGTTCACTATAATGTGGTGCATTGCATCATCGTGGAGATGTATTTGTAGGTCAATTGATTCTCTAGCAGCAACCTCAGATTCTAGTGCCTCCCATTCTCCCATCATCAGCTTCCATCTTCTATAGGGAAAGACCATCGAAAAGCTTTGCTTCACAATATGGTATCTGAACACCACCTTGTCAGCAACTGCAGAGCACTTGATTCTATCTCCCTGGTGGTTGACCATCTTAGTTTCCCATCCAGCTGCAAGAAACCCGTTGATCGCAGTTCCCCCTTTGCAAGTCCACATTGTTGGTGTCCTGTGAACACTCTGAAGTCGAAATATAAACACAAACACATGAAGAGACATAAACCATGTTACCGTGGCTTTATGGGAAGCATAGGTGCACTTCATTGTTGCTTGCACATCCACCTCGATTCTCCTTTTGGTTGTTGTGATCAAGGCACTGTCTGGCTTAGGCCATTCCAAACTCTCCAAGGTTGGCGAGTGAACCAGAGATCAATTACCGTATCCATTTTGCCTAGGTGTGACATTAGTATGATCATAAACAAAAATTTCACGTGAGGTAAGCTCAGAGATTGACAACCAGCATAGAGCAATTTGCCAAGCTCATTGTGGATGGCCTCAAAATTTCTAGTAAAGGACTCTATTGGCTCCCACTCCACAAAATCGGACGAAAAAACTTCTGTAAACATGAACAAAAAGCAATAGAAATTTTACAGTCATCAAAAGCAACACACAAGGCAGAAATACTAAATAGATAACCAAAAAACTTGCAAGAGGAGTAAAAATTACAATTTGTAGGAAACCTCGATGGAGCCACTGTTGTCTCTAGCTTCAGTTGTGAAGCAACAAACACATGTTGCACCTTCGCAAGCCTCTTGCTATCTTGTGTTTGCTTGAACTCCATGATTCTTCCCTTCCAACGGTGTGCTTGAGAAGCCATGTGTCTCCTTGAGACCTTGTGTGCACCTCTTGAGCTGGGCTGCATTGTCACCCACATCATTCATTTTAACTCCATCGTCACCCAATATCCATTGTCGTCTAGTATATTTCTGCATGAAATGGAGTCAATGACACTCCTAGGCCGTCGAGTACCTGATGATGCCATGGGAAATAGTGGCACAACCTGCACACAAACACTTATGATTAGACATTGCACATCCATGTTCTCGGCTGTATAAAGAGCAAGAATCTTGATGGTACACAAAGGTGAAGGATGCCACTTACTGCTTTACCGATCCACCTGCTTGTTGATTTAATGTGGAAGAAATGTTGCAAAGCTTGAGAGGGAAGTAGATCCTCTCTAGAGAGCTTATTGGAGAAGGAGCAAGAAACCTATTGAGGAAAGAAGGAGGGATGATATAGCAGAAGGATATGTTGTATACTTCAGCTTTAGCTAGAGGTGTTTAGTGAAGCCCATGGAGTAATGGAGAACTTCAGTTTGAGGAGAATGCAGCCCTCAAGAATGGAGTAAGCTTGAGGTGGGAAAGGAGGTTCAAACTTCTGCTGCAGAGCTTTGGGAGGGAAAACTAAAACGAAGGAAAGAGAAACAAGGTGAAGTGAAGAGAAGTGAGAGATGGTACAGTAGAGAGAGAGGAAGGGAATGATCAGCACGTTTTTGGAGGGGACCCCTTTTAGGAGAGAGGGGGGTAGAAACTGGCAGAAGCCAGTAGAGAGAGAAAGGATTGGTTTTTACTCAGCTATTTAGAGAAAAGTTCATTTTTTAAAATTTATAAGAGATTTTCTCTTTGTATTTTATAAAAGAGTACAAGTTTGACCACTTACTTTTAGGCCTGCCATACCCACCATTTTAGTCCACATGGCATCCACCCATTTGCCCCTTCCATAATCTCCTTTTTAATCCCATGGCAAATAAGAGGCCCCCTTAGACCCCATTCCCTTCCTAATGCATGCCCATTTTCTTATGGTGTAGGTAATCTAAATTATTATATGTAAAATGAGCCCCAGCTCTAGGTGAATGGCTTGCTGGTTACATTGTTTGAGGACTTCCACAAAGAATTTTGATATGGTTCCATGGGGCACCATTGAATTGTATGAAAGTGTGGTTGGGCAAGTACATTTTCTGGGAGGCTGGTCAATAAAGGTAGTGAGTACTACAAGGGTGAAGCAAGATTGCCTACTTTCCCACATTATATAGGTTGTACATTGATAAGGTCAAGTCTCTCATTTTTTACAATGGAGGTGGTGGGGATATCTCTCTTGCAGGATTGTTCATATTTACCTTCATCTGAAGAAGCCATTGGATGAACTACTCAAGCTAGATGAAATCATGCAAAGAGCAATGTTGAAACAAGAAGTGGTGCAACAACGAAGGAAACACTGGCATGATAGTAAATTACAAGTAAGGGAGTTCAAGAAGAGCGATTTGGTTTTGTTATATCAGTCAAAGTTAGGCCCAAAGAAACCCAATCCGAAGATAGCATGCTCAGGACCTTATGAAGTAGACTAGGTTTTCTCTAATGGCACAATCAAACTAAAGGATATGTCAGGTTTGATGTTTCCTAGGATCTATAGTGGATCAAATATTAAGCTTTACTATTGCACTCCATCAGAGCCTCTAGTGCTAGCCCTTGAGGAGCATTGCAGATGATGTTGAATTCAAAGGAAAACATGCCTATTGCAAAATTCTCCAGGGTCCTAAAGATTGGCCATCGCAGCTTGTTCAAGGAAAAATCATGGCGTGCAAAGCCTACTATCGTTGGTTGATTGCTTTCATTGGCTCCATGTCACAAGTAGCACAGTCATAGCCATCTTACATGTGAAATTAAGGAAATGGTCTATACATTTTGGAGAGAGGAGACTCGCATTTCACCCAACAAGAAGGATTTTTGTTGAAAGAGAGTGCGGAGAAAAAGCTACATAAAATACCCTGTGCACCTCCTAGACGAGCCTCAAGTGATCAATCAAATACTAATGTCATAACTTATTCATTCAGTATATTGGATATCTAGTGCATAATGACTTGTATATGCCGATCAATAGCATACTCATTTGTAGACTGATACTAGTAACCACAATGTACATAATACTCAGAATTCTTGTTGACATGCTAGGTATCATGCCATAAGTATGCAAGTTATCATGCATAGTAATCTACCTAGCATATAGAGTATGTTGGTTAACACAATATGTTATGCTAGTTAACATACCTTGTGTATTGTTAAGCATGTTGAGTATGTTGTTTAACACAATGTTTATGCTAGTTAGCATTCCTAGTATGTTGGTTATGTTGTTTAACATAATGAGTATGGTAGTTAGCATGCCTAGTAATCTACCTAGCATACAAAGTATGCTGGCTAACACAATATGTATGCTAATTAACACCCTTTATGCTAGTTAACATACCTAGTATGCTCACTAGCATTCCGAGTATGTTGTTTAGCAGAAAGTTTATGCTAGTTAGCATTCATAATATGTTGGGTGTGTTGTTTAGCATAATGAGTAAGCTAGTTAGCATGCCTAGGAATCTTACATAATATGCTTGTTAACACAATATGTATGCTAATTAGCACCCTTTATACTAGTTAACTATTGGAATTAGGGTTGCAAGAAAACACACACAGCTGAGAGAAGACAAAGGAAACTCAAGGCACACAACAAAGAGTGTATTACTTAGTGTGCAATGAAAAGATAGATAGCCCTAGAGCTCAAGGGGTTCATCATTCAGTACTCCCCTATATAACGTGCGTTCGCGGGGTATTTAAAAAACCCCTCTTTTAACATGTTTGAATGAATAAAATGACCTCTTATTTTAGGATATCTTTCCAAAATTGAATATAAAAACCCCTTATTCTAATGTATCTCTAATGAATTGCCTAATTTTTTTCATTTTAAAATCCATCCTTTTGAACTCACATTATACATTAACATAATTACATAGTGCACCCCCCTAGCCCTAGAGTGATGGGTGTATATACAATGCACGGGGAAAAACCTCCTAAAGAGGGAAAAATGCCCTGGTGATCCTATTGTGTTCACACACATCACTACCACATGTATATGGTAACAAGTTCCCCCTGGGAGTGATGTGGTGAACGAGGGATGGCATGAAGAGTAAAGGGAAGTGCCATGTCCTAAGGACAGGATCAGTTCACAAAGGGGAGCAAGCCCATAGCTTTGCGGAAAGCTTGGAGCTTCTTACAAGACAATGCCTTTGTGAAAAGATCTGCAAGTTTGTCCTGTGTTGGCACATAAGCCAAGCTGACCTCTCCTGCTGAGAGCCTCTCCCCAACATAGTGATAATGCATGTCAATGTGCTTTGTGCGAGCATGAAAAACTGGGTTTTTGCAACTGCCAATGCACTCTAACTGTCAATGTAGATGATGTTGGCAATGTCTTGTCCAACACCCAAATCAGCCATAAGGCATCTGAGCCATACGCACTCAACTTAGCTGTGAAGACTGTCCTATACTCAGCCTCAGAACTAGAAGTGGCCACATTAGGTTGCTTCTTGCTCAACCATGAAATACATGAACTGCCAATCATGAAACAAAAACCACTTGTGGACACTCGCGTGGAATAACAACCAGCACAATTTGAGTCCGAAAAAGCATGTAAATCTGGCGGCAATGATCCCCCTTGGGATAAAACAAGTCAAGATGCAAAGTGCCACTCAAGTAGCAAAAAATCCTCTTGACCGCCTTCCAATGCTTAGACCCTGGGCTGTGAATAAATCTACTGACCTGTGAGATTGCAAACTAAATATCCGACCTCGTTTGCATACATAAATGAGGCATCCAACAGTAGTTTGGTAAAGAGTGACACCAGTAGGATCACCAGCATCATGTAGACTCAACTTCAAACCTATTTCCATGGGAGTGGCAATAGGTTTGCAATCCTCAAGTCCAAAATTACATAGCAATGTCTTATGTAACTTTTCTGACATAAGGCAATACCACCATCACACTGCTTAAACTGTATGCCCAAGTAATGATGCAATAGCCCCAAATCTTTCATCTTGAAAGTAGCATTCAAATAAGCCTTAAATTCAGCAATATGTGCCTCATTGGGACCAGTGATCAACAAATCATCCACATAAAGAACAACAATGAGAAGTACATCACCCTCACTCTTGACATACAATGTGCTTTATGTTGGATTGTTACCAAAGCCTCATTTGACCAAATGAGTGTTACCTTTCTCATACCAATCACAAGGAGATTGCTTCAACCCATACAAATCCTTCTTACATCTGCACACTTTGTCCTCTTGTCCTTTCTTGACAAAATCGTGAGACTCCATTACATAGACTTTCTCAAAAATGTCACCATTCAAGAAAGTAGTAACAATATCGGATTGATGTACAACCCAACCAAACTGAGTTGTCAATGCACATAGAAAACAGATAGTAGTCATATGACAAGTGGGAGCAAAATTTTCTTCAATTTCTATGCCTTTTGTTGTGCATAGCCTTTTTGCAACAAGTCGAGCCTTATGGTGATCAACCTCACCATCTCGCTTGCGTTTTGACTTGTAAACCCACTTTGTACCAATGGCCTTTTTTCCATATGCAAATCACATAAAGTCCTTGTGTCATTTTCTATAAGTGCATCATATTCTGATTGCATGGCAGCCATTCAATTTTCTAAATTATGTGCTTCATCAAAAGATAGAGGTTCCTCTATATCACATAAGCTAGACACAACCAAAGCATAACAATTTGATGCATAAGATGCATGGTGAGAGCCTGAACAAGTGAGCCTAGACAAAGGTACATCCAATTTATTGTCACACAATGTATGCACCAGCCATTTTGGCATACCTCTAGCCTACTCATTTTCAGCCCTTTCCTCATCAAGTACATCATGTACATATGCATCAGTGAGAGCCTGAACAAGTGAGCCTAGACAAAGGTACATCCAATTTATTGTCACACAATGTATGCACCAGCCACTTTGGCATACCTCTAGCCTACTCATTTTCAGCCCTTTCCTCATCAAGTACATCATGTACATATGCATCAGTAATAGGCTGATCTGTAACATTTTCAAAAACCCCCATAGGTTGTACATTTGCCTCATTAGAAGTTACATTCAAACTTCCCACTATTGAAAAGAGGCAACAAAGTGTCATAAATGTCCTGTGAGCTTACGTTAATATCTCTAATACATGACAACAAGGACTGAACAGAAATTTCCACAAGCACAACATCCTATGAAACCAGAATACGCTTTGTTTGTGGATGATACAACTTGTAACCTTTGCTTTCAGCACTATAACCAACAAAAATACATGTGACAGCCTTATCATCCAATTTTTAGCATTGTGTTTGTGGCACCAAAGCATATGCCAAACAGCCAAAAACACGCAAGTACTCAATAGAAGGCTTTCTATCATGCCATGCTTCATATGGAGTAATAGACTGCAAAGCTTTTGTAGGACACCTGTTGAGTACATAAGTGGCACACATGATGGCCTCAAGCCAAAATGAATGCACAAAGCTTGACTTTTGACCATACATCGTGCCATTTTTGTAAGTGGCTTGTTTTTCCTCTCAGCAACACCATTTTGCTAAGGCTTATAAGGCATTGTACATTGGTGTTTTATCCCACGACTAGCCAGAAATGCATTAAATTCATGAGACATATACTCCCCCCTCGATTGGAACGGAGAGTGCCCATAGTACATTTCCAGACATTTTCAGCCATAGCCAGAAATTGTTTGAAGCACATAAAAACTTCGGACTTTGCTTTAAGAGGAAATACCCATGCATGCCTGGAGTAATCATCAATGAAAGTCACAAAGTAAAGGTAATTGCTCAAGGACGGAGTTTGCATGGCCCCACAAACATCACTATGCACAAGCTACACCCTGCATGTGGCCCTAACTGAACCATCCTTTGGAAACTTAGAACGTTGCATCTTACCCAAAATACAGCCTTCACAAACATGTTTGACAGGTGCTTCAAGAGGCGACAAAGAAGCAACCATATCAAATTTCTGCAAACGCACCAGACTAGTAAAATTAAAATGACTCAAACGTGCATGCCAAAGTTTTGCATTTAAAATAGCCTTTGAATCCACAACTATGTTTGCAAAATTCTACCCACACTTGTCAGACAAAGTGAGCTTATATAGCCCCCGTCATAAAATGCCAGATGCAACAATTTCATCGCCGAAATTGAGATCATGTACTGTACATTTGTCATCCACAATTTTACTACAAGACCAAGTCTACCAAGTGCAGATATAGACAAAAGAGTCTTCTTGATCCCAGGTACAGAAAGTGCATCAACAAGTGTGAAAGAACTGCCATTTGCAGCAGTAAGCACAATCTTTCCAACTCCATGAACCGGATAGGAGGCATTGTTGGCACAAGAAGTAACTAAATTTCCATGAGGGACAAACTGAAGAGAGGTGAACAAATCACAATGTGAGGTAATGTGCTTTGTAGCACCACTGTCAAAACACCACACATGTGAATCTGCAGCAACTTCCATGTGATAGCGGGAAAAAGAGCAGTGCAATCGGGTGGCCTCTTCACTCGTGCACACTCCACAAACCACGCCTCATGCAAACAAGCAAAGAACAAAACAAAGGGGGCACCATCCTAAATTAAGAGGTTTAGGGACCTCACACATAGTGCACATAGGCAAGTGAGACTTCTGGCATTATGATGGCATCCAAACATATGGCAAAACACATAGAAACGAAGCTTAGGGACCTTATGTAGCATATATATACACAAGACATCAGCTTAACAATACAACGGCATCTGATCATACATAACAAGGATATAGAGAAGCAAGCCAAGGATGGCATAATCCCTTGTCAAAAACAATCAACCCAGCAAGTAGGTATGATCCTACTAGCAACACATCAATACCTTAGAGAATGATGGCGAGGATGGTGGCCATGGAGCATGAGAGAAGACTCCTTATTTAGGTTTTAGGGCTAGTAATGTAGCATGCTAGAGGGAGAGAGAGAGAGGGAGAGAGAGTAGAGCTCCATCCATAGCTCCTCGTTGTGAGCAATGTCGTCATAGCTTCATTGCTTGGTGAAGTGGGTGAAGTGTTGGTTTTGAGTGAGAGAAGGCCTCCTTATATAGGTTTCTGAGAGGGTTTAGGATTAGGGATAAACATGCTTAAATCCGCTGATTGGGGTTACTTTTTGCTTAGGGTGGTCAACAGATTGAGGTCACCTGATATGTCACCATCAAGATATTCTCTAGAGTGATGTGAGAGGGGAGGGTAAATGCTGATTTTTCTGATTGTGACACATGGGATAAGGCCTTGACCAGCATTTAAGAGCAGGTAAGTGACTGTTGAAACTGGAGGTTCTGCACATGTCAGAGGGTCCTCCTAAATATCAAATTCTCAAAAAATCCTCAACCATGGCTTCTTTTGACATGTGTTCTTTGAAAAAATCAGCATGTCTCTTTTCAACTCAAAAGTCTTTATCCCTGTTGACTCACCTTTACCATAAGATTTTCCCCTTTTCTCCTCCTGTAACTGCATTGTTGATGCCCAATCACTGCTTCTAGTAACAGTGAACTGTTACCTACCAAATACTTATGGTGTAGTAAAAAACATTTACCATGGGTTAAAAAAAGTTACTGTAGGTAAAAAGTGATTTGTATTTACCATGTAGGTGAAAAATATTTACTGTGGTAAAAAATATTTACTGTCGGTAAAAAAGTGAAAACGGAGTATGCTGTGCTGTGAGTCCACACGAACATCCTCGTGTAAATTTCACTAGAAATTCACACCTAGAATGGGCTATTCTGTAAGATATAGGTTGTAGGCATGCATAAGAGCTCGTTCCCACGTATCTTCTATCCATGGCACTTTTTACTCTTTGGTGCTTGTGAAGTAGATTTTTCTTCTCTTTCGAGATCCCTTGGACTAGAGTATCCTCATCTCCCCAACAACTGACTGTGCCTTTATTGCATCTTCAGAAGGGGTCCTAAAAACCATGCATCATATAGCCCTCCCCCTTAAGCTAGAGGTATTTGATGCCTCTAGCTGTAGGTTGTGCTACAATAGGGTTCTCTTGAATACTTACCCACCTGGTACCAATTGAATTTGCCATGTTACTGCTTTCTTGGCTGATGCACCCTGTTTAGTCCTTTCTGATGAATAATTGTATCCATCCATGACTAACAACTGGTCTCCTAGACCCTTGAAAGCCATACCCCATCCATTGTCAATATCCACTTTCACTGGTAGCATTCTCTTTTTTTCTTTTTTTCTTCTCTTTTTTTCCTTTTTTTTTTCTTTTCTTTTCTATTTTTTTGTCTTCTCTTTTTTTTTTTTTTTTTTGAAACGACTATGTACATGATTGTTACCTTAGTTGGAGCTCGAATATGATGAGCTCTCCTCTGAACCATCCTTAGCATTGATTTCACCAGCATATGGCTGTGAAAGACAACATTGGTAGGCCTTCAATCGCCAACCATTTACCGGGGTCTGATGTACCTTACCATCTAGGTCACCTAGTTGGTAACTACCATTTGAGAACCTCTGTATCACTACAAAAGGGCCTTCCCACTTAAGCAAGAACTTACCATCCTTCCTGCGATCAAAGCGATTGTCGTATCTGAGCACTAAAGAACCTTCCTTGATACCTTTCTTGACAAGGTTGCGATTGAACTTCTTTCGTTTCTTCTCTGCCTGGGCTGCATAGTACTTCACTGCTGACTCTCGATCTAGCCCTAACCTCTCCAAATCGATGATTCTTCCTTCCACCTGCTTCTCTTGACTATCCTCTTGATGTGCTTTTAGAACTCGGAGGCTCGCTAGCTCCACTTCTATAGGCAATAGTGCCTCTTGCCCGTAAACCAAGTGAAAAGGTGTATACCCCAAGGATGTTTTAAAGGATGTTCTGTAGGCCCAAAGTGCTGCATCTAGGTGTTTGTCCCATGCCTTAGGATGTAAATGCACTTGCTTAGTGATGATTTTACATATAAGACCATTTACTTTTTCCACAAGACCATTGCACTGAGGGTAGTATGGTGTAGAGTGCCTGCGCTTGATTTTTAACTTGCTCATCAATTGCCCGACTAAATCAGCTCGAAATCCCGGTCCCCTATCCGAGAGAATCTCCAAAGGTGTGCCAAAACGGCAACAAATGCATTCAAAAATGAAATCACTCACGTCCTTGGCTGTGATGCGCTTTGTGGGACGAGCTTCTGCCCATCTGGTCATGTACTCCACCCCCATAATGATGTATTCCTTCCCTGATTGAGTGCAAGGTAGTGGCCCTATTGTATCTATCCCCCATTTTTCAAATGGCCCATAGGTTTTCATTGGATGCTGATTTTCATGGGTAAGACGCCTTGGTCCAGCTTTTTGGCAAACCTCACATGTGCGTCACCAATGTTGTACATCTCGATGGAGGTTTGGCCACGTGAACCCTGCTTGTAAAATCTTTCTGCTAGTAATCTCTTGTGCAAAGTGGCCACCACACACACCTTCATGACAACTAAACAAAATATCCTTTATCTCTTGGGATGTAGGAACTCTCCTTAAGACAACATCTTTCCCTCTACAATACAAGTCCTCATTCACTAAGCTATAGCTGGTAGCCTTTTTTGCCAACCACCTACGTTCACTTTTGCTCATACCAGAGGGTGCTTCACAATGCTCAAGAAAGTAAAGTAAATCATGCAGGTCCTCCTTTCCCTGGTATAAAGGACTTTTCACAAGGATAGCACCTACTATGAGAGTTTGTAGTTCTTCACCTGCTAAGGCATCTACTTCTCGATTTTGATCTCTAGGTACAAAGTGCACTCGAACTTCTTTAAAACCCTTCAACAAGGCCTTTGCTTCCCTCATCTTAACAGACAATTTGTCATTTTTACAGGCCCATACACCAACCATTTGCTTAACAATCAACATGGAGTCACCAAAAACATTTAGCTTTGTGATGCCCTGAGAAAGACAACATTGCAACCCTAAAACAAGGGCATGGTACTCTGCCTCATTGTTAGAATGAACCTCTTTTAGATGAAACCCTTTTGCAAAGATCTTCTCCTTCTCTGGACCTAATATTACTATGCCTGCTGATGCCTTGTCTTTGGTCCTCTTGTAAGCCCCATCAAAATACAGACTGTGTGCTCCCAGTAGAACTTCAGGCTCCGGGATAGGCGGTACCTTACTAGGTGCCTCTTTCTTGGCCTTCTCATGACACCTTTGTGTGAGGACATCTGCCAAACAAGCACGGGTGGAATCCTCTACTTGTAGTGTGTAGTCAAACTCTTGAAGCTGCACCACCCACTTTGCTATTCTTTGAGACAATTCCATGTGTTGTAGGGCATATGGAAAAACCTCCTCAGTTGTGATCACCACAAATTGTCTCGGAAGTAAGTAAGCCCGAAACTTCTCCACTACAAACTTAAGAGCTAGCACCAATTGCTCAGTTGCGTTGAAACCCTTTTCAGCAGCTGTCATCACTCTACTAGAGAAGTAGACTGGTCTCATGAGAGATGTCTTTGGGTCTTTTTGCATCAAGACAGCTCCTAGAGCTTCTGGACCTACACTAGGATTTACATAGAATAATTCACCCCATGTGGGTTGTAGGACGACGGGCAATGAGCTCAAAATGGTTTTAACTTCTTGAAAGCACCTTTCACCCTCCTCACTCCATGTCAATGTAGTGTGTTTAGTGAGCTGCTGCAAAGGATAGATTGCCTGAGAAAGGAGATGTATGAATCGTCCCATGTAGCGAACCTTTTGAATGAAGGAGACTAGTTGCCTCACGTTTGAAGGAGTAGGTAAAGCTAACAATGTCTTTACCTTTTCAGGGTCAGCCTCAATACCATCTTGAGACACAACATGGCCTAGTAGAGTGACCTTGCTCTCACCTATGTGGCACTTGTCTTTATTCAATTGCCCACCCAATTGGGCCAGACGGGTGAAACCTTCATCAACCTTGGACAGATGTACTTCCCTAGAGCTGTAAATGCAAAAATCATCAATGAAGACTCGTATGGACTTACCAAAGTAAGGTTGAAACACCAAGTTCATAAACCTCTGGAAAGTAGCTGGGGCATTAGTTAAACCAAAAGGCATAACTCTATAAGCAAAACACCCCCAAGGTGTTATGAAGGTAGTCTTTCTTTGGTCTTCATCTGCAATTCTGATTTGGAAGTAGCCTGAGTACCCATCACACACTGTGTACCTTTCATGACCAGCCACTTCATTTAGTATTTCATCTTGAAAAGGCAAAGGAAAATGGTCTCTTTTTGTGGCTGCGTTTAGAGGCTTGTAATCCACACATACCCTCCACTTCCCATTTTTCTTTGGTGCTACCACAACTGGAGACACCCACTCAGAATCTTCCACTGGGTAGATAAATCCTGCCTTGAGTAATCTTTTTACTTCTTTTAAGAGTGCATCTTGTTGCACTAGCCCTAATATCCTTAGCCTTTGCACCACTGGTTTGGCACCTTCCTTTAATTGGATATGGTGTTGGGTATCCGTCACTCCTATAATGTGCTCGTAATCAATTATAAAGAGGCCAGCATGCTTCTTTAGTACCTGCAAATAGGGTTCTCTCTCTTCTTCTAGTAGGTCCTTAGCTAGCATCTCCTCTAAGCCTGTGGCTTCTTCCTTGTTTAGAGAGTCTTGACCACCTTCTCCTTCTGGGTTTCGCAGTATTATACCCATGACTTCCAAAGAGCTAGCATCCTCCTCAGATGACTCATCCTCAGATGAAGAGCAACTGCTTGTGCTCCATTCATCCATAGAAGTCTCCATCTCTAGGTCTTGTTGTCTACCCTGCTTCATGTCATACACAATTTTTTGTTGCTTGCCACCTACCTTATGATTTGGTCGCAACTCAAGGGAACGTGTCTCCCAATCTTGCCTAGCTTTCATAGCCATAAGCCAAGGTCTTCCAAGGATTAGCGGATAGCCCTCCCCCTTAGTTGGGATCACATAAGCATCAATTGAGATTGCAACACCAAAAGCTGAAACCTTCACTCCATTAACCTTTCCCACACAAGCCACCCTTACATTATTTGCCATCTTAGCTTGTAAGGAAGTTTGCTCGTTTACTTCCAAACCCAACCTGTGCATTAATTTCTCTGTCATAACACAAATCTCAGCTCCACCATCTACGTACACATTGGAGACTCGCTGACTCTTAATCTCTACATTAATGACTGGCACGATATCCTTCATGCCTCTTGCACTAATAGACCCAACTGACTTTGCCTTAGCCCTCCTGGTGCTGACCATCTTAGACCAGGTTCTACGCATCTTTGGGGAAAGGTGGAGGAGTTGCTGCCATGAAATCTTTGGTCCTTGCTTACTCACATCTGCTACCAGGTCGTAAGGTATGGATCCTACCCCAAGTGGAAAGTCTTCTACTCCTATGTGCCTCCTTGACCTACTCTTCCTTTTCTTGTCTCCTATCACTTGGGAGGAACCCTCGTTCCCTTTATCCGGCTCTGAAGCTTCCATTTCATCAGTTCTTTGTCTCCTAACTCTCTTTATTGGCATGGCAACAGCTTCCTCCATTTTTTCTTTCCCTTTATCCTTACCATTGTCAAGACTTATGACAGAGACAGCCCTGTCCTCCCCTCCCAATGGTAGTGGAGGGATCTCTGCTGGTGCTTGTGGTGGTGGAGGAGGGGGTCTCAATATTTGGATTGGTGGAGCCACGTGTGCATTTTGTCCATTTAGTGGCCTAGCTCAAGGAGGAGTGACTTGCTGGCGAGGAGGTCGTCTTTGATTACCATTTCCTTGATAGCGTCGTGGATGGGGGCAATAATACATGCCGTGACCTACCTCTCCACAATTGTAGCAAATGTACTCACGTGCTTGCCTTTGTCCTTCTTGTCTATTTCGTTCATTTCCGGGTTGGGGAGCCCTTACACCTTGAACCAGATTGATGGACAGGCTCTCTAGTTGATTGGTGATTTGTTGAAGTAATTCTTGTTGAGAGGACTCTTGGTCTGTTGCTCCTGTCCCTGCTACTACCCTTGTCGTAGGTTGAGCTAGCGGTGGAGGCTCCATTCCCCCTTGTAGTTGAGCTTGGAATTTTAACTTCCTATCCTTCTCCCTTGCATAAGTCATAGCTTTATCAAAGGTATCTGGGAATTTACCTTTTACCTTTTCTCGAAGGATGGGGTAAAGCCCTGCCAGGAAACAGTCCTTCTTTAGGCATTCTGGCGCCTTTTCTCCTTCACCTAGTGATGCACACCATTTCTCCCACAGGTTGGAAAACTTTCCTTCATAGCTTCTATAGTCATTGGGTGATGTTTGGCGTAGCTCTAAGAGCTGTCTCCATATCTCCTCTGGAGGCTCATGGCGGCGAAATTCTTCGATGAAGGCCATCTTTAAGGACTCCCAATCTCTTCTTTCTTCAGGTGCCAAAGTTTGATACCATAATTTTGCACCTTCCCTCAAGACCAAAGGAAAGGCCCTTAACATAGTAGCTTCGTCATCCCTTCCCGATACCAGAAAGGCCATTTCCAAATTATCCAAAAAGTCTGGAGCAACCTCCCCAGGCTTACCATAAAAATTAGGGAAGGCCATAAGTGAGAGAGTAAACAATTACACAAACAGCTCCAATTTATTTTAAAATAGAGTATGGTAATTACAATTTGGAGCTTTAGCACAACTTAGCTCAAAATAGGATGAAGATCGACACATCAAAGGAATGGTAATAGTCTAGTAAGGGTAGAATGACAGGATGAGGAGAGCGCAAGATTTCCCCAAGTCTCTCGGCTCCAAACAACAAGGCTATTCTTTGCTGATAAAAGATTTTTCTATCAATACAAATATTCACACGGATATGACGCACAAAATGGAAAGGAAACATGCGGGGATCATCATTCTCATTATTGGCATCCATACTTACACACAAGAGCCTAGCTTAGTTGCACCACTTTGGGACCAATGAGCCTGATCAGCCACAGAAGGTCAGCACCTCGGATCACTTCGACTCTTCCTGATGCATCTGTGAAGACGTAAGGCGTGATGGCAACACTTTGTACAATGCTGAGCCTTTTAGCAAGCAACAATTGGATGCTATTACCATAATCAGCATGACGAATGAAAGTGACACCATTAATGTGCAGCACATCATCAACTAAGATAGTTTCCTTAGATTGAGATAACTTCTTGAAAATTAGCAGCAAAGGTAGGGCAGGGAGGCTTTTCACCCGGTCTCCAAAGAGCTTTGGACAATATCCAAAGTGATCTTCACGCGGACATGAGGTTGGCTTGGGATTGGTGGTGTCTGGATTCACAAAGTGCATTGGGAGCACTCGTAGACGGGCGGCAATCTTGTAGGCAAGCCTTCGCCTCTTTGCTTCAGGAGGATTTAGGGGTGAGAGTCGTGGTTGCAAGTTGGAGGTTGAAGTTGGTTGCTCACTAGCCTTTTTCTTGCCTGTGGTGGTCATGTAATCCCTTATTAATGAGATTAAGCCAAATGTTACCTTACGCTTGAGCACGCGCTGCGGCCTTGGGCCACTTAGGTGTAGAGGTGATCTTCCTCCTCTTAGTCGTCTCCTCAGGAAAGAGAGGTCTAGTGATGCTTTCTCTTCCCTTAATGTGTGTCATAGTACCTTCGTGTATGTTGATGTAGAATATTTCAAGCTCGTGTGCGTTGGAGGTTTCTGGAGCACTCATAGGTTGAGAGGAGAGGTATATCAAGCTCTTCTTCTTACTCTCCTTCGTTGGCGACGATCACGAACAAGGCATGTAGAAGAACTTACTTCTTGAATTTCAATGACACTGCAACCTGGTAACAAGACCTCGATGAAAGCTTTTAAGGCCTCTAAAGCCTCCTCCTCTTCTGTTCTCCAATTTGCAAACTCCTCACGCCATTCGTCCATGTTGTAGATTGCACATCTTCATTGCTTGTGGACTGAAGGTCTGTGTAGCCCTCCTCAGTGGGGGAACCAAAATGATAGCGGGAAAAAGAGCAGTGCAATCGGGTGGCCTCTTCACTCGTGCACACTCCACAAACCACGCCTCATGCAAACAAGCAAAGAACAAAACAAAGGGGGCACCACCCTAAATTAAGAGGTTTAGGGACCTCACACATAGTGCACATAGGCAAGTGAGACTTCTGGCATTATGATGGCATCCAAACATATGGCAAAACACATAGAAACGAAGCTTAGGGACCTTATGTAGCATATATATACACAAGACATCAGCTTAACAATACAATGGCATCTGATCATACATAACAAGGATATAGAGAAGCAAGCCAAGGATGGCATAATCCCTTGTCAAAAACAATCAACCCAGCAAGTAGGTATGATCCTACTAGCAACACATCAATACCTTAGAGAATGATGGCGAGGATGGTGGCCATGGAGCATGAGAGAAGACTCCTTATTTAGGTTTTAGGGCTAGTAATGTAGCATGCTAGAGGGAGAGAGAGTAGAGCTCCATCCATAGCTCCTCGTTGTGAGCAATGTCGTCATAGCTTCATTGCTTGGTGAAGTGGGTGAAGTGTTGGTTTTGAGTGAGAGAAGGCCTCCTTATATAGGTTTCTGAGAGGGTTTAGGATTAGGGATAAACATGCTTAAATCCGCTGATTGGGGTTACTTTTTGCTTAGGGTGATCAACAGATTGAGGTCACCTGATATGTCACCATCAAGATATTCTCTAGAGTGATGTGAGAGGGGAGGGTAAATGCTGATTTTTCTGATTGTGACACATGGGATAAGGCCTTGACCAGCATTTAAGAGCAGGTAGGTGACTGTTGAAACTGGAGGTTCTGCACATGTCAGGGGGTCCTCCTAAATATCAAATTCTCAAAAAATCCTCAACCATGGCCACTTTTGACATGTGTTCTTTGAAAAAATCAGCATGTCTCTTTTCAACTCAAAAGTCTTTATCCCTGTTGACTCACCTTTACCATAATATTTTCCCCTTTTCTCCTCCTGTAACTGCATTGTTGATGCCCAATCACTGCTTCTAGTAACAGTGAACTGTTACCTACCAAATACTTATGGTGCAGTAAAAAATATTTACCATGGGTAAAAAAAAGTTACTGTAGGTAAAAAGTGATTTGTATTTACCATGTAGGTGAAAAATATTTACTGTGGTAAAAAATATTTACTGTCGATAAAAAAGTGAAAACGGAGTATGTTGTGCTGTGAGTCCACACGAACATCCTCGTGTAAATTTCACTAGAAATTCACACCTAGAATGGGCTATTCTGTAAGATATAGGTTGTAGGCATGCATAAGAGCTCGTTCCCACGTATCTTCTGTCAATGGCACTTTTTACTCTTTGGTGCTTGTGAAGTAGATTTTTCTTCTCTTTCGAGATCCCTTGGACTAGAGTATCCTCATCTCCCCAACAACTGACTGTGCCTTTATTGCATTTTCAGAAGGGGTCCTAAAAACCATGCATCACCATGCATGCATCATGGACAGCAGGATTATATGTACACTCTGCACATTAAAATCCCATTCTGCATCAACATCATCATCACAATCTCCTTTCACAAAAGACTCAACAATAGTTGCATTTGTAGTGGAACCAGCATTTGCAGTGGAACCACCCTCTTTCTTCTTAGCATCTTTGGCCTTTAACTTAGCACACTACTTGATAAGTGATCATTAGCTTTACAATAATGGCAGCACATCTTCTTTTTGCCTTTATCACCAAAATTTCCAAGCGAATTGCTGTCAGCAGAAGCATTAGAAACAAGTGATTTTCTACTCGCAGAAGAACCATAAGAAGTGGTTGCATTGCTCTTACCACCCTTTCTTTCAGCAACAATTAAAGCCTGTTCAACTGCACACTGTCTAGTCCTGTTTTTTTGGAAAGTGACTCTTGCAAGCAATGTGCATAATGAATCAAACTTGACAACTTCAGGATTTCCTTGGGTCATAAGTCTCCAAGTACTAGCAAAAGTCTGGTAAGAATCTAGCAAGGCATCAAGAACACTCTGCACAAGCGAATTGTTTGAAATTACTTCACCTGCAGAAATAAGTTGCTTATTGATATCCTTGACACCACCAAGGAAAGTGTCCTTGTCATCTTCCTCATGCATAATCTTTGATTCTAGCTCTTTACGTAGCAATGCAATTTTAGTCTCATTGTGACTTGTATAAAGACCAGCCAAAATATCCCAAGCCTGTTTTGCAAATTTTGTTGAACGAATGTGGGGAGTAATAGTGCACTCCACAGACAATACAATCAATGCATGAGTCTGTGCATCTTTTACATCCCAGCGAGCTTGCTTAGCTATAGGCAAAACAACTCTAACAGCAGCAAGACCTGCAACATCCTCAACATCGCCTACATCTTCAGAACCACGACGTATAGCAATGCCCTACATAATATTCCAAATGCCCTTTGACACAAGAACATGTTGTATTATATAAGCCCACATAGGGTAATTGTCCCAATCCAATCTATCCTCAGCAGCAAACATCTTGAACACATCTGTGTTGTTGTCAGCCATGGTAAATGTTTCACCTGATGTGAAAACTGTCCAAAAAAATAGAAGAAACAAAGCGAGAACAACACTTTCTATATAGCACAAACTGTAGAAGACTGCAAGAGACCTGTTATGCAAAAAACGGTGCTGACCAAAATTCTGCACAAAATGGTGAAAAAGCTTGTGCAGTACTGCCTGTAGTAGTGGAAAACGGAGGCCGAAATGAGCTCGAATCAAAAATCTGAGCAGACTAGGCTCTTCGAGCTACCCCAAATTTTTTGTCGAGTTACGAACGCTCACCAAAGCTCATTAAAAACGAAGAAAGCGAGCAAGCATGTGCTGGAGATGCCGGCGACTAAGCCCAGGAGGATGCAACCTTCTCTGATACCAATTGTTGGAATTAGGGTTGCAGGAAAACACACACAGCTTAGAGAAGACAAAGGAAGCTCAAGACACACAACAGAGAGTGTATTACTTAGTGTGAAATGGAAAGATAGATAGCCCTAGAGTGATGGGCGTATGTACAATGCACGGGGAAAAAACCTCCTAAAGAGGGGGAAAATGCCCCGACGGTCCTAGTGTGTTCACACACATCACTACCACATGTATATGGTAACATTAACTAGTATTCTCACTAGCATTATGAGTATGTTGTTTACACAAGGTTTATGCTAGTTAGAATTTCTGGTATGTTGGGAATGCTATTTAGCATAATGAGTATTCTAGTTACCATGCCTAGTAATCTCCTAGCATACAGAGTATGCTAGTTAACACAATATTTATGCTAATTAACATGTAAGCAATCTTACAGAGTATGCTAGTTAGCACAATATGTATGCTAGTTAACACCCTGCATACCTAGTATGCTCACTAGCACGCTGAGTACGCTATTTAACATAAGCTCACTAACATGTTGAATATGTTGTTAAACATAAGGTTTATGCTCGTTAACATTCCTAGTATGATGGGTATGTTGTTTAGCATAATGAGTATGCTAGGTAGCATGTCTAGTAATCTACCTAGCATATAGAGTATGCTAGTTAACACAATATTTATGATAATTAACACCACTTATGCTAGTTGGCATGCCTAGTATGCTCATCAGCATGTTGCTTATGTTGTTTAACACAATGTTTATGCTAGTTAGCGTTCCTAGTATGAAAACTAGCATGCTGACTATGTTGTTTGATGTAATGAGTATGCTAGCTACCTTTCCTAGTATGCTAATTAGCATAATGGGTATGCTTGTTAGCACATTCTATGCTTGTATAGCATACCTAGTATGCTAATTACCTGGGTATGATCAGTTGCATAATTGGTATGCTAATCAGCACACCTATTGTTCTTGTTAGGATGAAAAGTATGCTAGTCAGAACCTAGTTCATGCTCATTAGCATACTTTCTATTCTTCTTATCACACATTCTATGTAGTTTAGCTTACCTCATATGCTAAACAACACATTGTTATGCTTGTTAGCACAGCTAGTATGCTAGTTAGCATCCTAGGTATGCTGATCAGAACATTGTCCATGCTAGTTAGCATACATGTTATGCTAGTTAGCATATCTAAGGATCACATAAAATTCAAAAGGAACAATGGCCTCCTATCTGTGTATTAACCTTTGAAAGAAATTTGGAAAGCCCAAAGTGTTGACGACAAATGAGTATCCCAAGTAGTCCCTTTCTTTTTGCACCATAGTGGTCAGTATTCTTTTTAGAGTGTTGTTGTAGATTTCAGCGTGTCCATTGCTTCTTGAGTAGTAATAGTAGTGGCTTGCCGATGCTTGATAGAAAAATCTTCATTTAGCTACTCAATCACTTTCTTTAGAACCATTATCAAAAATCGATTCCAAAGAGCAACATATCTAGTTGTGAGGTTTTTGTATAGGAATTTTGTAGTGCACCTGGATGTCTTATCCGACAATGCTTGAGCCTTAATCCATTTGGTGACATAATTTGTTGTAGTAGCAATGTGATTCTTCCCTCTGGTCATTTTGAAAATCCCCATGAAATCCAAACCCTGTTTTATGAAAGTTTCTAGGGGTGATATTGGGTGTAGTGGCATCATGTCCTTGGCATTGGGTCGACCTAAGTGTTACCAAGCATCACATTGCTTGGCCACCTTCCTTGCATATTTGAATAACAAATCTTGCCATAACCCAGCCTAAAGAATTTTAGCCTGGTGGTTTTACCTAAGTAGTTCCCAGTTGAATCTCCTTCATGAGCTCTAGGAGAATGTCGGTACTTTTAGTTTCATAGATGAATAATATATCTTGTCTTTCCCTAGTCAATATAATGTGTCATTTATCATGGAGAAATTTATAGATTGCCACAAGGTTTCCAATGGATATCCCTTGGAGCACTTCAATGTTTTCAAGAAGTAAACAATGTTGTCCCATGGAGTGCTTTTTGAAACATTGAATAGTATTGCATCTAGAAACTAGTCTTGAATGCCCAAGACATCTTCATTGGATTCAAGGGCGACCTTGGTCAAGAAATCGGCTTCAAATTATTATTATTTTTTCTTGTGGTTAATCTAAGTAATTTCCCCTTATTATGTACTTTATTTTTCAAAAAAACAAGGGCTTGATCATTTGTAAAGAAGATGAATTCATTGCCTCAGCAATGAATTCATTGCCTTAGCAAGTAGCGATGAAACTTATCCACCACTGAGTACACCATGCCCAAAGTTTCTTGTTCTATGGTGGAATATCCTTTCTCTACATCCAAAAATTGCTTGCTAATGTAGTAGATGGGATATTCTAGATCCCCATTAGGTTGAGCTAGAATAGCTCCTAGAGCGATGCCTGATGCATCCACTACACATGAAAGATGGTGTTCCATTTTGGCTGATGAAGGAGAGGTCTATTGTATACCAAGTCCTTTAGGGTGGGAAATGCCTCTTAGCACATGCTCATCCACTGAAATAAAAGTTCCTTCTTGGTGAGTGCATGTAGAGAATTATCTTTCTTTGCAAATCTTGGTATGAATTGAATATGAAAAGTGACATACTCTAGAAAGTTGCTAACCTCACTTGCCGATTTTGGTGCCTCTGCTTCCATAATAACTTTTATCTAAGCCATTTTCATACCTTTGTTGAACACTATATGTCCCAACAAGATTTCATTGAAAACTCCAAACACATATATCAGGGTTTAGATTGACTCGCTTTTCTCTACATTGATGAACACTATTTCATGGTATTTTAAGTGCTTGGTTATGGCCAAAGACACAGCTAAGTCATCCACAAAAATTTCCATTGAACTTTTTGAGGTACTTTTAGAAAATTTGCATCATTACCCTCTGAAAAGTGACAGGTGCATTGCACAATCCAAATGGAATTGCTAAGTACATGAGTGCTCCTTATTCTAGTATAAATGTTGTCTTATCTTTGTCCTCCAAATCTAAGGTGATCTAGTTATACTAGTAGACACATCTAGAAAACTAGACATCTTAGGATCCACTACCTAATCCAACATCATGTATGTGAATGGTAGGGGAAAGGTGTCATTGACATTCTTGTCATTCATTCTTCTAAAATCCACACACACACACATGTGTAGCTTCATATTCTTCTTTGAGACCAGTACTATAGAAACAACCAATCTCACTGCTCTCAACCTCTGCAATCAAACTTGCTTTGAGAAGATTATCAATTTCCTTTTGCACCTTTTCATGTCAATATGATACCACGCAAACACATCCTTGTACTCTCTAAACAACTTGATCAACTTTTCCTCAAGCTCTTCAGGCAAGTCCTTGTTGATCTTGACTATTTGAGAGTTTTCCATATCTCTTAGCTCCATTTCTTGTAGTTCCTCTTGTGGATTTTTTTGTGTCACCTGTATTGTCCTGTTTTGTCTAAGGGTTGCGAATTCTCTGACCCCCTCCTGACATTCTATGAAATGAGCTGGAAATCTTTGTTTTTGTTCCTCTAGCTTTAGACCAATAGATAATGATTTAAACTCAATGTGGTCATTGGAAATATGTATATTTCCCTAAGGTCCCAAAGCACGTTCTTGGTGGATTCAGTAAATCCCATAGCATTAGTTGGTACAGTGACGCCCTTCTTTCTCTTTTTTGTAGCAGTACGAGCGTTCCCACAGCATTAGGTAGTACAATGAGTCCTTCTTTCTTAACGTGATCATTGACTCATTGGTTTGTCTAGCACTCTTGTAGCTCTTAATCACGGTCTTCCCAATAGAATTTTGTAGGTAGTTCCAACTTCTAATACCAAAAATGATGCTAGAAACTCTCGAGGCGATCACTTTCTAAAATGTGTATCATATCATGTGAGTTAACTAGAGAGGATTAATAATAATCCAAAATGTATACTTTTATGAATACATTAGAGGGAGTGAGGGTTTTTTAAATAGGCACAGAGTGTAAATATAGCATGTATATATATAGGGGTATTAACACTAGGTTGGTAATGGAACACTTGTCCTGAGACACTTTTATGTCCTAGTGTTAAGTGAGCAACTTCCTTGAACTGCATCTACATCAGCATCACAATCTCCTTTCACAAAAAACTCTACAATAGGTACACTTGTAGTGGAACCAACCTGTTTCTTTTCATGAGGCTTTTCATTTTCTAAACTCACCCTTCACTTCACTTATGCACTCGATATGTGTTGAAAGTATTTCTATTTTTCCAAGATTGGGGAGACCTAATTCTTAGCCTCTTTTGCCTTCCAACTTAGGACACTGCTTGATCAAGTGATTATTGGCTTTACAATAATGGCAACGCATCTTCTTTTGCTTTGTCACCAAAATTCCCAGACAAAGTATTGTCAAGAGAAGCATTAGGAAGAGGTGATTTACCACTCGTAGAGGAACCATGAGTAGTGGTTACATTGTTGTTACCACTTTTCCTTTGAGCAGCAACAAAAGCCTATTCACTTGCATGTTGTTTAGCCCTGTTCTTTCTTGAAAGTAACTCTTGCAACAACAATGTGCATAATGCATCAAACTTGACAACTTCTGGATTTCCTTAGGTCATAAGTTTCCAAGTACTAGCAAAAGTCTGGTAAGAATCTCGCAAAGCATCAAGAACAGTCTGCACAAGGGAACTGTCAAAAATGACTTCACTTGCAGAAATAAGTTGTTCATTAATATCCTTGATACAAACAATAAAAATGTCCCTTTCATCTTCCTCATGCATAACCTTTGCCTCCAACTCTTTACGCAACAATGCAATTTTAGCCTCAATGCGACTTGCATAGAGACCAGCCATAATATCCCAAGCCAATTTTGTAAATTTAGTTGAACGAATGTGGGAGTAATAGTGCACTTCACAGATAATGCAATCAATGCATGAGCCTGTGCATCTCTAACATCCCAACAAGCCTGCTCAGCCGTAGGCAAAACAGCTCTAGCAACAGCAATCCTACCACTAAAACCTGCAACATCCTCAACATCGCATGTATCCACAGAACCAGGACGTACATCAATGCCCTGCACAAGATTTCAAATTCCCTTTGATACAAGACCATGTTGCATTATGTAAACCCACATTGGGTAATTGTCCCCATCCAATCTATTCCCAACAACAAACATCTTGAATATATATGTGTTGTCAGCCATGGCGATTGCCTGTATCTGATGTAAAAACTGCCCAAAAAGAGAAGAAATAGAGAGGGACTAATGCGTGCTATATAGCACAACCCAAAGAAGATTATAAGAGACTTGTTATGTTGAAAACGGCACTAATAGATATTTTGCACAAATGACAAAATTGCATGTGCAGCAGTGCTCGGAGTGGAAACGGAGGCAAAAATGAGTGTGAAAGGAAAATCTGAGCAAACCAAGCTCTACGAGCTTGCCCAAAGTATTTGTTGACCTGTTGATACTCACCAAAGCTCACTGAAATCGGTGAAAGTGAGAAGGCATGTGCAAGCGATGCTAGCGACTAAGCCCAGCAGGATGCAACCTGCTCTGATACCAATTGTTGGAAATAAGGTTGCAAGGAAACACACATAGCTTGGAAAAGACAAAGAAAGATCAAGGCACACAGCAAAGAGTAGTGGTACTTAGTGTGCAATGGAAAGATAAGATAGCCCTAGAGTGATGGGCGTATATACAATGCACGAGGGGAAAAACCTCCTAATGAGGAAAAAAATTCCCCAACGGTCCTAAGTGTATTCACACACATCACTACCACATGTATATGGTGACATCCGCAAGCCTCTGTAATGAAATTTAACATTGCTATTTATTGCACATCCATGGCGATCAATTTCAACCATTGTGCACATTGAGAAAAATCCTTCCCGAGCGTAAAGTAAATTTGATAACTCGTTTCCAATGTGACTACATAGCCAAAGTGAAAATCAAGTTGACTGATGCTTCGGCTTTGACATCAGTATTTGTTGGCTTAAGTGTGTTGTTGGGGTAGGTCCTCAACCAATATCCATTGATCGGCTTCTTTAGACACTCTCCATCAAAAGAAAAAATATTTCATCCACAAAGTAGGGACCTATCCACATCAATATCAACTTCCCTAGAATCTTGTCGGCTCTTGTATTGGACACTACAATAAAGCACTTTCCTTAAAATACCTGAATCTTTTAATGTCGATCTACAATTGTTTTCCTCCGCATTTGTGCTATATCACTTATTGCTTGAGCATGAAGCCAATTTTCTTGAAGCATCAAAATATTTTCCACTCAATTTCTCCTAGATTGCTCCATCAACAAGAATTCTTGCACTACAATGCACCTACTAGGCACCAAAAATTCCATTTTCATCATTATCTCTATTCCATGGACCATTTTGAAAAAGGTGGAGTTGGTACTTGTTTTGTATGTGGTTCTGAAAACCCATAATGCCATGTGTAGTTTCTACTCTCAATCTATTTTCTTCGTCTCAAAAATCTCAATCTATGTGTAGTTTCTACTCTCAATCTATTTTCTTCTACAAAAAATTTCTTGTCAACTCGGCTTGCCCATTGGCCTAGGAATAATAAAATCTCAAGTCCTTGTACACAGTCAAATGAGTTTGGACTCATAAACCACTTTTTTAAAGAACCTGATGTTACCATATACATGTGGTAGTGATGTGTGTGAACACACTAGGACCGCCGAGGCATTTTTTCCCTCTTTAGGAGGTTTTTTCCCCCGAGCATTGTATATATGCCCATCACTCTAGGGCTATCTATCTTTCCATTGCATACTAAGTAGCACACTCTCAATTGTGTGCCTTGAGCTTCCTTCGTCTTCTCCAAGCTGTGTGCGTTTCTCTGCAACCCTAATTCCAACAATTGGTATCAGAGCAGGTTACGTCCTCCTGGGCTTAGTCGCCAGCTGCTCCAACACACGCCTGCTCACTTTCTCCGATTATAGTGAGGTTTGCCAAGCGTTCGCAGGTTGACAAATATTTTGGGAGAACTCATAGAGCTTAGTCTAGTCAAATTTCTGATTCGGGCTCATTTCGGCCTCCGTTTCCACTACAGGCAGGTCTGCACATGCAATTTCGTCGTTTTGTGCAAAATTTTTGTCAGTGCTGTTTTCTGCATAACAGGTGCCTTACAGTCTTCTACGGTTTGTGCTATATAGCACGTGTTGTTCCCGCTCCGTTTCTCCTAGTTTTGAGCAGTTTTCACAACAGATGCATTACCATGGCTGACAACAACACAGATGTCTTCAAGATGTTTGCTGCTGAGGAAAGGTTGGATGGGGACAATTACCCTATGTGGGCTTATATGATGCAACACATTCTTGTGTCAAAGGGCGTCTGGAATATTGTGCAAGGCATTGATGTACGTCTTGGTTCTAAGGATGTAGGCGATGTTGAGGATGTTGCAGGTCTTGCTCGAAGGATTGCTGCTATTAGAGTTGTTTTGCCTACGGTAGAACAAGCTCATTGGGATGTAAACGATGCGTAGGCTCATGCATTGATTGCGTTGTCTGTGAAGCGCACCATTGCTCCTCAGATCTGTTCTGCAAAATCTGCAAAACAGGCTTGGGATATTTTGGCTGGTCTTTATGCAAGTCGCAATGAGGCTAAAATTTCTTTGTTGCATAAAGAGCTGGAGTCGAAGATTATGCATGAGAAAAATGATATGGACACTTTTCTTGCTGGTGTCAAGGATATCAATGAGCAACTTATTTCTGGAGGTGAAGTCATTTCAGACAGTTCCCTTGTGCAGACTGTTCTTGATGCCTTACCAGATTCTTACCAGACTTTTGCTAGTACTTGGAGACTTATGACCCAAGGAAATCCAAAAGTTTTCAAGTTTGATGCATTATGCACATTGTTGTTGCAAGAGTCACTTTCCAAAAAAAACAGGACTAGGCAGCGTGCAGTTGAACAGGATTTTATTGCTTCTCAAAGAAAGGGTGCTAACAGAAATGCATCCACTTCTTATGGTTTTGCTGCGAGTGGCAAAACTTCTGTTCCTAATGCTTCTGCTCACAGCAATTCGTCTGGAAATTCTCGTGATAAGGGCAAAAAGAAAATGCGTTGCCATTATTGTAAAGCTAATGATCACTTGATCAAGTCGTGTCCTAAGTTGAAGGCCAAAGAGGCTAAGAAAAAAGAGGGTGGTTCCACTGCAAATGCTGGTTCCACTACAAATGTAGCCATTGTTGAGTCTTCTGCGAAAGGAGACAGTGTTGTTGATGTTGATGCAGAATGGGCTTTTAGCGCAGAGTGCACTTACAATCCTGTTGTCCATGATGCATGCTTGTCAGTTGCTGCATATTCACATGTGTGGTATTTCGACAGTGGTACTACAAAGCACATTACCTCACATCGTGAATTGTTCACCTCTCTCGAGTCTATCTCTCATGGGAATTCTGTTACTTGTGCCAACAATGCCTCTTATCCAGTTCAGGGAGTTGGAAAGATTATGCTTACTGTTGCAAATGGTAGTTCCTTCACACTTGTTGATGCACTTTATGTACTTGGGATCAAGAAGAATCTCTTGTCTGTATCCGCACTTGCTAGACTTGGACTTGTAGTACAGTTCATGATCTCAGTTTTGGTGATGAAATTGTTGCATCTGGTCTTTTGTGCTGTGGGCTGTATAAGCTCACTTTGTATGACAAGTGTGGACAAAATTTTGCAAATGTTGTTGCAGATTCAAGGGCTATTTCAGATGCAAAATTTGGCATGCATGTTTTGGTCATCTGAATTTTGTCAGTTTGTTGCGTTTGCAGAAATCTGATATGGTTGCTTCTTTGCCGCCTCTTGAAGCACCTGTCAAGCATGTTTGTGAAGGCTGTATTTTGGGTAAGATGCAGCATTCTAAGTTTCCAAAGGATGGTTCAGTTCGGGCCACATGCAGGTTGCAGCTTGTGCATAGTGATGTTTGTGGGCCCATGCAAATTCCGTCCTTGGGCAATTACCTTTACTTTGTGACTTTCATTGATGATTACTCCAAGTCCAAAGTTTTTATGTGCTTCAAACAATTTCTGGCTATGGCTGAAAATGTCTCGAAATGTACTATGGGCACCCTCCATTCTAATCGAGGGGGGGAGTATATGTCTCATGAATTTAATGCATTTCTTACTAGTCGTGGGATAAAACACCAATGTACAGTTTCATATACACCTCAGCAAAATGGTGTTGTAGGTCACTTACGGAAATGGCACGATGTATGGTCAAAAGTCAAGCTTTGCCGCATTCTTTTTGGCTTGAGGCCATCATGTGTGCCACTTATGTACTAAACAGGTGTCCTACGAAAGCTTTGCAGTCTATTACTCCATATGAAGCATGGCATGATAGAAAGCCTTCTATTGAGCACATGCGTGTTTTTGGTTGTTTGGCGTATGATTTGGTGCCACAAACACAGCGCAGAAAATTGGATGATAAGGCTGTCAAATGTAATTTTTTTGGTTACAGTGCTGGAAGCAAAGGTTACAGGTTGTATCAGCCGCAAACAAAACAAATTCTGGTTTCACGGGATGTAGTGTTTGTGGAAGATTCTGTTCAACCCTTGTTGTCATGTACTAGAGACAGTAATGTAAGCTCACAGGACATTTATGACACTTTGTTGCCTCTTTTTAGTGCTGGAAATACAAATGTAAGTTCCAATGAGGCAAATGTACAGCCTATGGGGGTTTCTGAAAATGTTACAGATCAGTCTATTACTAATGCATATGTACATGATGTACTTGATGAGGAAAGGGCTGAAAATGAGCAGGCTAGAGGTATTCCAAAATGGCTGGTGCACACTTTGCGTGACAGTAAATTGGATGCACCTTTGTCTAGCCGTACTCGTTCAGGCTCTCGCCATGCATCTTATGCATCAGATTGTTATGATTTGGCTGTGTCTAGCTTACATGATGTTAAGGAGCCTCTGTCTTTTGATAAAGCACAGAATTCAAAAAATTGGATGGCTGCCATGCAATCAAAATATGATGCACTTATAGAAAATGACACATGGACTTTATGTGATTTGCCTCATGGCAAAAAGGCCATTGGTACAAAGTGGGTTTACAAGTTGAAACGAAAGCCGGATGGTGAGATCGATCGCCATAAGGCTCGATTTGTTGCAAAGGGTTATGCACAGCAAAAAGGCATAGATTATGAAGAGACCTTTGCTCCCACTTGTCGTATGACTACTGTGCGTTTTCTATGTGCATTGGCAGCTCATTTTGGTTGGAATGTACATCATCAGACATTGTTACTGCTTTCTTGAATGGTGACATATTTGAGGAAGTTTATGTAACGCAGCCTCGTGGTTTTGTCATAAAAGGACAAGAGGACAAAGTGTGCAGATGTAAGAAGGCTTTGTATGGGTTGAAGCAATCTCCTCGTGCTTGGTATGAGAAAGCTGACACTCATTTGTTCAAACGAGGCTTTCGTAACAATCCAACAGAAAGCACATTGTATGTAAAGCGTGAGGGTGATGTACTTCTCATTGTGGTTCTTTATGTCGATGATTTGCTGATCATTGGACCAAATGAGAGACATATTTTTGAATTTAAGGCTGATTTGAATGCTACTTTCAAGATGAAAGATTTGGGGCTGTTGCATCATTATTTGGGTATACAGTTTAAGCAGTGTGATGGTGGTATTGCCTTGTGTTAGAAAAGTTACATAGAGACATTTCTATGTAAGTTTGGACTTGAGGATTGCAAACCTATTTCCACTCCCATGGAAACAGGTTTGAAGTTGAGTCTACATGATGATGGCGATCCTACTGATGTCACTCTTTATCAAACTGATGTTGGCTGCCTCATTTATGTATCCAACACGAGGCCGGATATTCAGTTTGCAGTCTCACAGGTCAACAGATTTATGCATAGCCCAGGGTCTAAGCATTGGCAGGCTGTCAAGAGGATTTTCCGCTACCTTAGTGGCACTTTACATCTTGGCGCCGCCAGACTTACATGCTTTTTCGGACTGAGATTGGGCTGGTTGTTTTGACACGCGAGTGTCCACAAGTGGTTTTTGTTTCATGCTTGGCAGTTCATGTATATCATGGTTGAGCAAGAAGCAACCTACTGTGGCCACCTCGAGTTGTGAGGCTGAGTACAGGGCAGTCTTCACAACTACGGTTGAGTTGTGTATGGCTTAGACGGCTTATGGCTGATTTGGGTGTTGGACAGGACACTGCCAACACTATCTACACTGACAGTGATAGCGCATTGGCATGCTCGCACAAAGCACATTGAGGTGCATTACCACTATGTCATGGAGAGTCTCTTAGCAGGAGAGATTAGCTTGGCTTATGTGCCAACACAGGACAACCTTGCAGATCTTTTCACAAAGGCATTGTCTTGTGAGAAGCTTGAAGCTTTTTGAAGTAACACACTCTCTATTGTGTGCCTTGAGCTTCCTTCGTCTTCTCCAAGTTGTGTGTGTTTCTCTACAACCCTAATTCCAACACTTGAAACTCAAAATGAGGTTGCGGTAGGGTTATGTATTTTTTTACCTTGGTCGATTGTCAATTATACCGAGGTTTTGTAGTCAATATATATCGATGGTAATACTAACAATAATCTTGACACCATGTTTTTGCCCAAAAGGAACGAGCCTCAACCATCAATATTCTCTTAAATTCCTAGTAGTGATTGTTAGTCCAATTTTTAGGAAATCAGTATGTTACTATTAGAAAATCAGTATGTAATTAGTAGTGACTGTGAGTCCAATTGTTACAAAATTAGTATGTAAATCGATTAAAATTACTAAATTCAAAGATTGGTAAGTCGATCAAAATTACTGAAAATAAAGATTGATTGGTGATAAATTAGAGTGTAAACCAAAGGATCAGAGACATAGGAGGTGAAATTATGTCAGAGAATTTGATTCTTACTTTAATTTTGTCAAAATTTTAACTTATATAAATGGAGAGAGTTTTCTTCAAGAGAATTCAACAAGAGGAGACTAGAGGCTGTGATGGGCTTATTTCTTTACACAATTACAAATTAAAACACTAAAATCATGCACATAATTCAAAGAGAATTTCACAATTAAGATTGACAAGTTGATGAGGACAAAATTTGTTTGGAATCGGCCCCCCCTCCAAAAGGTCTTTGTATTATAATTTTCTCTCGCAGAGAGCTTTGATTACAACACAACTTGTGCTCTTGTGGATCTTTCTTGAACCAAGAAGATGGTGTTCTTCATGATTCCATTGTATAGCCCTCCTTCCCAAGTCCTAAACACCCCAACGGGGAGAAAGAACTACTGGGTAAGAGGTACATAATGGTGAAAGAAGTAGTTTTCAAGCAAGAGAAATAGTACTTTGTATATTCTTACTCATGGGAAAGCTCTTAGCATAGCTTAACACAATAGAATGGTAGAGATGAAGAAGAAGAGGATTTCCCTTGCTTGGATTTGCATCCATAGCCCTTTGCAGAAACCTAGGCTTTATGAAGTTGATCTGAGTTGCAACCTACCTGTTGATTTAGGACCTGCTAAATTAGGATGGACTTTGGTAAAAATAAAACTTATCCTTAGGTTTTAAAACTTCACCTTCTCTGCAAAACCTTACAATGCTTTGGAGGTGCCACCAAGCTGCTCCCAAAACCAGCTAAATTTAGAATTTGTGACAAGTTACTAGTTTATCCTAAGGCTTTTGAGACTTCATACTTGAAGTCTAAAGAGTTATTCTAGTGACTTGAACTTAGCACATCTACTTTCTATTTTTAGACTCCTATAATTGCTCTATGTCATCTCCTTTGTCATGTACCTTTGATCAACGCTTCTCATAAAAAAAATTCATTCTTCCTTGACCTATATCTATGATTGAGATTACTAAAGACAATTATCCTTGGTCTTTTATGGACTTTTCCCTTTTTGGTCTCAAGCCTTTGATCTTGCTGGTCCATAAGCACGTAATCAACTTCACTTGTTCTCTTTTATTTTCCTTGGACTGAAGTGGCCAAATTAAGATGGAAAACACTTTTAGAAGGTTAAAATTTAATTTTCATGAAAAATTAGGAGAAATTGAACTCGACGCTCATGTACAGAATTCCAAAATTCACAAACTTACGTCCACATGTATCAAATCAAATCTAATTACAGTGAATTTTAGTAAAACCCTATTCTATAATGCCTTGTTTGCAATAAAATTAGCCATTCAATTCCCAACAACCGCACCAAATATTAGAAAATTATGGCGCAATAGCTAACTGCGCGGTTAGCAATCCACCAAAAATCTCAATATGAGGATTGTTAACCCAACTAAAGCATTAAGACACTCACTAAAAGTAAGTGAGATAAGGAAATAGAAGATGTGATCTCTCTACAAAGTACTCAATGCTAATGGAGAGCAAAGTCATAGATTGATATTTTCTAACCCACATCTCCTCAGTTTTACTATCTCAATCATGCACACAAAGCAACAATGGTACGCGAATCTAGCAAATCTTTACATTACACTCTCTTCCCAGGCACACACAAATGGATCTAATGAGTCAAGCATACACTAATCAATCATATCAACATTTAGCAATAAACTAATGTAACCATGCAAATTTATGCATACTAATCTCCAATCATATTACACATGTAACTTCTCGGAATAAAATGCAAATGTTTATTACTAATGAGTGTTGAAGCAAAGTCAATTGCATGCACACATAAACAGCCTAAAAATATAAGAGACAAGGAGTGAAAAGATTAGAGTGTGTTGCATTAGATTAGCAAGTCACATGAGCATTGATGAAATGTTTCCCTAAGGATTTTTGTTTTCATCTGATCGAATACTTCCACCATATAGTAACCACTTTGGGTAGGGAAGTATACCCTAATCATGATAGGGGGTGTCTTCTACAACAAAGTTTTCAAGTAAAGATATAGTCCCAATACGAGGATACATCCCTTCAGTATTATCTTCCTAATCCAAATCTATTTACTTTTTACTTGTTTTACCATGAATCTTTTAGGCCAATCTACACCCAAGAGAAAACACAACCCACAATCCAACTTTCTCTTTCTATAGTAATGGCCATGACAGTTGTCCATGGGACGGACAAAAATTAGACAAGGGAGAGTTGTGCAGTGGCTTGTATGATATGTGTGCATTGGCTTTGTGAATGTATGCATGTTTATACCCACACCAAAAAAAAAAACTTTCCTTCCATAAGCTCATACCCTAGTGATCCAACCACAAAGATGGATAACAGTCGAAGATGCGATAGAGAACAAAAGACATGAATCCAAACTTGCAAATGAGCAATAGAAAGATTACTTGAAATCCTGGTGGCAAGCACTTTTGTAACTATCAGTCGATGGAGCTTGAATATTTTGTCTAAGAACTTGCAATTTTTGGTGGCAAGCACTTTTGTATCTCTCAATGGAGCTTCAATCTGAATCGCTTCGTGTTTTTGAGGTAAGGACTTGCAACTCAATGGTAGGAAGGGAATGCTATTGAAGTGTGCCACATAATGAGAAGCGCTTTGAAAGCCTTGAAGGAAAAGGACCTTCTTGCAAGCATTCTTCATTCACTCATATTGTAGGGAAGCTCATTGATCAAAGAATGGAAAGCATCAAAGTGTCCATAGTGCAATCTCCACTTAACAAAGGGTATGCATCTATCAAGGAAATGAGATCAAACTAGTATGGCCAAGTCAGGGAACAACAAGCATTACAATCATTATGTTTGTAGGAAACCTTGGTGATGTCACTCGCAAACAAAGCTCCAAGTGCATGTAAGCATGTTGTATAAGCAACAGCTTCACTATCTTCAATGTGTGCAAAAACATAATGTCTGTTATGCGTCCTTTATCAATGCTCACAAACTTGCTACTGGTTTACTTTCCTTGTCTACAAACTACTAAAAGGGAGGGAGGTCGATTGTAACCATCTAATGTTCAAGTGAATAGTTTTTAAAACTTTTCACAATATAGATGGGGGAATAAGAGCCAATAGTGCATAAAGCTTCCAATCCTACAAACTCTACACAAGATGCAACTAAGAAGTAGAGCAGCACAGAATCGAGCACAACGAGCAAGTGGAGCACAAGGGAAGCAGGAGAAAGTAGTTTTTGCAAATTCTAAAGCAACAAGAAGCCCAAAATAATCCTTGATGAAAAACCTGCATTCACATTTAATGTCATAATTTCAGGACTCGGGGTCTTGATAGATAGGAGATACGCATAATCTTTGATTTTGACAAATTTTACGTATTTTCAAAGATGTTTTAAAATGTCAAAGGAACGAGATTAAAGGATAATACTTTGAATATTCATTATGATAGTAACTCTCTCCTCATTCACTGAACATAATTCTCTCTCTAGAAATTGAATCCAAGTTTGTCTCGACGCTAGCTCAAAAGAGGTGTATATGCAAAAAAATTTGTATGTATGCCAAAAAATGTACAAAGGTGAATTTTTTTATTGAGTGCATCCTATAACGGGCAATCCTTGTGATTTTATCACCTTCTTTTGTTGGTAAGTAGGATAAGTTAATGAAAGCACGAGGAAGTGCAAGACTAACTATTCAAAAGCTACTTAATAGAAGTGGTGGAAATTGAAGGGACTCGGGGATCCAAAAATATATGAACTCTCTTTATCCTATACGTATATTTAAGGCCTATTTTGAAATCTCTTTTCTATCACACAATAGTTGATTATTCAGTTAACAAAGCTCCTTTCAAAAAAAAAAAAAAAGTTCATGGAAAATCACCGCTTTATGCTGATTAAGCCTTCACTCTTGCTACACTTGAGGTTTATGATCGCTGAATTTTGCTACGGAAGTATGTCAAAAAATAGCCTTACAACCGAGGAAAGTGGTAAAAGATTTTTTGCATCAGCTCTAATCCCATGAAGTTGAAGGTTTACACACCAACTTGTTTGGAGCTATAAGCTACGTGAGGCTGGATAGGGTTTGGTAGTGGGACAAGTTACATGAAAATTTATTCACTTCGTAACTTTTATTTATGTCAAAAGTATCTTTTCTACTACTATTTTGGATTGCATGCCTTATATGGCTGAATTGAACAGTATAAATAATTAAAAATTGCGATTTACTTAAATGTTAACCCAACACATCACGAGCTTTTGAGGGTTTTTAGGATGCCACCCAAAACTAGCCACAAAATGATTAATCAAATATTGTCATCTCCCCATGCTCATTGTCGGCATTCCCAAATAACAAAGTGATTACTCAATATATGACCCCTACAATGTTCCCAAAGAACATTTTTCCAAACAAATAGAAAGAATTGGGCTTTGTTTTCTCCTAAATTTTGCAGGCTTTTTTTGAAAATTATAACTAAACTAGGGAAAATTTTACAGTTTTTCAAAATTGTAAATTTTTATTTTACAGGTAGAAACCAAAACCTAGCAAGTGCAATGTAAATATTTACAGGTTTTCAGTGAACACCGGACCCCTGTCAAGGCAAGGAAGAAGATGATTGGCTCATGCACATGCTTTGGATAGTCTCCAAAAAAGAATAACCAGAAAAAACACTTCCAACCAACTCCTCTGTCCCCTGCAACATTTTTTTTCTATGGACTAAAACGAAGAACAGGTGTGCAAAAATCTCTCTCTATCTCACGCACACACAAAAAATCTCTCTATCTCGCGCACGCGCGCGCACAACACACACAAACAAACAAAATGAGTTCGAGACTCCTGGGATAGATTCTTGAGGTCTCGATGTTGTTTTCCAGCTTTAAAATTTATTCTCCTTCTCTGCGTGTGCATGCATGTGTTCATTTTCTGTTTTTTGCCCGCGGGGATGTTGAAGCACTCATCAATTACCAACCAATTACTTGCACCAAGACCAGTTTTTCCACCATCAGTAAGAGAAATGAAAAATGGCAAATTGCATTGAGGGACACCATTCATAAAAGGGCACACTGAAATGTCACTTCAGAGTACCTTCTTCACTTAACCCTGGTCTCCATACTTACGAGGCACATCAGACAGCCTGCAGCGCTAGAAAAATCCAGGTGTGCAGCCAGGGAGACCACTCCAAAGCAAAGAAAGAGGAAAGCACACTAATCAAACTTTAGACAAGCTCTGACTGCCAAACACAAAACTGCTAATTACTTAAATCAATTAGAGCCATAGAGGTTGGATACTCAGAAATTCTTCACTACAAGATATAAGGAGCTTCGAGAAGAGACAGATGATGAGGATCGACAACAAACTGATCATTTGTCCTTTTTGTTACTACTTGATTGAACAGCCCCAGAATATCCCTCGAAACCGCCAAAACTTTCATTGGGGGATTGCCCCAAAACAATGTTAAAACATGTCATGTATTCGTGCCTACATTATTTCATGTACAAAAAATCTAGTCAGAAACCAATGCAATTCATAAGCCTTTATGGCACATCAGATAAATAGAAGAGAAGTAGCTGCCAGCTGGCCCGCGCTCTTGTCTGCCCAACTAGTGTAAATCCTAGCAAAGAGCAGACACATTGCCTTCTTACGTCTCTAATGAGCGCTCTACTGGCAGCAGCCCATCCACACTTTCTAGATCTGGGGACCACAAAACACTTTACAATCAGCCTCACTTCCGCAGCTTGTCATGAGCAACAAGCAGACTTTTGATTGCTCTGAGGTGCGTCCTTCCCGGTATTTGCAGAGATGGTGATTGCAGGGGGCTGCATTACACAAACCCAACATTTAGTTCAAAACCCTTTTATCCTACACAACTTCAAGTGCATTTATATACCTCTGTCTTTGTGGAGGCCTCTGACAGTCTCTGCTTTATGTCTCTTGCAATAGTGAAAAAGACTTGCTCAACGTTCATATTTGTTTTGGCACTCTGATAGGGTTATGTTAAAAAAGACCAAATCAGAATAATTTGTAGTCTCCAAAATTTCCAACAACATAGATATCGCACGCACGTGCGCGCACACTTTTTTATGGGTGAATCTACATTTCCATTGATTAAAACAATATACAAGACATGGCCACCCAAAGTGGGTGAAGCTATGCCAAAAGGCTAGAAACAGTCATAGAAACCCTCAAACTGCTGAAGTAAAAGTCTCCAATACGGAAGCAATCACAAAAAGACCCAAGGAGCTGAGTACGACAGTGTGAGTAGGGTACACAATCACAAAAAATGTTTCCTGCATTTCGCCATTTTGTTTCGAACACATCAAGAAGACACAAATGGCTTTTGTGGAATCGTAGGGTAAATAATACCGAGAGCTGCATTTTGATAGTACTTACATGCCTGTTCATAAAACTAGCATTAATGGGCATTGCAACATGGAATCATCTAAGGTGGAACCATACAAGTCCATAGCAAACCATAGCATGCATGCGGTATATGTGCAGCGAAAGAAATTGTAACATGCCGCTAGTCCTTATTAGCAGTAAATATGCGCACGCATGCATGTGTGCACGCGCGCTAGAAAGATTACTCTACCAAAAAGAGAGAAAAATAGAAATAGAAATATTGTATTAACCTCTGCAAAAGACCATGTTGGCCTGTGAGAGAAATAATCATAGTGACAACCCAAAACGGAAACGGAAAAACCAGAGTTTCGGAGTTTCTACCAAGGTCTAAACGGTTAAGAAACGAGGTTTTTTTTTTTTTATATAAGAAAACAAGAAGCCTAAAAAGATAAGTCATTGATCATGTTATATAGAACTTCAAAAATTTTATGACAAAACCTTAGAACCTTCAAACCTACGGTCTACCAATGACCACTTTGAACTTTGAAGAAATCAAAAGACATTCAACTCAAACACAGTTTTCAATGTCATACAAAGACAGACGTACATGATACTACTCAATGTCAAAAAACTAAGCAAAAAGTGTCACAAACCGAGCACCACGTGCCAATAGAAAAGACAAATGCTCACATATGCACGTACAAGACATAGAAACATAAAGCCGCCAATGAACACTCCCCCCGCAAATAACCATCCAGGTCCGGGACATGAGCTGTTCAAGGACTCCCTCATCACTCCTCCCGCAAATAACCTTAAAAAAGCCAGGCCATGAGAGATAAGAGGACTTTTAACCGCAGTCTGCGTTGTTTGGAGGTGCTCAGAGTAACCACTGCTCAGACTTCTTAATACCCTTCCCGCAAATAACCACAAGGGTCCGGGCCACGAGTAAAAACAACACTTTCCGATTATTCAATACTCTGAAGGAGAACGAGCGAAATTGCGACGCGAGAGAAAGTGCGAGAAGAAGAGCACGACGATATGGTGAACTCACTCTACTGTAATGTGTAGAGCATAGTGAGTTCTTATTAGGTTTTTACAAAAGAATATGTGTACATACCTGGCGGCCCCCCCACTTACCTGGGCGACCACATTGGGCTTTATACCCCAACAACCTCCCACTTAAAGTCCAATATGGTACTTTAAGTGTGAGAGAAGCTACTATACAAGCTAACTTATACAAGAGATGTAGAGAAGTGATGTACTCCCTACACCTAACTGCTTGCGAAAATGCGCAAAGCTCTCTGAGGGAAGTCCTTTTGTAAGTAGATCAGCAGGATTTTCTGCGGTGTAAACTTTGACAAGCTGAATTTGCTTATCCTCGAGCATTTCCCTGATGAAATGATACTTCACATCCACATGCTTTGTCTTTGAGTGATAAACTGGATTGCGAGCCAATTGTATAGCACTCTGACTATCACAATATAACACAGGCATCTCTTCTTTGATTCTCAAATCTGTTACTAGTCGATTAAGCCAAATTGATTCTTTGCATGCCTCTGATGCTGCAACATATTCAGCCTTTGTAGTAGACTGAGTAACACAATCTTGTAATCTAGAATGCCATGATACTGCTCCACCAACCAATGTAAAGACATACCCTGATGTAGACCTTCGATTGTCTAAGTCACCTGCATAATCTGAGTCTGTAAAACCCTTTACACTTAGCTCCTGACTCCCATACCATATACGCATACTCTTTGTAGCTTTCAGATATCTCAATATTCCTTTCACTGCCTCCCAATGTTTCTTGCCTGGGTTTGACATGTATCGACTTACTACTCCCACTGCAAATGCAATGTCTGGGCGAGTAGCAATCATTGCATACATCAAACTACCCACTGCATACGCATATGGAATCTTATCCATTTCAGCCTGTTCTTCCTCAAACACAGGACAATCTTGTTTGCTAAGTTTCACATATGGTGGCAATGGAACACTCAATGCCTTTCCCTTCTCCATATTGAAACGTTGCAAAACCTTGTCAATATACTCTGTTTGAGATAACCAAATCAACTTCTTTGATTTGTCTCTCTCAATGCGCATACCAAGTATATGACTTGCCTCACCCATGTCTTTCATGTCAAACGATTTTGCCATCTTTGACTTCAAAGCTGAAATTTATTCCAAGTGCTTGCCAGCAATCAACATGTTATCCACATACAAAATAAGGATCAGCCACCTGCCATCCTTAGCCTTCTTTGTATATAGACAGTGATCGAACTCACTACGTTTGTAGCCTTGAGAAAGCATAAACTTGTGGAACTTATGGTACCATGCCCTCGGTGATTGTTTTAAGCCATAAAGACTCTTTAACAACTGGCATACCAAATCTTCCTTGCCTTTCTCAACAAACGCTTTTGGCTGTTGCATGTAAATTTCCACATCTAAATCACCATGCAAGAACGCTGTCTTGACATCCATTTGGTGCAACACCAAATCTAATATGGCAACCAATGCAAGAAAGCATCTCAATGTAGTCATCTTGATCACCGGAGAGAAGACTTCATCAAAGTCAATGCCTTGTTCTTGCTTAAAGCCCTTGGCAACAAGCCTTGCTTTGTACTTTGGCTGACTATCATGAGCGGTGATCTTATACCTGTAAACCCATTTACAAGGTAGAGCCTTTTTGCCCTGTGGTAATATAACTAGCTTCCATGTCTGGTTTTTATGCAGGGCTGTCATCTCTGACTGCATGGCCAATTGCCAATTCTCGAAGTCCTTCATTTGCACTGCTTCCTTGTAACATGAAGGCTCATTGCAATCAGTCAGCATGACATAGTTCATAGATGGAACAAACCGATCAGGAGGTCGCGTGATACGTCCAGATCTACGCAAAATAGGTGGCTCAAGCTCAACCACAACCCGTGGTTCCAATCTATCCTGTCCTTGCTCCTCTTGAGCCCTGACATTTTGTCTTGCACGTGCAGGTCCATCTTCTTGGAAGACAACTCTTCTAATCTCCTCAACCCTCTCTGGTTTAGAATGATATTTGGATTCATTAAGGTGAACATCATTGCTGCGGATAACCTTTCTGGATTCGGGATCCCAAAGTCTATACCCCATCTCACCAGAATTACCATAGCCTAGAAAGATGCACTTTCTACTCTTTGGCTCAAGTTTGTTCCTAAATTCCTTTGAAACATGAGTATATGCCTCACAACCAAAGACTCTGAGATGCTTGTATGAGGGCATTTTGCTTGACCATACCATCTCTGGCATTGAATCCTTCTGCAAAACCTTGCTAGGAGATCTATTTATGAGATGAACAGCTGTTGATACAACTTCAGCCCAGAACCCATTTGGCAGCTGTGCATTAGACAACATACTTCTGACCTTCTCTTGTATAGTCCTATTCATCCTCTCAGCAACACCATTTTGAGGAGGATTGTAAGGAGCAGTAAGTTCACATTTTATACCTTTTGACTCACAAAAGTCCTGAAAGGCCTTTGAAACATACTCTCCACCATTGTCAGTGCGTAAGCATTTAAGCTTCTTGCCACTCTGATTCTCCACTAGTGTCACAAACGTTTTGAAAACAGTAAACGCTTCATCCTTGTGCTTGAGAAAGTAAACCCATACTTTCCTCGAGTAATCATCTATAAATGTCATAAAATAAGAAGCTCCCCCTAGAGATAGGTTAGGCATAGGTCCACACAAATCACTATGAACAAGTGCCAACTGTGTATCTCTTCTACTCTATGCTTATGTGGCTGCTGTGTTTGATTACCATTCAGACAATGTTCACAAAATTCAAAATTATTAAATGAAAAGCCAGGCAAATAACCAAAACGAGACAAGATTTCCATTCCCTTTTTGGACATATATCCTAACCGGCTATGCCACAAAGAAACGTTCGGCTGCTCGATTACATTGATTACATTTTCAGAGACATTTGATACATAAATCATGTAAAGTCCTCCAGACTTTACTCCATGTGCTACTGTCATAGAACCCTTGGATATCTTCCACATGTTCTGTCCAAAAGTGGTAAAGTAGCCAGCATCATCAAGTAAACATGTGCTGATCAAGCTCTTTGTAATAGCGGGAACATGTCTCACATTTTTCAACGTGAAAGAAGAGCCATTCTGAAACTTCGATTGAACATCTCCAACACCTAAGATCTCACATGTCTACCCATTGCCTAACCGAACATGATCTTTAGTGGTCACATAAGAGGTAAACCACTCCTTGTTTGGAGACACATGAAGTGATGTCCCTGAGTCTATAATCCAGTCACTCAGTGCATGTCCATCAGATGCTGTGAGAAGAGCCGAGTCCATTGTATTCTTCAAGAAGTAGATGTCTCCTGACACTAGACTGTCATCCTCTGCAACAGTGTTTGTCACATTTATTTCTTGAATTTTCACAGAGGACTTGTTCTTCTCACCATGGTCTTCAGCTTTCTCTTTGCCTTTTTCTGCTTTCCATTCTCTGCAGTCTCTTTTCATGGGACCCTTCTTGCCACAATGGTAGCATTCTATGTCACTCTTGCCTTTAGCACTGCGAGACTTGCTACGAGACTGATTTCTCTTTCCACCTTTGTACTTTTGTTTGGTCCTTCTCTTGACAACTAAGATTGTTCCTTTGCCTTTGTCCATTGTCTTTCTATTGGTTTCTTCCGTAAGCAGACTGTCTTCTACACCTGCTATGGTCAAACCATCTGGAGGTGCAGAATTACTCAAAGCTGTGCGAAAAGTATCCCAACTTTCTGGCAATGTGATCAACAGGAACATAGCTCTAATAAGTTCATCAAACTTGACACCTTGAGCTGACAACTGACTGTAGATGGCGTTGAATTCATTCAGATGATTGGACATAGGTGTCCCTTCTTTCATCTTCAAGTCAACAAGCTTCTTAAGCCACTATACCTGTGAAGCTATACTCTGCTTCTCATAAAGATCACTCAGCTTCATAAACCGACATTTCGTCTGCTACATTGAAGTAAACGCTTTCTGCCAAAGTCAGCATAATGGTAGAAAGTGTCCATTCATCCATTTCGCTCCATTCATCTTCGTCCATATCTTGTGGTTTTATCCCTTTGAGCTTTATAGGTTTTATCTGCTTCTTTTGTACCAACACGTGCCAAATTTGCTCCTTCCACAATGGGAAATTGGTTCCATCCAGCTTCTTGATATTGTAAAGAGCAGTGTCCTGTGATCCACCCATAGCTACGCTTCACAGTAGTTTACTTTCCTGGGAAAAATTCAGTAGAGTTTCCCCTGTAAACTGACCTCTGAACCAATATCAACCTGTCAAATGAACCAAGAAAGCTTCAGATTGTACATAAATTTCGGCAGAGTCTCCTTTGTAAAATGGCTCTGGTGTACTCAAAAAACAGACCAAAAACAACTCAAAAAACCACTGTCTCTCTAACACTAAAAGTTGTGGATAAACCTGTCCTCCACCTGTACTGTCTGTCACTGTCCTGTAAGCATAGACTGCGACAATGCCTCAACGGCAGTAAAGCAAAGATGCAATCCCAACTGTCTAACTCCAAGTCAATACATCCTAGCTGCCTATCTAAGGGTGCTTGAGGGATCGCTCCAAGACCTGTATCACCGAAAGGATCTCAACATTCGAGAATCCCCCAGCTCAATAAAACCTCACTCGACCTTCAACAAAGGCTGCAGTAAATCTGACAATACATAAACTTCCCACAAAGTCATACATCCACAAATTTCCCACTATATGTTGTAACCGCTGCGGCGGTTGTTTGCTGCGTGACTCACAGCCAGCAAACCCTCAACAGACATACATCATCTCTGACAATACATCCCATGTGGTGGAAGTACCTGCAATGTCAGGATGAAATCTGGAATATCAAGCCACAAACACAAGCTACCTGATGAACTAGTGGATCTCGCCTACAGTCTGTGTGTAGATGCGTCCGTTTCGTATGTGACACGCCTCCAAGAACTGTGAGCCGTCCTTCGATGTGTAGACAGCCACAAATCAACACTCTGGGAGTGCCGATATCCTCAACACCTGCAGTCGTAGGCCGAAACCCCAAATTTGCAGAGTCGGATCTGCACCCGTTGAGACCACGTAGTCGAAAATGGCCTGCGCAGAACTTTGTCGAAGCCGAACGGTGGCCGAGATGACCTCAGAATGAAATTCTGAGAACACCAAGGCCTTCGGGCTTTCCCACAGGATTTGGGGCCGTGTCTTCGCCTGTCGAATTTCACTTCAATCTGAGCAGGTGACTCTCGCTACCTGCAAATGCTGCCCCGAGCCTCGATCTGAGCTCTGATACCAGTTGAAGGAGAACGAGCGGAAGTGCGACACGAGAGAGAGTGCGAGAAGAAGAGCACGACGATATGGTGAACTCGCTCTACTATAATGTGTAGAGCATAGTGAGTTCTTATTAGGTTTTTACAAAAGAATATGTGTACATACCTGGCGGCCCGCCCACTTACCTGGGCGACCACATTGGGCTTTATACCCCAACATACTCCCCCCCGCAAATAACCACAAGGGTCCAGGCCATCAGTATGAATGAGCAAGCATTCTCAAACAACACTTTTCAATCATTCAATACTTCACCCGCAAATAACCGCAAGGGTCTGGGCCATGAGTATGAATGAACAAGCATTCTCGAACATCATTTGTCACTACTCTACCCAGGAGTAAAATCACCAATCAATGAAACCAATATTAAAACCAGAGTCAAACATTTCAAATCAGCACCAAAACAGGTTCAAAACAAATACCATCCATTTCAAACAAATTCCAAACAAGATCACCAAACAAGTTCTCAAACAGATTTCAGACTTAAAAAGCAATCTCGACATCAATCGAGCTCGAAAAGTCGACTGACTTTCCATCCTAAAACCTGCACCAAAAATTAGGATTAGGTTCATTCCATAAGGTCGTAGCCGAGTACAACATGGTCCATCAGCTCTTGGACAAACAGTGTTTCTTTGGCGGCGATGGTAGTCCCAAGATAGCAATCGCACTAGACCTCCAAGGTCATTTGCTCGTAAATAGACATCTATTGAGAGGTGTCGAGAAATTTCAAGTTATAATCTGCTAGGGTTTCCATGGCAAGCATTTCAGGATACCCCATTCTGCCAGAAGTTGCACTCCGAAGGAAGATGTCAGAAACCATATAACTTCGGACAAAAAATTTCTTGAAAGCTTGCCAAGTCCTTGGAGTGTGCGGCTTGGTAGCTATAGACATCAACATCAGCAAGGCACTGCTTTTGAGAAAAAGAGTGACTCGAAACAGATCTTGGATCCTTCTCTTGCAAGTGACCTTTATGGCTTATGCCCTGCAAAACATGAGCGGTGAAGACGGGAGCACGCCCCATGCGTGATGAAGTAAGGGTGGGAGTGGCTAATAAGTCTGGGGTCGGGACCCGAAGATACTTCAAATCCAATTCCAAAAGTCTCCGGTTTGCTCTGTCTTCTCTTTTATAGGACCGGTATGCTTTCATAAAAGCACACACCTGATGCTCTGATACCACTGTCACAAGCCGGGCACCACATGCCAATAGAAAAGAACAAATTGAACAGACTTTTAGCACTGCAATAACAACTGAACTGAGAGAGAGAGAGAGAGGGAGAGAGAGAGAGAGAGAGAGAGAGAGAGACAATACGCAACACTGAGTGGCGGAATTCCACCCCAGAGAGTATTGGCCCCAAACCTTGGCACCCCTTTCGGTATTTCTTTATATTGCATCAACATAGTACAAGCCGGTACTCCAAACTCTGCACCTTCTCCAAGCATGCCAGAGAATGAGCCCTTTGCACATATTTAAAGGCCCTTGGTGTCATGTACACATCTAACCCTATGTATACGTGGACAAGCTACTTCAAAGTTCATGACATGGGTTCAATTCAATTAGCTTAGAAACAATTTTGGCACTTTTGCGAGTCTGTTCGCAGACTGTGCATGTCCAGACACTTAGAGTAGATGCGTATCCTCCGGTTGCACACAGTATGATCATCAGCATTACCATCACATTATATCAGGAGCATTTTACAGTGCAGAAAACCTATTTTCCCTATTTTAGCCATTTTTCACTTATTATTTTTAAGTGACTTTTGTTGGGAAACTGGGTAGGGCAATTTAGCCAAGCCTATATATAAGAAACCTAGCGCTAGTGTATTCTGGCAGAAGAAGAAAGGAGAGCACAAGAAACTACTTGCAGCAGGCTCTCTAGCACCCTTCTCAAGCAAGAACCCCCTGCAAACCCTGGCGTTTTTCATCAGATAAACCCAGCGTATTCAACAGCCATTCCAGCGTTGCAGATCAGCCTTTGGACTAGCGTTTCCCCAAGCATTTGCAGCACTCAATCAAGACAGCGTTTTTTACAGCAATCAAATCAACATTTTCAGCCCTGATCCATTGGCGTTTTCAGCCTGCTGTCCACAGATAAAACCAGCCAAGAATCACAGCGTTTTTTGACACGACTACATCAATGTTCTCAGAGTTCTGCATCAGCGTTTTCAACAAAGTCAAACCAGCATTTTTCAGCCATACAGAACAGCGTTGTCGTCGCCTCACCGTCACCATCGTCACCGACCTAGAACCTCACTGCATCATAGCATCAAGAACATTGCATCAGCACCTCTGTACCAGATTTGTGCAATCAATAGTAGACCGCTCTCGCCATAGAGAGTGGGGCCTTCGGAGGAGGGTTTGACAACCTTCTAGTGTTGTATTCTCTTCTCTCTCTATCTCTCAATCTCAGCACCTTCATTCACAGTGTCTACCACTTTGTTTGTGATCATTACCACTCTCTCACTAAAGGAATGGAAGGCTCTCCCTTCCGTAAGTAAAAAGAACCCTTGAGCACAGTTCGGAGCACTCATATTGAGCAAAGTTCAACTTTCACTTCACTTGCACCTTACATTGGTATCAGAGTTTTGGCAGTGTTCTGTATCACTCAAGGAAAGAACCACAGATTTTCTTTTTGCTTGTTGCGGTCGCACATAACCCAAGTCCACTTGGGCGTGTCGATTCCTAATCGTGTTTTGGAAGAGTGATAGGAAACCCAAGAAAGAAGGGCTTGTCCAGCCTCCCTTTGTGCCTCTTTTCACTCATTGAGAGCGGACCGTGCACTTAGCGGCCGGCCAATCGACGTGAGGTGGAAAAAAGCAACCTTGGTGTGATCGCAAGGCCGCCAAGGGGTGCGCCCGCAAGAAAGGGAAGAGCTCGAGTAAGAAAAGATCCTTCTCTAACACAGATTGCAAGCTAAAGAAGAACCTCAAGAACCTCAAGAACCAAGACCCACAAGAACCAAGTTCCTCGTGAACTTAAGAATCCAAGACTTCAGTGTATAGTCATCACACGAAGCGGAATGGATACTTCGCATGAAAGTGGTGAGCATGGGAGTGGCGAAGAAGAGTTTTCCCCACCAGGAGGTTTTCCGACCCTCCCTCTTTCCCATCTACGCCAAGGATTGTACCAAATCCAATGGAGGCTTTGGTCAAGTCGATGATGGACATGATGTCACAACAAGAAGCGAATCCCGTTGCCTTGGGAGCGCGAGCGCGAAGAAAGAAAAGCAATCTTGGATCACGAGCACGAAGAGAGCAAAGAAAGAAAGGCCATCTTGGAGCGCGAGCGCGACGAAAGAAAAGCGGAATTGGATCGCGAACGCGAAAAGAAAAGAGCGGCCTTGGAGTTAGAGCGTGACGCACTGAGAGACCAACGCATGCAAGAGTTGGTCCTACAGGTACTCACCTCGAAACCCGAGCTGGCCAAAGAGGTTGGTGGTTCATCCAGTGGCACAAGCCGACATTCGAACTCCAACCACCCCGTCACCGAGAAGTTGACGTTCAGTAAGTATGATGGTAAGATGGATGCTACTATTATTCATTCTTGGTTGCATCAATTTAATGCTTATTTTGCGACAACTAAGAAGACAAGAAATAGCAAGGTTTTGACGATAGCTATGTACCTTGCCGATGATGCCATTAATTGGTACCACACATGGCAAGAGGCACAGTTGGCCGCGCACCTAGAGGCAACCGATGAAGACGCACCCCCTTCCTTCAATTGATCGATCTCAACAAGGTGGTAGCGATTGCTCTCGCACAAGAGATGAAGCACAATAAGGGAAAGCCTAAGGAGAAGAAGACTTCTCAAGGAACCTCTCAAACTCCTCAGAACCCGCAGAATGGTAAGAATTGTAACTCTTCTGGCCCATCTTCCTCTAATTCTTCGAAAAAGAACTCTAACAATGAATCTAAGGGTAAAGCTAAAACACCTGCTAAACCTAAGCTAACCCCTGATAAAAGGGCCGAAAAAGGAATTACAGGAGGATACATGACGACAGAAGAACAAGTCATTTATGCTAAGGAAGGTCGTTGGGATCAATGTCACGTCAAGGGTCACATTGAAGCGGCTTGTCCTAAGACAGTCCCACCTAAAGAACCTAAGGAACCCGCACGCGCAGCAGCACTTTAATGAACCACACTGAATCTTCTTATGTCTCTGATACACACATTGATGAGTCTCTCATGAAGTGTTATGGTCATGTAAAGGGTCAACGTTTTGTCATATTGTTTAATCCAAGCAGTATACATGATGTGATTGGTGCCTCTCTTGTAGAGAAAGCCCGCCTAGAGGTTAATCAGACATCTTCTCCCGAGGTGACTGGCTTCGCTCTCGAGATGGACTCTCTCATCACGCAAGAGTACCTTGATGTGTTGATTACAGTTCATCAAGCTGCCTTCCGTAGGAAATTTCTCGTGTCTCCTCTCTCAGGATGTGATATAATTTTGGGCATTAGATGGTTTCGTGAGCATAACCCTCTCATTGATTGGGAGGACAACACTCTCACATTAAATGCCAAAAGCGACTCTCCTATGATCATTCGTGCTGAGGAGGGTCTGCATTCTTTGCCTCTCATTTCTCATATACAAGCCAAGCGTGAATTACGACGAGGAGCACAAGCGGCATTCATCTATGCCTCTCCAATTACCCAGAGCATTTAGGCTCCAGACAGGTATTCAACTTTGTTTACCAAGTTTTAGCATCTCTTTTGCAAAATTATCTTCCACCCCGTCTCCCACCCAAGCGGCCGGAGAACCATCACATCGAGCTTACGGAGGGAGCACAGCCTGTCAATAAGGCTCCCTACCGTTTGAACAAGACACAGGAAGAAGAGTTAGAGCGGCAACTGACGGAGTTGGTGGCTAGAGGATTTATACGTCCTAGTGTAAGTCCTTTTGCTGCTCCTATTTTGTTTGTCTACAAGAAAGATGGTTCGTCTCATTTGTGTCTCAATTACAGGGCATTGAATAAGATGACCGTCAAGAACAAGTTTCCGATGCCTCGCATTGAGTATATCCTTGATAGGCTCAATGGGGCAAAGGTCTTCAGTAAGGTCGATCTCAAGAGTGGATACCATCAAGTAAGGGTGTTCAAAGGCGACATCTTCAAGACCGCTTTTTGCACAAAGTGAGGGCAATGGGAGTATGTTGTTATGCCTTTTGGATTGACAGGTACCGTGGATACATTTAACCGTCTCATGGTAGGCCGATTTGGCGATATGGTTGGTATATGTGTATTCATCTTTCTGTATGATATTCTCTCTTTTTTTGCATTGTGGGAACAACATGAAAAGGATGTAGAAAGGGCATTGACCCGTTTGGATGAGTGTCAGCTGTACATTGCAACTAAGAAATTTGAATTTTTTCTCACCTCATGTTACTTATCTGGGTTATATCATTTCTGCAGAAGGCGTCAAGCTAGACCCCACGAAGGTGGAACAAGTACGTAATTGCGATTTGCCCAAAACTGCATATGATGTGCGTTCTTTTCTTGGTTTATGTCAAGCATATAGTTCGCACATAGAGAATTTTACACGCATTGCCGCACCTATGACTGATGTTTGGAAAGGAATAAAGACTTGCCCAAAGCAACCATTGAGGCTTTCGCAACTCTCAAGGTTGCGGTGACAGAAGCACCGTTTCTGACCCCTTTGAGGTATGGACAGATGCGCGCAATGTCGCCATAGACGCTGTGTTTCAGCAGCATGGTCGTCCAATAGCTTTCCTTAGTCGGAAGCTCAATAGTGCAGATAAGAACTATTCAGTTTATGATAAAGAACTTTTGTCTATCATTCACTCTCTTAAGCATTGGAAGCATTTTCTTTATGGTAGAGAGTTTATAGTTCACACAGATTACCAAGCCCTCAGGTGGCTCCAGTCTATGCCTAGTGCACATTGGAGTGATCGCAAAGAACGGTGGTCACAATTTTTTGAGCAATTTGGAGGTTTGATTGAGTATGTGTCTGGAAAAGCTAACCCTATTTACATATGCGTTGAGTCGCAAAGGACAGATTTTGGCTCTTGAGTCAAGATCCACAATTTCTCTTCAGGGTGTGTCTTTCGACAACATGAAGAGTAGTATGCGGATTCCGAGTTTCGTAAGCAATGGTTGCAGACTCTTGCTTTCCAAGGGCCAAGCAACTATCTCATTCGTGATGATTTGTTGTATTTTCGTCAACGTTTATGTGTGTTGCCCTCTCTGAGGACAACCATATTGCATGATACACATGACTCTCACGGGTGGGCACAGGGGAATGAGCACCACTCTAGAAAAAATAGAAAGATTCTGTTATTGGCCGAAAATGCGAAAAAATGTGTTTCGTTATGTCACACAGTGCACTATTTGTCAAAAAGTAAAAGCTCCTCAAGGTAAGCAACAAGGCCTCTTGCTTCCGCTACCTAAAACTTATGCACCTTTCCAGGATATTTCCATGGATTTTGTGACTAACTTTCCACCAAGTTTGCATTCAAGGAACACTCAGTGTTTGACAATTGTTGATCATTTCAGCAAGTTTTGCATGTTGATTCCTTGTAAGGCCACAGTCACCGCACAAGATGTAGCACAGTTGTTCATAAAGCATTGGTACCCCCTCTATGGTTTGCCAAAACCGATTGTTTCAGATAGGGATGTTAAGTTCACGTCCAATTTTTGGCGCGCACTCTTTGAAAATTTTGGCACTAAGTTGAATTTTTCATCGGCTTTTCATCCACGGTCAGATGGTCAAACAAAGATTTACAATCAGTTGGCTTTTGATGTTTTAAAGTTATATGTGCATGATCAGCAGTCTCATTGGGAGCTCTATCTTCCATTAGTTCAGGCTATTTTGAATGACTCTTATTCCTCTGCCATTGGTCGAACTCTGTATAAGGCAGCTTTTGGCCATCCGTTCTAGTCACTCTTGACTCGCTCAGTCAGTCAAATGCCTGATGCCAATGTTGAAAGTCAGTCATTGGATGAAATTTCTGAGAGTGTGAAGCTTTGGCTAAGCAAGGCTCAGGAGTCTTATTCACGACAGGCTAATAAGCATTGTCAAGATGTTTCGATCAAGGAAGGGGATTGGATGTATTTAAGAATCATGAAGCAACGTCTTAAGCAAGTTCGAGAAATGTCCTAAGTTGCCTATTCGAATGTATGGTCTATTTCCTACTATTAAAAAGATAAATGAGGTTTCGATGAAATTGCAATTGCCTGTCAATGCACAACATTTTCCATGTTTCTTGGTTGAAAGTGTTTCAGGGAACACCTCCAAGGGGCATTTCCTCCGAAGAAGAGTCGGAGATCGTCAATGAAGCTGAAGTCATGGAGCCGGAGCAAGTGTTGTTGCATCGATTTCGCCATGGTTCAAAGAAGCAAGTGAGACAGTACTTTTTGAAGTTCAAGGATCGAGGAACCCACGAAGCAATGTGGGTTGTTGAAGAGTTTTTCAAAGATTATCCCGAAATATTGGCAGCCTACAAGGAAGCCATGCAAATCACCCAATACCTCACTTTAAAAAGGAGGGGATGTCACGTGCACATCTAACCCTATGTGTACGTGGACAAGCTACTTTATGACATGGGTTCGGTTCAGTTAGCTTAGGAAGTGTTCTGGCACTTTTGTGAGTCTGTTCGCAGACCGTGCATGTCCAGACACTTAAGAGTAGATACATATCCTCTGGCTGCACACAGCATGATCATCAGTATTACCATCAGTTTCCATCAGGAGCATTTTACAATGCAAAAAACCTATTTTCCCTATTTTAGCCATTTTTCACTTACTATTTTTAAGTGACTTTTGTTGGGAAACTGGGTAGGGCAATTTTGCCAAGCCTGTATATAAGAAACCTAGCGCTAGTGTATTCTAGCAGAAGAAGAAAGGAGAGCACATGCAACTACTTGCAGCAAGCTCTCAAGCAAGAACCCCCTGAAAGCCCTGGCGTTTTTCATCAGATAAACCCAGCGCTTTCAACAGCCATTCCAACGTTGCAGATCAGCCTTTGGACTAGCCTTTCCCCAAGCATTTGCAACACTCAATCAAGACGGCGTTTTTTACAGCAGTCAAATCAGCGTTTTCAGCCCTAATCTACTGGCGTTTTCAGCCTGCCGTCCACAGATAAAACCAGCCAAGAATAGCAACGTTTATGACACAGCTACATCAGCGTTTTCAGCAAGGTCAAACCAACGTTTTTCAGCCATACAGGACAGCGTTGTCGTCGCCTCGCCATCGCCATTGTCACCGACCTAGAACCTCACTGCATCATAGCATCAAGAACATTGCATCAGAACCTCTGTACCAGATTTGTGCAATCAATAGTAGACCGCTCTCGCCATAGAGAGTGGGGCCTTCAGAGGATGGTTTGACAACATTCTGATGTCGTATTCTCTTCTCTCTCTATCTCTCAGTCTCAGCACCTTCATTCACAATGTCTACCACTTTGTTTGTGATCATTACCACTCTCTCACTAAAGGAACGGAAGGCTCTCCCTTCCGTAAGTAAAAAGAACCCTTGAGCAAAGTTCGACTTTCACTTCCGTTGCACCTTATACTTGGCCTATGAAAAGCAGTTTACATGAAAAGCCTTCAAACTCAAAAGCTTCTGGTCCAAAAGCAATACCAAAAAGCTGCCAACGTAAATCACGGAATTCCGTACAACTGCCACGTCAGCACTCTCAATGCGTTTTGCGGAAATCTGCCACATCAGCATTGTCAGCGGAAAATCCGAAAAACTACCACGTCATCAGCTGCTACGCAAATCCTTCTTTGTGTGTGTGTGGGTCTTGCTTTATTTAATCCTTTATGTCACTTGGGCCCCATCGAAAGGGGTCCCATAAGTGGGCCCCATCGAAAGGGGTCCCATAAGTTGGTAGGACTTCTTCTTCTCTTGTTGCTTGTTCTTCTTAGGATTTAGGCCCTTCGGTCGTGATCTGCAAGTTGGCTCCATTCTTCAAGGCTTGACATGTCAACAATTGTTTGATCCAACTCGACAAATAACTTCATCTCACTGGACATCTCAAAATCGCTCGATCTCACTCCCGAGAGGTTGGAAACTCCAATTGGTTCTGGTTCAGCCTTCGAGGGGTTGACCACAAACTCTACTCTAGCGCAAGGATAATTGAATTTGAAGATCGAAAGTACACCGATAGAGTCTTTCTTAGTTGCTCCAATACAAAGATGCAATGTCATTTTGGGAATGCCTTGGATTGAAGGGGATCGGGGAGCACCACAGACAGAGAGTGAGAGAGAGAAGGAGACACACACACGATGTGGGTGGGGAGACTCTGAAGTGGCAGCTCCCCCTATACAGTATACTCACTATAAGTATAGGGTAACAGTGGGCGGGCGCCCATGACCTGGGCGACCGGTCAAGGCACATAGGCCTTAACCCCAATGACCTGGGCGACCGGTCAAGGCACATAGGCCTTAACCCCAACAACCTCCCACTTAAAGGCCAATGTGCCTTTAAGCAAGATCTACTAGTGTACAACTAATAGAAGGTGAGAGATTCTCTCGACCTATGCCCACTGACTCTCGATGAGCTAGTGCATCCGGCTCTACTGATAGACAAACATCCTGCTGCGGAAGCCACACAGAGCTAGCTCCAAGCTCTGCAAATAGTCTACAAGAGCTCATGCACTCCTGCAAGTATCGGTCCAATACCTACAAACCTCCCCTATGCTCTATGCCGAGATCAGTCATCGAACAACTAATCAACCCTGCTGCAAATGCTCCCACTGCAGTTGCTATGCCGGGCCTCGAGATCAGCATCTCGTACATGAGGACACTGAACGTTGATGCAACCTCTGCCACCTCCAACTCAGAACTCAACTCATGGTAATCCTGTCCCCTATCATAGAGACCATGGCACTCTGACTCCGAGCTCTGGAGTGACTCCTCGTGCCCACCACATATCACATGTGTACCAAGAGTATCCATCTATCCTGAATCTGCATCAAGCTCTGGCATAAGCATATCAAGAAATGACTCCACAATAGCTGACATCTCAGCATCCATGCGAGTCATCTATGTCATCACCTCTGATGACTCATCCTCCTGTGACTCACTAGAGCTGTCCCGCTCTACCTGTGCATCCGTAGACGCAACCTGCACAACAAAGTCACTGCTCTGCACTCCATGCAAAGCATCCTGCAACCCACAAGCAAAAGAGACTCGCCTGCTCTTTCGCTCTCTACCTGGCTGCATGATCACAGAGACAACACCGTCTCTCCCGTGATCCACATGCAATGGGTAACCTGTACCACTCCTGGCACCTCTCGCAATCACTAGCGAACCCAGATGCAACGCAAAACATCGCTCAAGCAGCGATACCCGACATCCACTATCCCGTAACTGTCTGACTGAGATCAAATCCCGTCTCAGATCTGGCACATAACGCACATGACGCAGGGTAAATCTCATGCCACTGGGCAAGGACAAACATACGTCTCCTGCACCCTCAATGTCATACACAACACCATCAGCCATGTGCACACAACCAAGTCTCCCACTAGAAAACGTGCTAAACCACTCACGATGCGACGTGACATGGAAAGTAGCATCTGAATCTAGTAACCACTGTGAAGACAATGTGCAATCCGATATGCAATCTGTAGACATAAGATCGTCTGAAGACAAGCTAGATGTAAATGTGACATCGCCGTCACAAGCATACTCAGTAACCACCGTACTGATCTCACTAGCATCTGTCGTGCCCAAATCTGCATCACGCATCTGTCGCCTCCGTTGTCTCAAACGCCTGAAATATCGACGCCTAATGTGCCCTCTATGTCCACAATGCCAACATGTCAAGTCTCTACGCCGTCGAGACTTGTATGTGGGATCAATCTCTCCCATGGACATAGAAGTGGGACTATACTCCCCTGTAGACATGGATGTCGCGTACATAGCATGTAAACTCTACCATAAAGCATGAGTTGTAGTCTCGCTCAAGACCTGCCAGTAAACAGACTCAACCAGATGCAAACAAATCGTAGACATTGCTAACTCATCAAGATCCTGCCAATCATCATCACGCATAGACTTGGGCTTCGCCGATAAACCACGCAAGGGTTTATCCTGCCCCAAATCCGCCAATGCAACAAGCATATGCTCCTTCCAAGCAACAAAATCTGCACCATCAAACTGTGTCAGACCATAACGCTGGAAGTCAAATGAAAAATCAGCCATAATACTCGCAAAAGAGCAACCAACAATGAGTAGCAAATGTCAACCAAATCAGCCCTAAACTGGCTCGAATCGCATCAACAAAAGTCTGCAAATATGGCTGTAAGATATGGCTGCAAATCAGCCCCAAAACAGCCCCAAAATTCAGCTCTTAAACAGCTGCATAAACAAGTCACAAACATGTCCAAGATCAGCCTACAACTGAGCCATACATGGACACCTGCAAAGAGGAAACAATGGCTGAAAATTCAGCGCCCAAATAAGCCCTCAAACCTGCCTATAAACTTGTAAACCTATAGCTGAAACCTGCTGAAAAACCTAAAGCCATTAGTGCTCGAATCCGGCTACCTAGCTCGTAGCCACACAAGCATACATCACAATACTCACTCCTGTGAGTGTGCCAAGATAACTGTACGCCTGTCAAACCCGTGAGCTAATCACCAAGCCCACAATGTGCGGTATCGATGCATACACACGCACAAATCTCCCACCTGCAGAGAACCCCGCACGCAAATGCTGAGTGCAACCCGCAATCTCTACCTAGATCGCATAAATGATACGCATAAAACTCCTGGGAAAATTTCGCCAAAGTTTTGTCAGTAAAACGGCCACAAAACCAGTAACCAAACTGACTGCACACTCAAAATCATGAGCAACCAAAGCGCATCAAACCGCACTCCAAATGCATGCACCAATCTCCACAATTTGCATACATCATTGCAAACACCTGCAAATCTAGTACACAAATATCTGCTCTACCTGTGACTGCCAAAAAATATGCTCGAGGCATACATTGCCGAGCTCAGAATGCAATCACATTAGTCTCCCTGAGCATCAAACCACATAAGGCATACATCGTATCCTCCCACCTGTGAGGAAACTTGCAGCAAATATCACTCTCACATCTGAGAGCAAACCATGTGTGGAATCCTCGACACACAATAAACAACTGCTGCTGCAGAAAATTCAGCATTCAGAATTTTAAAATTCTGATATGACGAGCGCATCCGGAGCGTGCCAAAACCCCAAGGTAGACTCCTGGATCACATGTATCCGAGTCCGGGTGTGAAAGCTATGCCAAAAACCTCCATTTCGACCCAAAAACGCAGCATAAACTGCCAAAAGAGGGCTGAAAAATGCAGCTCCTCAACCGTAGCTCGAATGAAGTTTTTGATGGCTCGAATGGCTTCGAAAGGGGGGTAAAATGCCAGAACGCCTGATGGAAACGCTCTTGAAAAGCTGAATTTGTCGATGCCGAAGTCGAAACCCTGTTTGCACTCTTGAAAGTGCGCGCGTGCATGGACGCGATTTCGGGAATGAAACTGGCTCTCCGTTGTCGTCGTGACTGTGCACACACACGCTCCCTCCGCACCTACGCTCTGATACCAATTGAAGGGGATCGGGGAGCACCACAGACAGAGAGTGAGAGAGAGAAGGAGACACACACACGATGTGGGTGGGGAGACTCTGAAGTGGCAGCTCCCCCTATACAATATACTCACTATAAGTATAGGGTAACAGTGGGCGGACGCCCATGACCTGGGCGACCGGTCAAGGCACATAGGCCTTAACCCCAATGACCTGGGCGACCGGTCAAGGCACATAGGCCTTAACCCCAACACTTGGCATAACAAAATTCATCCTATCCCTGATTATGTAAATACAAAATTGTCATCCTCTTTCAAAGGGTAGAAGTATGATGTAGATGCAAGTGCTAGTGATTGGCCTATACCCATGGTCAGTCACATCACTGTTAAAAGAGTAATAAAGAAGTGTCTTTTCGCTTGCTTGATCTTTTGTCAAAGAGAGAGAGTTGAGTGGTGAAAATGTGTTGTCAAAATTGGATAAAGATCACCTAACTTTTCTTAATCAGTATCAGAATTACTTTTCTGACACTCCAAGATGAACTACCTCCTAAAAGACCGAAAGATCATCGTATCGATTTAAATCCAGACAGTTCACCCCAAATCAGCCACCTCTTACAACAACAAGAAATTCTTAAACAAAGTAAATGGACTTTGGAGAAGGGTCTTGTTTGCCCTAGTACTTCTCCTTATTGTTCACCACTATTGCTTGCTCAAACGAAAGATGGCACTTCCAAATGTGCAGCAATTAACGTTCCCTAAACAAGATTACGATTAAGAATAGATTTCCATTTCTCGAATCCATCATATCTTAGAGAAGCTACAAGGCACATGAATTTTCAGTAGTATCGATCTCAAGAGCGGCAACCATCAAATTCATATTGCTCTGAAAGACATACATAAGACTATATTCCGTACAATAGTTTTTTGAGATTCCTTTCGACCTTACTAGCACTCCCCTTTCAATCGAATGATGGATCGAATCTCAACCTCATCGACAATTCACACGAATTTTCTTTGACACTCCAGCAACTTTCAATCGAATGATGGATTGAATCTTTCGACCTCATCGACAATTCACATGAATTTTCTTTGACGACATTTCTGTCTTCTCTCACACAGGAAGAGCATAAACGACACTTGCAGACTGTGTTTGACCATAAAGTTCAAGTTAATGCTAACAGAGATTCACTATTTGAGACATATTGTCTCCCATAATCATGTACGCAAGGACCAAGCAAAGGTTTAAGCTATTTCAGATTGGCCACAGCCTGCTTCCGTTCATGATGTCTGAAGTTTCCTTGGACTATGTTCCTACTACAAACATTTTATTCACCATTTCGTGCATGTTGCACCTCTCCATGATCTTACAAAGAAAAAGATATCCTTTGTATGGGGGGCTAAAAAGAAGGAAGCTTTTAAAAAGATTAAGTACCTTCTCACCCATGGACCAATCCTCATTGTACCTAATCTCCGAAAACAATTTGAAGTACATTGTGATGTTTCAGGCGATTGTATTGGCTCAATTCACGCAATAGCTTATGAAAGTAGACGACTTCATGATGTGGAGCTCCATGCTTCCATCTATGAGAAGGAACTCATGGTAGTTATTCATGCTTTCACTTTGGAAACCTACCTTCTGGGAGCGGATTTTTCTATCAAGACGGATAATCAAAATCTTCAATATTTTCTCTCCCAACTTAAGTTGTCAGAGAAACAGATGAGATGGGAAAATTTCCTCTCCAACACACTTCTAGAAGCAAGAATGTATGCTCTTTCTCGACGGTCCCAAGTAAATGCTATAACGAGCATACATCATCAAGAGTTAGAATCTCTACCCGAGATGTATCCTAACAACTCCGACTTTGGTTAGCAACAGCTACAAACTCCGAACTCGTACTGGAATTTTTCCCTACTCTATTAAGGATGGTTATCTTTATTTTCATCAGGCTCTTTGTGTGACACGACCGCTTAAAACGAAGGTGATGGACGAAGCCCATGCTTCTCCTTACACAGGACATAGAGGTCTAATGTCCACAACAAAAGCCTGAGAAAGATAATTTTATTGGCCAAGAGTGCAAGTTGGCATAGATAAATATGTCAGAGAATGTGTACCATGCCAAAAAGCTAAGTATGATCGCCATAAACTCTTGGCTTACTTCAACCCCTATCGATACCTCAAGTACCCTAGGAATGCATTTTATAATGGATTTGCTACAAACTCCGAATGGAAATGATGCAACCTGGACTATAGTAGACAGATTCAGTAAGCAGGCTCATTCCATTCCAAAAGAAAGACCATCAAAGCTAATCACATGGCCAAGATCTTTTTGGTCCAGATTTTTAAGCATCATGGCATGCCCTAAACAATTATCAGTGATCGCGACCCACGAATGATCGGAAATTTCTATCGAGCACTTTTTACGAACCTAGCTGAATTTTTCTTCAGCATATCATTCTCAGACAGATGGACAAAGCGAAATCGCTAATTCTACCCATATGGGATTAGTTAACCCGACATCAATGAGGTCCAGAATGGATCTAGATGTGGTTACTAAATACATTTTGGCAGTCATTGTTTGAGATTTGGAATGAATATTTGTGCGATTGATTGTCATGTGATGTGATGTCATGTGCAGTGATGTGACTGTCGTATTTGTACATGTGCTAGATGTGTTGTGTCTAGTGCATAGGTACTAACAGTTAGTGTCTACTAAGACAATTTATGGCTTCTGTTTATTTTGCATGCGTAATCGAGAGCGATTACAATTCTTTCAAGAGGGGGATATGTCACAAATTGATGACATGACAGTTCTGCCAGGACACACACGCATGCTGATTGTACGGACCCTGACGTGGCAACAGTACGGATCCCCGAAATTTCCACTGACATGCTGATGTGGCAGGCTGTACGGACATGCCCGCTTTTTGCGCTGACAACTGTACAGAATTTCGAATTTTGTGCTGGTTGCTTTTTGTGGCAATTTTTAGGCCACATGCTTTTAGGAGTTGAATGCTTTTGAGCCTAAAGCTTTTGGAACTTTTGCTTTTGAGTTTAACTCATTTTGGGGCTCTGCTTTTGGCATCCCTTGTAAGAATAAAAGAGCCCTAAGGCCTCACTTCTCAGAGCATCTAGACGCAGAGTTTGAGAGCAGAGGACCCTACAGAAGTTGTACTTTGCTCAAAAGATTAATATAAAAGAAATACCGAAAGGGGCGCCAGTCTTTGGGGCCAATCTCTCTGGGCACGGAACTACGCAAGGCCTTGTCAACCAAATTGAGCCGTAATTTTAAAGTTGTGAAGTATTTTAAGTGATTCTCTCTCGTGTCGCGACAGAATCTAGACTTGGGGTGTCCAAGTATGTTACAACTGTGCACAAGGAATGGGCAAGCACTTGAATGAAGATGGGTTCAAAGGAAACTTTGAGGAAATATAGTTGCTTTCTGAGAAAGCAGGTTGCTTTTCGGAAAAGCAGATGCTTTCCCATGAGGAGGTCTATGTCTGCATTGCATATGTGCATGTGGTTGCATCCAGGGACGCCTGGGAAGTGTTGTGTAAGCATTGCTTTCAGCTTATAAGGTTTTATTAAGTTTTTTGGCAGGTTCAAACCATTTTTAAAAGGTGACCGGCCGTCCACTTAATAAGTGGCCACCATCTGATAAATAAGGCAACAGATCAACCAACGCTTTCTCTCTCCCTCTTTCTAGCAGAAGAGTTTTTTTTTTTTTTAAACCCGCCAACCATCTCTACGCATTCAGCCAACACACAGCTATTCTTGCCGTGGCCACTGAGCTGTAATAGCATCTCACGCCCTCTCTCAGAGGAGGAGTAGCCAACGCCAGCAAGAGGAGACTTTGCCACCAAAAGACGCAAGAGATCGCGAGACTACGAAGAAAGGAGGTCGCTTTTCCCACGCAAAGAGCGATAGGTATCAATTGTGGATTCGCCAAACGAATTATGATCCCGTGTTTGTGCGTGTTTGTGTGTGTTTGCAGGGACTTCATCGCGAAGGAGAAGCGGGAAGGCCTCGGCCTACACTTAAGAATTCCGGGAACGGGATTCAGAAATTCACGCAAGTCTTCTGTGTGCTTTATTTTAATGCCTTTAGTCACTTGGGCCCCATCGGACAGGGTACCATAAGTCGGTGGGAACCCTTCTTTAAAAAGAGGCCTCTTGGCAAGACTTTGAAACTTCTTGTATCGCTTCTACTTCTTCTGTTGCTTCTTCTAAAGGTTTAAGTCCCTCGGCCAGGATCTACAAGTTGGCTTCGTTCTTCAATGGCTTGACACGTCAGCAATTTGTGACGGACACGCCCAAGTGGTCTTGGGTTACATGCAATCTCAAACAAGCAAAAAAAAATTGTGGATCTTTATGGTTGATTGCCATTAAGACAAAGCGATGAAGACAAGAGCGCGCCTGATGCGCAATGGACTAAGGGTGGAAGTGCCTAATAAGTCCGAGGCAGGGATATTCGTTAGGGTCTTTTCTTGAGAGAGGTTTGTTAGGGTCCATTCTTGAGTGATGATACCCGAACATTGCCAAAGAGCTCTGATACCAATGTAATGTGGAGTGGAATTGATTGATGTTGAATGCTCGGGATGAGTGCTCAATACATACTCAAGGTTCCTTTTTACTTCATGAGAGATGTGCAAAGACTAGAGAGAGAAGAGAATGATATTGTGAGTGAAAGTTCTATGAGTTAAAGAGAGAGAGAGAAAGGAGACTTTAACACCAAATGGGGTCCCAAACCCCCCTCAAAGGGCCCCTCTCTCTATCACTAGAGAGGTATTTGCTTTAGAGTGAACAAATGATGATACAATGATCCTAGATGCTCAAATGATGATGGGACCTTGCCGTCGATGCTTGGATCTGCGAGGCTAAGGGATGAAAATGCAAAACACTAGGAATGTTGAATGGGATTTGCCACTTCGACAAGGCTATGGGCTGATCTATTGTCGCCGATGTTGGCGATGGGCTGAAAACTGAAAAACGTTGGCTGATCTGAGGCTGAATCTGGAAGCGTTGGGAATATGGCTGAATCTGCAACTTCTGAAATTGCTAGGGCTGAAATTTGTTGGCGACAGGGATCTGCTACTGATGGCTTAAAATGCTGATGGCCTGCTGGTCATGGCTGAAAACGCTGATGCAAAAATGCCAAGCATTTAATGAGGGTACTGCTAGCAAAAACGCTAGAGGGTGCTTGAGGGTATTGTAGGTACTTGGTGTTGGTATTGAGGGCATTGGCTTATACGCTAGAGGGTGCTTGAGAGTATTGTAGGTACTTGATGCTGGTATTAAGGGCACTAACTTATGCTTGAAAAGTGACCCCTAGGGTAACACTTACATATAAAATTAAAGCTGGGTTGGGCAATGCCACTAAAAATCCCACAATTTCTAAAAATGTCACTTATTAGCGTTAATAAACTCACTCACAAAAGGTGCTTCACATGCAAAGAAATACCCAGGTTGGGTACTAATGCAACTATATGGGAACACTCCCTAGTGCCTACACTTAGCAGACACCAGTTGTGCTCATGTGCAATCAAAGGTATGCAACTACTCTAGAGTGCTTGGACATGCATGTCCTGCGTACAGGCTCAAAAGGGTGCTAGAACACTAGCTAGGCTGTTCCTAAACCCTAGAAATAGGAGTTAACTTGTCCATATGCACATAGGGTTAGATGTGCATGGCAAGGCCAAGAGGGGGCAACGATCTAACTCCAAACGTTGTTAATAGGGCGCCCACATTACAGAATGTGTGGCAATCATAGTTTGCAACATACATGTATGTTTGAGGTTTCAAATGTTTGCAAACGTATGGTATGTTTGGAGAATGTTAGACCCAAACATTCTTGTCTTTTCGAAAAGTCTAAGAAACCTTGAAATTTTAAAATTTAGCCTTTGGAGCTTTAAAAGCAATGAAAGCTAGTAATGATGTTCAATGTTAACTTGTAGCTTGTAAGTTTCAACATTGTTTGAACTTTTAATGGCTTTATTGATAGCATATTCACCAACAAAATTGGCTAGAACTTAGGGTCACGTATTTTCAAGCAGCCCCTTTGAAACATACTATCACATACTTCCATACCCGTATGCGTATGCATATGCGTATGCGCATGTTTCCCATATGTTTCAAATTATGGTGGAAAATTTAACAGTGGGTTGGGCATGTGCGGGTTATCCCTATATAGGGACAACTGCACCATTTCTCATGAAACATTGTATCCAGCGTTTTGGGGTCTCTCTCTCTCTCTCTCTCTCTCTCTCTCTCTCTCTCTCTCTCTCTCTCTCTCTCTCCATATATATATATATATATATATATATATATATATATATATATATATATATATATATATATATATATATATATATATATATATATATATATATATATATATATATATATCTGTGTGTGTGTATGTATGGGGGTTATCCCTATATAGGGACACCTGCACCATTTCTCACGAAACATTGTATCCAACGTCTTGCAGTTCTCTCTCTCTCTCTCTCTCTCTCTCTCTCTCTCTCTCTCTCTCTCTCTCTCTCTCTCTCTCTCTCTCTCTCTCTCTCTCATCTAGCGTTTTGCTCTCACCTCTCTCTAGCGCTTTTCAGACGCACCCTCTCTAGGTTGCAGCGTCCAGATTCACCCTTAAAGGAAAGTGCAAGGTATAGACCCATGGTAGTCACCCACGAGACAACATAACCATTAGCTCCATCATGCATAGTATAGACTAAATACCACGACCTCTCCACTAACGTGGACAATGGCTAGTAGTGGGTGTAGAACTAGGTACTAACATATGCTCCCAAACACGAAACACACCACGCACACACACATGAGCATACATCAACACAAAGTTCAACGTACTGAGTATGCTCCCAAACACGAAACACACCACGCACACACACATGAGAATACATCAACACAAAGTTCAACGTATTGAGTTTCTATCATCACTCCAGAGATCAAAGGCAAACTCAGCAATAATGAAGCCTAGCACTAAAAGACGCATTAAATCGAAAAAATTAGCACAAAAATGAGGTAGTTGAAAGGGCATAAGCACCCCAAAAGATAGAAAGAAACCCAATTGCAGATACATTCAGTCACGAAGGATAGATCTTGGCTCTTAAGTCACGGTCCACAGTACCCATTCAGAAGGTATCTCTTGATAGCATGAAAAGTCAATATGCATTTTTTGAGTCTTTCATTTTTTACGGTCTCCGGTATTTTTGTTACAATGTTTGTGTTTTACCTTCTCATAGGAAAGCCATATTGCACGATACACATGATCCACTCACGGATAAGCACAGAAGCATGAACAGCACTCTAGCAAAAATAGAAAGTTTGAATTCAAGGAATACCCAATGTTTCACCATTAAAAATCGTGTCAATATATTTTGCATTATTCCTTGGCAAGTCATAGTCACAGCAAAGGCATTAGCACGATTGTCCATCAAGCATTGGTATTCCCTTTGTGGTTTGCCAGATTCCATAGTTTGGGGTAGAAAGGTCAAGTTTAGATCACATTTTTGGCATGTACTCATTGAAAGGTTTGGCACTCCGTCGCAATTTTCATATGCATTCCATCCTTAGTCTTTAAGGAAGCTTAGTCTTTTTCCAATCATCCGAAAAATAAAAGATGTGTATGAAATTGTTGTTGAAGTTGTTTCAAGGAGATCCCCAAAGGAGATTCTTGAAGAGGACGAAGCCGAGATCGTAGACAAGTTTAAAGACATGGAGCCTACGCAGAATATTCTACATCGCTTTCATCATGGCTCAAAGAAGCAAACACCCCATCCTTTTTGAAGTTCCAAGTATCACAAACCCCACACAGTAATGGACCAACGAAGATTTCCCCGGAGTTGTTGGCAAATTGCACGGAAACCATGCAACTCGGTATCAATACCTCACCTTGAAAAGGGGGGGGGATGTCACATGCACATCTAACCCTATGAGCATTTGGACAAACTAACTCCTACCTCAAGGGTTTAGGGCAGCCTAGCACCCTTGTGAGCATGTACGTAGGACATTCATGTCCAGGCACTCGAGAGTAGTTGCATACCCTCTGATTGCACTTGAGCACAACCAGTGTCTGCTAGGTGTAGGCACTGGGAGTGTTCCCATTCAATTGCATTAGTACCAAGCCTCGGTATTTATCTACATGTGAAGCACCTCTAATAAGTCATTTTATTAACTCATTAATAAGTGACATTTTTAGAAATCGTGGGATTTTTTGTGGCATTGCCCAACCCAGCTTTAATTACTTACATAAGTGATCCTAAGGGTCATCAGTGTTTTCAGCCATCAGTAGTAGATCAGCCCTAGCGATTCCAAAAGTTATAGATTTCAGCCATAGGCCCAACGCTTCAACTTTAAGCCTCAAACTGCCAGCGTCTTCAGTTTTCAGCCATTGCCGACATCGGCAACAGTAGATCAGCCCATAGCATATCACAATCGTAGATCCCATTTAGCATCCCTAGCGTTTTGTATATTCAGCCCTTGGCCTCGCAGATCCAAGAATCGACCACAGGATCCCATCTACATCTCAGCATCTAGGATCATTGTATCATCATTTATGCAATCTAAAGCAAAACCTCTCTAGCAATACAAAAGGGAGCCCTTGTAGGGGGGTTTGGGACCCCATCCTGTGTTAAGACTCCTTTCTCTCTCTCTTTCACTCACAAAACCTTCACTCACAATATCATTCTCTTCTCTCTCTAGTCTTTGCACATCTCTCATGAAGTAAAAAGGAACCCTGAGTACGCACTGAGCACTCATCCTAAGCATTCACCATCAATCACTTCCACTGCACATTACATTGTGCGCGCATCTGTAGCCCATCATCCTTTCTTCCCTCACATCCCATTGCCTTGGAGCCAAGCCGCATCTACTACCCATTTGTCATCGCGATGGATTTGCTGCATTTTCAACGTTGCATATCTATGTTTTGGCATATCACCGCCGTGGTAGCCGGGTTACAAAGGCACATCAAATCAACCCCAGAGGTGGTGCATTCTAAAAAGTTACCACGACCACATCATCCATTCGAATCGAGTTAAGTCGAGTTGTCTTACAATGAGGTATTGCATTGGTGTACATTCCATTTACGCAATCTAAAGCAAATACCACATCAATAGCAATGTTGGGGGCCTTGAGAGGGTTGATTAGAACCCCATCGGTTCATCATCTTCTCTCCCTCTCTCTCTTAACTCTCTACCTCATCTCTCTGATTCTCTCTCTCTCTACAAAATAACTAAAAAAAAACATCAATAATGCAAGGAAAGAAGGAAGGAATATGAAAATGTAATTGCTAATTTGCTTGATTCTACCCATTCTCTCAATTCTGCCAACTGTGACAATGCAAGTGCGGGTCATACTTGTACAAAATGGGAAATTGGAACAGGGAACGGGGAACAAGAACTAGCATGGAATGCCATTTCCTATTATGGATACTAACGTCGGAAACACGAAACGGGGATTCAAAACCAGAAGCTGAATGGGAATGGGGAATAGAGACCTGAAAATGGCCATTCCCCGTAACAATAGTGTGGGTCAGGCAACCTCTTTGGAGGTGTATGTATAGAGGGGGGGTTTGACATGCTATTTGAGCCCAGCAAGGGACACTTCATTGGTCAGTCCTAGAGGGGGCAGGCATGTTGAGATTCTTGGCAAGCAAGCAAGAGGGTAGCCCTCAGTTGCGGATTTGAACCACCCACCCCGATGTTTTGGGCGACAATAGCAGTATGCCGATTCATCCTCAGGTGCCGTCCCTCTTCGTTTAGTAGGCAACAAGGCTTCTTCCCTTGCGGGTTTCTTCTCAGGGAAGCCTTTCTCAGACTTTGTGATCTTGCATTGACATAGTACTGCATACAAGGTGCAGGCCATGGAGAGGAGTGACCCGATGACCTCTAGAGGGCAGCCACACAGAGGTGGCCTGAGTCATTTCTCTCCCCCTCCAAATCTATTCTCTTGCCACGAGGAGATGTACCAAAATTATGCCCTCAGAGCATGTGGGGGATGGTACCAATGTTGATGCTCAGTCGCATGTCTCATGTGCAGAAGCAGATGGTAATAGCAATAGCAATCTTTTGTGCCAAGGGTCTTTCCATCGAGGGCATGTCACATCTATGCAGGACCACCCTTGGCACTTGTATATGCAGCTTTGTTATCAACATGGAGACCCGTCTTTCTCTCTCTCATTCTCAGATGTCTACTCTCTTTCTATCTCAAAGATCTCTCTTCTCCACAGCTACAGTTTGCATGTATGTGGCATTGTAGGCGTTCTCAACTTCTCATGCACCAAAGAATATTGTCGAAGTCAAACCACCTTGCAGTCGAGATGTCCACCGGATCAGAGGTCAGTCCGTGTCTTCATCACATCTTTAGCTGCCTATTCTAAGAAGAAATGCTTGAATTGGCTTGAAAGAGTATAAGGACAACTCATTTATCAGGTTACAACTTATCCACATTGAAAGAGGTTTCCAAGGACTCTTGATGTCAAGCAATAGGTTTATGTAAAGATACCCAAAGACTCCAAGACTATGAAAGTCTTATAAGATTTTGCCGTTGTAATCACTCCCAAACAGAATCCGATGATCCAGACAATCACACGATCACTAACAATATCCTCTGGCATATCATGTAGCTTAAGAAGAGCTGATTGACAAACCAAATTGGACCCAAAAAACTTAAGGCAACTAGTACCTCATGTTGGAAATGCTCCAACAACCAAATTGAAAGAAAACTACTGAAAACAACATTGAAGCCTTCAAGAGGAATGTACATTGCAAAAACACCCCCTTATAGACCCTAGGAACACAAGGACACAATTCCAACCAATGGATGTTCACGAAATGTCTGCAACCTGATCTCAATTCACTTGTCAAAGACTTCTAACGAGAGAATTTTTCAAGGGTTTTTAGATAAAATTCATGCTTTTCTGGGCAAGTATGAGCCCATTTCATCATTAAAGCCTAGCTCCTCAATGAAACCTCCATTTTTCTAATCTTCTCTACCCTCCCTTCCACCTTCCTTTTTTCAAGCCCCTGATTTCTATTCTCTACTTTCAGCCATTCTTCTCGTTCCCCACATGAAAATATGGAACATTGATTCCAGGCCTAAGAACGGAATAATGCCGATCCAACACGGTGGGTGTTCCCCAATGCCAATCTGGCCATATGGTGTAGGTTTCGAATATAACACGCATTTGAGCTAGTTTCCAAAAATGTATTCACATCTCATTCGGTTGGTAGGCCTATTCAAAGATTGGAAAGAGACCAAAATAGGGTTTTTGAGGATTTTGTACATGATACTCTTTTCAAGAATATTAATGCATATTGCTCAGTACAGCCTAGCTCCTCAATAAGCCCTTCACATTTAATCTCCTCTACCCGCCCCCTCCGACTCACGGTTGCCAAGAAACCCATTTCTTCTACAAAAGATATACCTTCATAAGTTCAGAATAGTCTGAACTCACGAATTATAAGAGGGAATAAAGCACTCATAAAACTATAAAAGCAAGGGACACACGAAAAGAAGAGAAAAACAAAAACAAACAAACAAACAAACTAAATCACTTTGTTTGCTTCGAAACAAAACTAGATAAAACAAAACATTATTAACTTAAAAATGTTTTTAGAAAAGGCATGTGTAAAATAAGTTGACGCAACTTACTTAGCTTAAAACAAGTACTCAACTTTAAGCAAAAAAAAAAAAGGATAAGACATCTTAAAAACTTCATCCTAGAAATCAAACTTCACACAACAACTTATAACGGAACACATTCTTAAGTCCTCAGGTAAGCTAAATATGAAATCGAAAAATGAATTCTACTACAAACCTACGAAGAGCAAAGAACCAAACTTGACAATATGTGATCTCAACTTCACTGCTTGTCCAAACAGGAAGAATAAGATTATCACCTTTATCATGCATAGCTTGGACAACAGCTATGACATCCCTACTCACGTCGTCAGTGCCCAAGAGTAGGTGCAGGTTTATATAGAGGTCATTTCTTCTACAAAAGATGTTTGGGAGAACATTTCTAAAACCTTTGTTTCTTTGAAGGCCAAAAAAAATTCTAATAGTGTGGTTCTCACCTATGCTACTTGAAGTTTCAATTACAAGTAAGCCACGAGTTCTCTAGCACATAACGCTCATAAATCATGTCTTTGATGTGTTGTGCAATGTACATGATCATTTAGTGTCCATAAATATGTGCCCACATTTATCTCATGGTTTCTTGCAAAACCTCTAGAATGGCATTTCAGCCATGGACTATGTCCTCCCCTTTCCTCGTTCAGAGCCCCATTCCCATTCCATACGATGGTCGTTCTCATCAACATTCCCATTCCCCATTCCATGAGTCCATGCAAAACATCCAGCTTTGCAATACGGAGACAAATAGATAAAGTGCTATTAGTAACGCTCGCACACTAACTTGAACAAAGTAGTATCGAAGGGCTCAAAAAGGCAACCAAATAAAATGTCTTAAATCTTAGCCCTGGCTGAAATGTGCCTGATCAACTCAAGTAACAGAAATTTCTTGAGCCTAAAGCCTACCTTCGAACAAGAACAGAATATCAGTAAGGAAAAGCTCATATGCTCAATAAATCCCTCGGGTGAAGCTTCAACATTGCCAAAAATGTCATCACCAGACACTTTTCTCCAAAAGATTTTAGAAAGGCAATGGCAAAAGTCTTGATTACTTTTTGCTAAACATTTCTAGGACAAAGTATGAGTAAGTATCGTGTAATTTTTAAGAACAAAATCTGATCAAAATCACAGTCCTCCTTTTCTACCAAACAAGTGATGTCCTACAACTCAAGCTATCTAAATAAGAGACGTACAAGCAGATTGCAGATAAATCACACAGAAGCTTTTTACTCCGCCACATTGTTCAGATGAAGAATAGCTTGTTTTGGGCCACTCACCGTCTCAAAAAAATTGAGCCCATATTCATTAGCCAAAGCCTGACCGCGAGCAGTTGAAACAGCCTATGAAATTACAAGTACAACATTAGAGACAATCAGTAAAATTTTGTAACTTTCTGGTGTAATAAGGAGCTCCAAATTTCGCTGACCCGTTTGCTTTCATCCATATCTGCTTTATTCCCCACCAGAATCTTATTCACATTGTCTGAGGCATGTTGTTCAATGTTCTTTACCCAATTCCGAATATCTGGCAATGCTGATAAGGACACACCTTTGAATACAGCAAGTTGCAAGTGGAAAACTCAAACAACAGCTCAAAATGTCACTTATACAGAAATTTCAGCATGGAAAGATACTATTGAAACTGGACTCATCGGTGACATCATAAACAAGGATGATGCCCATTGCTCCTCTGTAGTAAGCTGTAAAAATGGAGGTGGAAAATCATTGTGAAGTACTGCAGAAAGATGTGGTAAAAAAATGTGGAGTCTGAAGGTTGACCTGTAGTAATTGTACGAAACCGCTCTTGACCAGCAGTATCCCAAATCTGCAGTTTGACACGTTTTCCATCTAGATCTATGGTTCTGATCTTGAAATCGATTCTTTACGAAGACAGGCCAGATCCCCAGGAAAAAAAAAAAGGGAAACGTTGTTGGGATGGATTTCGGAAAAAAGACAAGACCCGAGCCTTGTCCAGCGCACGAACACTCAAAACCCTAAAGTGGAAACAGGCAGCATACCCTATAGTGGTGATAAAGCTAGTAGTGAAGGTGTCATCGGAGAATCGCAGAAGCAAGCAACTTTTGCCGACACCTGAAATAACAGATCGTTGCGAGTCGAGAGCTAAAGAAAACGCTGCTGCAAAAGCAGAGGCTATGGAGGGCAGAGAAAGTGAAGAGGAGACTAACCGCTGTCGCCGATGAGCAGAAGCTTGATGAGGTAATCGTGATCCCGAGCTCTAGCTGCCGCGGAGGCCATGGCAGCTTCACACGCAAATGAACACAATTCAGAGTAGTTGAAAATAATGAATGAGAGAGCTCTATAATTCGCGATTTGGCCCGACCTTTTTTTCAAAACCAAAAGGTCAAAATGTTAAATCGAAGGGAAAGTTACCAAAAATGCCCCTGAAATTTTTGGAAATTCCTATAATACCCCTCAAATTTCACAAATTCTCTAGACACAAACCCCTCATACTTTGCAAATTTTAAGAAGATTATCCAAAATGCCCTTAAAATCCTCATATTACCAGACAATGTCTATTGCTACTTTTCGCAAGATTTGGTTCTCCCTAGATAGAAGCGAACAAAATTAGGATAACTAATGAAATTATGAACTCATGAGATGAATTATTAGTCATTATCTTCTAGCTAGTTGGTGAAAACTCTTGTACAAGGCTTTAAAGATAGATCTTTAACATCAAAATTAACAAATTGTGTCAGATTTGGAGCAACCCGTCCAAAATTCATACAAAGGTATTTGGGAATCTTTGAAATTTCAGAGATGTTTTGGGAACAAATTGATGCATTTATGGTGTGTTAAAACTCAAATCCAAGTACACAACCAAATTAAACTCTCGATTGCATTGCCTGCCTTTTTGGGATGCTTCTTGGGTCAATTCATAGAAATAGTGCTCTTCTTTGATGAGATCAATACCTCAAACATTCAAAGTTTCTAAGCTAAAGTTGAACAATTCTATCCTTATCATTTAAATTGAGTCCCTTTCCATCTTTACCATTCGAGATGAGAAGAAGGAAACTTGTTTGAATGTTTTTGAATGAGATTTTCAATCATGTGCTCTCCAATGATTTAACAAAGAAAAAGATTGGTGACTTTTGCAAGTCAACATATCGTCGTCTTCTTCTTCTTCTTCTTCTTCTTCTCTCTCTCTCTCTCTCTCTCTCTCTCTCTCTCTCACACACACACACACACACACACACATATAAAACAAAACAAACCAAAATTTAAGAACGCTCGATAGATCCTAAAGGGTCTCTTGAAATTGTTTCCTACTATTTCTCTTCTTTTTAGTAACAATTTCAAGAGGCCCTCTCTGATCTATCAAGGGTTTTCAAGTTGTGTGCATGTGTGTGTGTGTGTGTGTGTGTGTGAGAGAGAGAGAGAGAGAGACTTCTTCTTCTTCTTTCTCTTTCTCTCTATAATAATAATTCTTCTGTTTCTTCTTTTCTTCTTCTTCTCTCTCTTTCTCCCTATAAAAATAATTCTTTTGTTTCTTCTTTTCTTGCTTCTTCTTCTTCTTCTTCTTCTTCTCTCTCTCTCTCTCTCTCTCTCTCTCTCTCTCTCTCTCTCTCTCTCTCTCTCTCTCTCTCTCCCTCCCCCCCACACACAAAGCTCTCACGGCAAGAAAGGAAAAAGAAGGGGGGGGGGGGGGGGGGGGGGGGGGGGGGGGGGGGGGGGGGGGTTGTGAAATGCTAATCAATGTGATTCTACATGTCTTAGATCACGTGAATTCAATGGTATATAATTATGTCTTTTTGCATGTGTTTTTTTCTACATAGAACGTGTCTTGTTAAGGCTAATAGAGAGCTGTGCAAATTATTCTTACACTTATATTGTGAAGATCAATCATCCAACCTATTCTATTTTGCGGGTTTACATGAAGGAGACACTTTCTTGACAATTGAAATTTGTCAAAACAAAATAGATGTAGTTGAAATTATTTTTATCATTTGTGACAGTGTTTGCATAAAATGATGATATATAGTAGCAAATGGTAACTTCTTATAGAAGGATGAAGATTAGGCATGAAATTAAATACTCATTGAAAAAAAAGAGCATACAACATGGTTTTAATTGACAATCATAGAGACTATTCATCTTTTTTTTTTCAAAACTCACAATGGGTGACTAGATTATATTACCAGATCCATAAATTACAGATTCTTGAAATGCTCATGATGAGCCATGACCACTTCTCTGGATTCTAGATACATCGGTTGATGGGGGAGCCACCCCTTGACAATGGATGATCCCACACATTCACATTTGCACGTCCTTCACAGCAGCCCTGAGGGTCCTGCTCCACTCTTTTGAGTTCTTTTGCTTTCCAATGGCGATGATCGTTACCCTACTTTCTTGGACTATCTCCACAAACTTAGCTACCTCCAGAGAGTTCTCGAAAATTCGATCGTTCCTTGCCTTCCAAATGTGTTTAAAGTAGCAATACCTCACGATTTGAGTAGCAATGAGCAGTGTATGACTCTTGAACGTCTTTCCTCCCAAGAAGAGATCGTTCTTGAAGAATCCTATTTTCCAGGTTTTTTGGAACCATTTGCAAATCTTACCTGCAAGTCCACAGATTGATGGACACTCCTTGAACAAGTGGGAAAGATCTTCACAAGCCATTCTACATTGAGAGCATCTATCTGGACCAATTCCCCTAGCAAGGATCTTCGCTCCAGTCGGCATGGCTCCCCATAGCACCTTCCATAGAAAAACCTTTCATCCTATCCGGCCATTGAGGGCATCAAATGTTCTTGACGACTGTTTTCCACCTTGACTCTGGCCAATTCTTTTCCCATTGTTTATTGAGTGGGGAGAACCAATCCTGCGATTTCATAAGAGAGAGATACACATTCTTTGTTTGGGGTTTTAGGAAATGTCTTTTCACAGGCCAGTGCCAAGCTTTCTACTCGAGCTTGGACTCAAAGTCTGGTAAATACCACAAAGAGATATGTTACGGGGCTATGCTAACCAACAATCTTTCTAGCCCATTGAGGGTAAACTCAGAAGCCAATCGATCAAGTCCTTTCCAACAGCCTCTACTATAGTCCCATAGTTGGCCTATACGCATAATACCTTTGTTATTAACTTTTCTGGCCACTTCCCTCCAATAAGGGTTCAAAAGGATGCCTCCAACCTTGGAGAGCCAAGGGGACCAATGAGATATAGAATTGTGGAAGTACCTTGATAACTCTCACCATTCCAAAGACCAATTACTCTGTTGCATTTACAAGTAATCTCACCTGTCATACCCCCGAGTTTTAGGATGACCCATTGCGGAGCCAACAGCTTGTTGTGTACATCGACCTCTTTCCACTGCCCGCCTTGTGAGCGAATTTTGGAGTTTTCCATCATATCTTTAGCCATAATAGCCCAAGCCTGGTGTTCCTTAGTGAGGGCAACTGAAAACTTAGCACATTGAGCCTCCGCGTGAGTGTTGGGGTTAAGAATCCCAAGCCCACCTTGCTCCATAGGTCTCACAACCATCTCCCATTTTGCCCATTGCCAGCGTGTTGTGCCTTTAGTGTTGTTCTTCCAAAGAAATCTCTTTACTGGTTTCAAGAACTCTTTCCAGTTGCATTTATCTAGCTTCAGCAAAACGGACCTCAGGGCAAGCTTTAAGAAAGAGCACGGAATCAGAGACTATTCTTCTTATACAAGCATGGAGACTAGCAAAATATGAATGATAAAGAACAAAGTAAATAACATCCCAATGAAAGTTGCAATTGGTGAGATTAGTTGCTCTTGAGTGGCCTTTGATGTATCAAATTGGCCACTTATGATGCCATGATTACTCTATAAAAAGGCAACCATGAGGCTTGCAGAATGTTCCATGCACGTTTTTTAAAAATGAGCAACCTAATCACTGCACCTATATCCAAGTATGGGTGGTTCTAACTATAAGAAAATCTACTTATGGAGTGTTGGAGACCATGAATATCATTTATCTTAATTGGAATAGCAGTGAGTATGAGATGAAGGAACATAGGGAGATGAATAGAGCTCTATAGCAAGTAAAGATAGACTCCCTATATGCCTAATTGACAAAACATAAACAAAGATCCAAATATATGCATACATTTTTAGCATATTCTAGAGTGGAGCACTATTGCTGCTTGACTAATTTTACTAACCTTCTCGTCTCCTTTAGAGGATACATCTTGGATATTTTTCTCCAACTTTCCTCTTCTTTGGTGGGTCGACCCCTTCTTTTTGGGTTGATTTTTGTGAACTAGAAGATTCTTAGCTTGCATAGCATTTCTTTTCCTAGCTTCCTTGAGAAGATAATTAGAAAAACACATTTTAGCTCCACCCATTCCACTCCATTTATTGGCTAGCATTGCTCACATAAATAGGACCCCTTGCCATGTGCACGTTGTCATGAAAATTAAGTTCTGACCTTCTTTAACTATTTTCCATCTTAATTTGGCCATTTAAGTTCGGGGAAAATAAAAGAGAACAAGTGAAGTTGATGAAAGTGCTTGTGGACCAACTCAGTCCAAAGCTTGGGACCAAAGGAGAGAAGTCTATAAAAGAGCATGGATAATTTTTGTTTAGTTATCTCGGTCAAAAGTACAAGTCAAGGAAGTGTGATCTATCTCGAGCATCCTTGATCAAAGGTACACGACAAAGGTGATTACCTAGATCAATTATAGGAGTCTAAAAATACAAATTAGCTATGCTAATTTCAAGTAATTAAAATTACTCATTAGACTCCAAGTATGAAGTCTGAAAAGCCTTAGGGTAAATTTCAAGTTGCCATAAATAGTTTAAATTTAGCAGGTTTTGGAACCAGCTTTGGGGTATCTTCAAAGCACTGTGCTAACCTTTTGCACATGATGTGAAGCTCTATAGCTCAAGGAGACGTAATTTTTTGGCGAGCACTTTTTTGGAATCCGACAAGCAAATTCCAAGAAGATTCTTTCTAGGACTCAACCCTTGGTAGTTGAGGATCTGCTCTTTTTTCTTCTCTCTCTCTCTCTCTCTCTTAGAATTCTTTCCCTGGCAACAACACCTTGATCAAACATTCATTATTTACAAATCTCCATGTTTTTTGCACTCTCTCATGTACACTCATATACAAGCACAAAAATACACTCGAATCATTACACACACACACACACACACACACACACACTTTCAAACATAAAAATCTATGTCGAGCAACAAGTTTAACCACAAATGGACAATGGTACACCCAAATTATTCACAACGAGAAAATTTTAAGGGTTTTCAATCCAAAATAATCTAATCCAACTTCGCCTTGATAAATCTCCCTCTTTTTTGCCTCTCTCATGTTCACTCATACACATACACTCTCGCACTCTTTCAAACATCATAATCTATGTCAAGCAACAAGTGTAACCACCAACCGGACAATGGTACATCCGAATCTTTCACAACAAGCAAATTTCAAGGGCTTTCAATCCAAAATAATCCAATCCAACTTTGCCCTGATAAATCAATGGATGAACAACATGGAAAGACTACTGAAATATGCCCATATAAACTAATATTGAAAGGCTTGAAAGTAAACATCTTGAAACAACAAATGCAAAAAGATAGATATGGAGTGAAACAAAACAATAGAATATTCTCATATGGGCTCACGGGATTATTGTTCTAACACTAACTTACAATGGGAAAATCTAGTTATCATCGTCGCTAATGTCATCGACGTTGTCATCGTCCTCATTGTTCCATTGGCTTGTCTTGCAAAGCAATGTATGTCATCCACACTTCTATCCAAGCTTCCACATGTCTCTCGAAGGCTACCCACTCCTGTGGGGTGCAATATCCATGTTCCCCCCAAAGCATTATTGCAATGTGGGCAAAACCGACAACTTACTCAACATCCTCTTTAGTTGGATGTGCATTTTCATCATGGTGTTGATGAGGGTGTGGTGTACCATGCTGAGAGCCATGCCCTGAGCGGCTTGCCTAGGCTATTCGCATTGTCCACAATTTCCCCTCCACATGGTGAATGTGTGAACATGAGGAGACTAAAAGAGAAGCTTGTGAAAAAGAACACAGAGAAACTTGCGAATGAAGGATACTATTGATTTTTTGGCTTTTAATAGGAAATCCTAAGTGAATTTACTTCCAAGACCATTTGCACCATGTCCTTTGTCTTCTTTTTGAATAAAATAAAACATTCAATAAAATGTCACTTCAAGATTAAACATCTTCAGTTAAATTATATTCAAACCAAGGATTATTTAACATCACAATTGCACTAAGCTCACTAATCAAAAAACAGAGAACGATCCCTTCAAAATTTCAATATAGTGAGAAGAACAAATATCAAGTCTGAATGTGGCATTGCGTAGAAAATGAGTACATATGAAATAATCAATACATCATGGATTTCAGGTTCTTGATGGCCACAATTCTGGTGGTGGCTGTGTTGGTGGTGTGCGTGTAGGTGGGGGACCCATGGATAGCGAGGGAAATAGTAGCCTATTCGAGCAATTGACCGTGGCATGGCCAACCTAGTACTACAAGTGGTGGTCTACTCGGGGGTGGAAGAGACGGCACCCTAGGCTCGTGGGGGACATGGTATAGGCGATGTGGGTGGTTGTGACTATGCTGAATGTGAAACCTCGTCCAAATGAAGATTCGACCCTAGCCCACTAGGAAGTCGTTGCTGTGGTAAAACATGCCAGCAACAATACAGTCTCGCTCAATGCTAATGCAATGTCATTGTAGACACTCACATTCCATCGCCAAGCCGCCTCATCCAACAAGACAATCCAAAATTGTGTCTCTAACCTTCGTGAATGTACCCAACAACCACCTGTAGAATAACACATACATTAGCGGACAATGCAATGACAACTATACATATAGGGACTTCAACCACTCCTCAACTTACCGAGCAAAGAACTTGCTCTTCTCCACACTGGGCCGCCGGGCCAAAAGGGTGCTCCAATGCCATCTAGCATCTCTCTAGCATCCATGGCACTTCTTGGAATGATTCCTGAATCATATCACTATCGGCATCAAAACCATAATTGTCGATGGCCACATCTTTGGCTTGACAATCGTACAATGGAACAACTACAAGGCCATCAAATCTATGAATGAACATGGCTAACATCAAGGTCTCAACCTGTAACATGGTTTACGTTTAATATGGAAACGCACCAATGTCTATCATGAAACTTGTAGAGGAATCCATGAAATCATCTATAACAGCATATGTGCGTGAAAACATCGAAGAAAGATGGTACAAAGATTTAAAAAATTGCACACGCAAGCCTCCTCGGCGACGAGTGTCAAGTGGCTTGCTCGACACGCCACCACAACTGCACCATCCGATAATAAGAACTTTGCAACTATGGTGAACACACTGGAGATGACCTCGATAGAGAATACATTCCACTAAGGGACGCCACCAATGCCAACACTAAGTTTGCAATGTGTCGGTAGGTTTGGCCACACAAGTCGCACCCCTCCAAGCTGGAGTGTGCACAACAAAGGAAAGAAAGCAATGAGAGAGAGAGAGAAGCACGTCGACACCCAAAAAAAAAGAACACCTTGTATTAACTTTGATTTGTAAAAAGCCTTTATATACATCTCTCTCTCTCTCTCTCTATATATATATATATATATACATATATACATATATATATATATATATAGATATAGATATAGATATATACATACATAATATATATATATATATATATATATATATATACATACATATATACATATATACATACGTGCCGAATTTTTCCCAGGACACTGCTCTTTACAATATCAAGAAGCTGGATGGAACCAATTTCCCATTGTGGAAGAAGCAGATTTGGCATGTGTTGGTACAAAAGAAGCAGATAAAACCTATAAAGCTCAAGGGGATAAAACCACAAGATATGGACGAAGATGAATGGAACGAAATGGATGAATTGTCACTTTCTACCATTATGCTGACTTTGGCAGAAAGCGTTTACTTCAATGTAGCAGACGAGATGTTGGCTTCTCAAGCATGGTTAAAGCTGAGTGATCTTTATGAGAAGCAGAGTGCAGCTTCACAGGTATACTGGCTTAAGAAGCTTGTTGACTTGAAGATGAAAGAAGGGACACCTATGTCCAATCATCTGAATGAATTCAACACAATCTATAGTCAGTTGTCAGCTCAAGGTGTCAAGTTTGATGAACCTGTTAGAGCTATGTTCCTGTTGATCACATTGCCGAAAAGTTGCGACACTTTTCGCACAGCTTTGAGTAATTCTGCACCTCCAGATGGTTTGAACATAGCAGGTGTAGAAGGAAGTCTGCTTACTGAAGAAACCAATAGAAAGACAATGGACAAAGGCAAAGGAACAGCCTTAGTTGTCAGGGGAAGGACCAAAGAAAAGTACAAAGGTGGAAAGAGGAATCAGTCTCGTAGCAAGTCCCGCAGTGCTAAAGGCAAGAGTGACATAGAATGCTACCATTGTGGCAAGAAGGGTCACATGAAAAGAGACTGCAGAGAATGGAAAGCAGAAAAAGGCAAAGAGAAAGCTGAAGACCATGGTGAGAAGAACAAGTCCTCAATGAAGATTCAAGAAACAAATGCGACAAACACTGTTGTAGAGGATGACAGTCTAGTGTCAGGAGACATCTACTTCTTGAAGAATACAATGGACTCGGCTCTTCTTACAGCATCTGATGGAAATGCACTGAGTGACTGGATTATAGACTGAGGGGCATCACTTCATGTGTCTCCAAACAAGGAGTGGTTTACCTCTTATGTGACCACTAAAGATCATGTTCGGCTAGGCAATGGGCAGACATGTGAGATCTTAGGTGTTGGAGATGTTCAATTGAAGTTTCAGAATGGCTCTTCTTTCACGCTGAAGAATGTGAGACATGTTCCCGCAATTACAAAGAGCTTGATCAGCACAGGTTTACTTGATGATGCTGGCTACGTCACCACTTTTGGACAGAACATGTGGAAGATATCCAAGGGTTCTATGACAGTAGCACATGGAGTAAAGTCTGGAGGACTTTACATGATTTATGTATCAAATGTCTCTAAAAATGTAATCAATGTAACCGAGCAGCCGAACGTTTCTTTGTGGCATAGCCGGTTAGGACATATGTCCAAGAAGGGAATGGAAATCTTGTCTTGTTCTGGTTATTTGCCTAGCTTTTCATTTAATGATTTTGAATTCTGTGAACATTGTCTGTATGGTAAGCAAACACAGCATCCACATAAGCATAGAAGTAGTAGAAGAGATACACAGTTGGCACTTGTTCATAGTGATTTGTGTGGACCTATGCCTAACCTATCTCTAGGGGGAGCTTCTTACTTTATGACATTTATAGATGATTACTCGAGGAAAGTATGGGTTTACTTTCTCAAGCACAAGGATGAAGCGTTTAGTGTTTTCAAAACGTTTGTGACACTTGTGGAGAATCAGAGTGGCAAGAAGCTTAAATGCTTACGCACTGACAATGGTGGAGAGTATGTTTCAAAGGCCTTTCAGGACTTTTGTGAGTCAAAAGGTATAAAACGTGAACTTACTGCTCCTTACAATCCTCCTCAAAATGGTGTTGCTGAGAGGATGAATAGGACCATACAAGAGAAGGCCATAAGTATGTTGTCTAATGCACAGCTGCCAAATGGGTTCTAGGCTGAAGCTATATCAACAGATGTTCATCTTCTAAATAGATCTCCTAGCAAGGTTTTGCAGAAGGATTCAATGCAAGAGATGGTATGGTCAGGCAAAATGCCCTCATACAAGCATCTCAGAGTCTTTGGCTGTGAGGCATATACTCACCTTCCAAAGGAATTTAGGAAAAAACTTGAGCCAAAGAGTAGAAAGTGCATCTTTTTAGGCTGTGGTAATTCTGGTGAGATGGGGTACAGATTTGGGATCCCGAATCCAGAAAGGTTGTGCGCAGCAATGATGTTCACTTTAATGAATCCAAATATCATTCTAAACCAGAGAGGGTTGAGGAGATTAGAAGAGTTGTCTTCCAAGAAGATGGACCTGCACTTGCAAGACAAAATGTCAGGGCTCAAGAGGAGCAAGGATAGGATAGAGTGGAACCACAGGTTGTGGCTGAGCCTGAGCCACCTATTGTGCGTAGATATGGACATGTCACGCGACCTCCTGATAGGTTTGTTCCATCTATGAACTATGTCATGTTGACTGATTGCAATGAGCCTTCATGTTACAAGGAAGCAGTGCAAATGAAGGACTCCGGGAATTGGCAATTGGCCATGCAGTCAGAGATGGCAGCTCTGCATAAAAACAAGACATGGAAGCTAGTTAAATTACCACAGGGCAAAAAGGCTCTACCTTGTAAATGGGTTTAAAGGTATAAGATCACCGCTCATGATAGTCAACCCAAGTACAAAGCAAGGCTTGTTGCCAAGGGCTTTAAGCAAGAACAAGGCATTGACTTTGATGAAGTCTTCTCTCCGGTGGTCAAGATGACTACATTGAGATGCTTTTTTGCATTGGTTGCCATATTAGATTTGGTGTTGCACCAAATGGATGTCAAGACAGCGTTCTTGCATGGTGATTTAGATGTGGAAATTTACATGTAGCAGCCAGAAGGGTTTGTTGAGAAAGGCAAGGAAGATTGGGTATGCCAGTTGTTAAAGAGTCTTTATGGCTTAAAACAATCACCGAGGGCATGGTACCATAAATTCCACAAGTTTATGCTTTCTCAAGGCTACAAACGTAGTGAGTTCGATCACTGTCTATATACAAAGAAGGCTAAGGATGGTAGTTGGCTGATCCTTATTTTGTATGTGGATGACATGTTGATTGCTGGCAAGCACTTGGAAGAAGGCTAAGGATGGTAGTTGGCCGATCCTTATTTTGTATGTGGATGACATGTTGATTGCTGGCAAGCACTTGGAAGAAATTTCAGCTTTGAAGTCAAAGATGGCAAAATCGTTTGACATGAAAGACATGGGTGAGGCAAGTCATATACTTGGTATGCGCATTGAGAGAGACAAATCAAAGAAGTTGATTTGGTTATCTCAAACAGATTATATTGACAAGGTTTTGCAACGTTTCAATATGGAGAAGGGAAAGGCATTGAGTGTTCCATTGCCACCATATGTGAAACTTAGCAAACAAGATTGTCCTATGTCTGAGGAAGAACAGGCTGAAATGTATAAGATTCCATATGCGTCTGCAGTGGATAGTTTGATATATGCAATGATTGCTACTCGCCCAAACATTGCATTTGCAGTGGGAGTAGTCAGTTGATAGATGTCAAACCCAGGCAAGAAACATTGGGAGGCAGTGAAAGGAATATTGAGATACCTGAAAGCTACAAAGAGTATGCGTATATGCTATGGGAGTCAGGAGCTAAGTGTAAAGGGTTTTACAGAATCAGCTTATGCAGGTGACTTAGACAACCGAAGGTCTACGTCAGGGTATGTCTTTACATTGGCTGGTGGAGGAGTATCATGGAGTTCTAGATTACAAGATTGTGTTACTCAGTCTACTACAGAGGCTGAATATGTTGCAGCATCAGAGGCATGCAAAGAATCAATTTGGCTTAATCGACTAGTAACAGATTTGGGAATCAAAGAAGAGATGCCCGTGTTATATTGTGATAGTCAAAGTGCTATACAATTGGCTCGCAATCCAGTTTATCACTCAAAGACAAAGCATGTGGATGTGAAGTATCATTTCATCAGGGAAATGCTCGAGGATAAGCAACTTCAGCTTGTCAAAGTTCACACCACAGAAAATCCTGCTGATCTACTTACAAAAGGACTTCCCTCAGAGAGCTTTGCGCATTTTCGCAAGCAGTTAGGTGTAGGGTAGTACATCACTTCTCTACATCTCTTGTATATTAGCTTGTATAGTAGCTTCTCTCACACTTAAAGTACCACATTGGACTTTAAGTGGGAGGTTGTTGGGGTATAAAGCCCAATGTGGTCGCGCAGGTAAGTGGGCGGGCCGCCAGGTATGTACACATATTCTTTTGTAAAAACCTAATAAGAACTCACTATGCTCTACACATTACAGTAGAGCGAGTTCACCATATCGTCGTGCTCTTCTTCTCGCACTCTCTCTCGCGTCGCACTTCCGCTCGTACTCCTTCATCTACTTGGTGTTTGAGAGACGTCGTCATCACAAACATGATTCTAAGCATGCATACTAGTTAAATTTGTGCACAAGTAAAAAGAGGACTAGTCTTATAAGACAAAAACATGAGTCATTTAAAAGAAATTTGTACATTTGCTTCTAATGTAGCATTGTAAGCATTGACAAGGTTCATACTATCCTTAAGCTGTACTCCTTGCATCCATCTAGCATCTTCAAAAGGATAATTTTTGAACTTAATAAGATACCGTCGGATAATCTTACCATGTCGTAGTACCTTGTCTTCATGCCGAAGGACGGCTTCGGGTTGTAGCACCTCTTCTTGGTCTTCAACTTCGGGAGGGTCTTCAATAATTGGTTCAGTTGGTGGCTCTCCTTTAAAGGGCTTAAGTAGGCTTACATGAAAGGCATTGTGTATAAGACAATGGTTGGGCAACTTTGAGTAGAGACCTTAAAGAACCTTTTAATAAGATTAAGGAAACTATATACATCATGCAATAGAAGCAGAAGGCTACTGTTGATAAGCATAGAAGAACCTTGACCTTCAAAGAGAATGACTGGATATTGCTTAAGCTTCCCAAAGCATGCCTAAGCCATACTATGAGCAAGGGGACAAAAGGACGCCCAACGGGTCACCAAAAATATTAGTCTAAGCTAGCAAAAAGATATTATGGCCCATTTCAAATCCTTAAGTCCATTAATGATTTGGCTTACACGTTAAGGTTACCAAGCACTTGGCTCATTCATAATGCCTTTCATGATGTGAGCCTTTTGCAACCTTATAAGGACAAGCCACCCAAAGAACCAATAATTGAAGAATTGCCCGAGTTTGAAGGACAAGAAGAGATCTTGCATCTGGAAAGTATTCTACGACATGAAGACAAGGTTTTAAGAAGTGGTAAGGCTATCCGATGATATCTTGTCAAACTTAAGAACTGTCCTTTTGAAGATGCAAGGTGGATGCAAGACATCCAGCTAAAGGATAATGTAAACCTCGTAAATACTTCAATGAATCAAGTCAAAGATAAGAACTGGGTATGAACAAACATGTTTTATAAATAATTTTGTCTTGTTTTGACTCTAAGATTTCTTTTGAAATGTTCATAAGTTTTAAATGTATACATATAATGATTACACACTTCCGACAGCGTATCTTCCAAGAAATAAGGGATTTAGTCACCACTGTTCGGAAGAATGTCGACGTGTAAAAAGGGATCCTCTACCCAAAGCAACATGACTAGCTATCACTTTATTTTCCCTACTCTATAGTTGAGGACGATTATGATTTCAAGGGACAGAGAATATCTTGAAAATTAATGTCTAACCTTCTTAAAGTATTTTCCATCTCAATTTGGCCATTTAAGTCCAAAGAAAATAAAAGAGAACAAGTGAGGCTGGTTAAAGTGCTTATGGACCAACTCGATCAAAGGCTTGGGACCAAAGGAGAGAAGTCTATGAAAGAGCAAGGATAATTGTTGTTTATTTATCTCGATCAAAGGTACAAGTCAAGAAAGTATGAATCTATCCCATGCAGCCTTGATCAAAGGTACATGACAAAGGAGATTACCTAGAGCAATTATAGGAGTCTAAAAATAAAAACTAGCTATGTTAATATCAAGTATTTACCATGTAATTATTTCTCCCCGCTGGGTGTTCAGGGCTTGGGCCCGCTGGCTTGGGAAGGAGGTTTACACCATGGAATCATGAAGTTCACCATTCTTTTGGTTCAAGAAAGGCTTTGCAAGAGAAAAAGTTTGTATTGTAATTAAAGCTCTCATCGAGAGAATTATAATACAAAGTCCTTTTGGAGGGGGGACTAGCTCCAAGAAAATTCGGTTCTCATCAAGTTATCAATCTCAATTGTGGTATTTTCTTTGAGTTATGTGCATGGTTTAATGTCTTTATGTGTAAATATGCAATGAACTTAGCCCGACACAATCTCTAGTCTCCTCTAAAGAATTTTACTCTTCCTTTCATAATCTAATTTTGCTGAATCTATATGAAGATGCTAGATTCTTTGATACACATACCCTCAAATAGGGATATCCCCAGGTCCCTATTCCCATAAGCTCCTATACATAGGACTTCGTTTCTTAGCATTACTCCCCTTGAAGAAGATTTTCATCGTCAAAACGAAAAGTGTCAATCTTATCTAAAAAATAAAAACGTTTCCATGATTTGTATATCTCTTAAAACTTCCTTTGCTAGCAACATCTTATTCTACATAAAAAGGAGTTACCTTGTGTTCATACCTTGAATGTGCTTGGACTACTAAAACTTAATCAGTTTGTACATGGGTAATTACAAGTGGGTGTTACCCCAAGTCATAGCCTTCATGTGGAACAACTAATCCTTTTCGGTCATGAAACATTCATAGATTTCAAGTTCTAGTCCCTTTTGTAAAATCAATTGATGAAAGTGCTCCTTTGGCATAGTACGTGTACTTGAATTGCACCCTATGACAAGGTTACAAATTGTACATAAACCTAGTAATCACTCATAGAACACCAAATTACTACCAAATTAGGATAGCCATATGAATTAAGTAGCTAGGTCCTATAAGCATTAAACAACTAAATCTACAAAGTGATACCAAGTCCACTAGATATACTTATTTATGAAACTTATACATATAAACAATTTTTATGTTCTTTCATTGATTAAAGAATCTATCTCCGTTGAGGTGTTTTAAATGTATTGATGACACCATCATACCTGTGCCACTAGACATAAGTAGAAGCTTATCATGGTTTTGTAGAGATAATTTCAATTTGCTGCTAGGGCTAATTACACCATCATACCTAATGACACTAGACATAAGTAGAAGCTTATCATCATTTTGTAGAGATAATTTCAATTTTCTGCTAGAAATCTCTTGTTGAAAAGTGCTCCATGTCATCTCATACCTTACTTGAACATCCTTACTACGAGGATGTATCTCCTAGGGGCTATGATCTATGGGAATGGGGACTTTAGTGAGTTCTATTCTAGGAGTGCACACATGGAAAGGGGTCATATATATGGCGGAATGACTAGCCTATATAAGGAGATGATTGGTGGATCTTCAATGTGCTATTGTGAGTCCCTCTACAATGGTCAAGGCATGCAAAGATTGTGCATGGGACCTTTTGATGGTATCAAATCAAAGGATCCTCTCCTATGCACTCTCTATTTTGTGTGGCAAACCATCGGACAAAAATCGTGCTAGGTATTGGCACCATAGAGGCTAAAGAGCAACCATAATCAAGGGAGAAGGCGTGCAGTTTGACATGAGCCAAATCTCAAGAGAGAAGTGTTAGCTGCACAACTAACTTGTGAATCTAAAGCCACATTTATGAGCCATCATTGCAATTTTTGCTATTCTTTTGATCAACTTGGACATCCAAAAGCCTCAAATTTATGTAATTTATTAATTTTTGTGTCTATATGTGTAATTGCAAGCTGAGCAGATAGGTTAGCTTGATTTTAGCCACATATGGGATATGAAATCATTTATTTTTCACCATAAAACTTTGGCTAAGGTATACATACCAATTTTATAAAAGGTCCTTCAAGTTTTGGATAATAATGATACATCATTCTCTCTAAGCATTGTGTACTCTCCCTCTACCTTTTGATCTATCCATGGGCTAAGATTTATCTAAATGCAAGTTGATGGCCATGGTATGGGTTGAGGAGGAGGCTAGAGCCAATAAGCAGGAAACTTTCTACATGGATGAAACGAAACTCAATACCTAGAAATTGTAAGTCCTAACACTATGGATAAATGGGGATTAGAGGTTGAAAACAAATTCAAGACATGACTACCAAAGAAGGATCACAAGTGCTTGAGTTGGAGGGTTATGATCAAGTAGACACAAAGCCATTGAAGTGTATCAAGATTAATAACCCACAACTAGGTGTCTACTATTGGGAGGATAATAATACCAAAGTCTTGATGTGGACATCTCATGCCAAACTAGGACACTTAGCACCTTTGAAAATCATTTATATTTATAAGAACGGGAAGAAAGGATCAATAGATCTTCTCGTGTATCTCTTCAGGTATTGTTTCAATAATAATTTTGCTATGATGACTCCTAAAGAGGTAGAACGGATCAAGTATCAATGCTACTCAATCAAAAATTGGATCGTGGGAATTGATCATGAAACAACTCAAAAGGTTGAGCAAACAGAAAAATCATTGGCAACAATGGGGCAGTACAACCTACAAAGCACACCTTAGGGATGAAAAATGGGTGAGAGGAGCATAACCCACCTTGAATTCAAGAAAATTGAGTGACACCAAAGCCACTAAATGGCTACATGATCCATTACCTAACAACTAGTTTGAACGCTTAGATATAGAATCATCACCTAGGAGAGCGGGTGTTGAGCATAACCAAAAGTGTCATGCCAACATATTTTAAAAATGGGTCAAAAATTAAAGTGGATCTAGGGATCCATATGACTACTTGGCTAGCTTCAGGCAAGTGCTAAGAGCAAAGATGCTTTCTAATTTTCATACTCAATTCAAGGGATTTGGAATGGCCCTAAAGAAAAAAGCTTTGACTTGGTTTCAAATCATACCCCTTGGAACAATTATAGATCTAACCACATTGGCTATGTTGCTCCTTCTTATAAAACAAAAATCAAGCATAGCACAACATCACAAATCTATAGCTTCAAACAAAAATAAAGAGAACATGTGGAGGACTGTGTTAGTAGAATGAGACAATGTTACCATATACTTGTGGTAGTGATGTGTGTGAACACACTAGGACCGCCGGGGCATTTTTTCCCTCTTTAGGAGGTTTTTTCCCCCGTGCATTGTATATACGCCCATCACTCTAGGGCTATCTATCTTTCCATTGCACACTAAGTAACACACTCTCTATTGTGTGCCTTGAGCTTCCTTCGTCTTCTCCAAGCTGTGTGTGTTTCTCTGCAACCCTAATTCCAACAATTGGTATCAGAGCAGGTCACGTCCTCTTCCCGGGCTTAGTCGCCAACAGCTCCAGCACACGCCTCCTCACTTTCTCCGATTTCAGTGAGCTTTGGTGAGCGTTCGCAAGTCGACCTCAGAATTTTGATTTGGGCTCATTTCAGCCTCCGTTTCCACTACAGGCAGTACTGCACAGGCTATTTCGTCATTTTGTGCAGAATTTCTGTCAATGCCGTTTTCTGCATAACAGGTGCCTTATAGTCTTCTACGGTTTGTGCTATATAGCACAGGTTGTTCCCGCTCCGTTTCTCCTATTTTCGGGCAGTTTTCACATCAGGTGCAGCATTTACCATGGCTGACAACAACAACACAGATGTGTTCAAGATGTTTGCTGCTGAGGACATGTTGGATGGGGACAACTACCCTATGTGGGCTTATATGATGCAACATGTTCTTGTGTCAAAGGGTGTTTGGAACATTGTGCAGGGCATTGATGTACGTCCTGGTTCTGAGGATGTAGGCGATGTTGAGGATGTTGCAGGTCTTGCTGCAAGGATTGCAGCTGTTAGAGTTGTTTTGCCTACGGCAGAACAAGCTCGTTGGGATGTTAAGGATGCGCAGGCTCATGCATTGATTGCATTGTCTGTGAAGCGCACCATTGTTCCTCTCATCCGTTCAGCAAAATCTGCAAAACAGGCTTGGGATATTTTAGCAGGTCTTTATGCAAGCCGCAATGAGGCTAAAATTGCTTTGCTGCGTAAAGAGCTAGAGTCGAAGATTATGCATGAGGAAGATGATATGGACACTTTCCTTGCTAGTGTCAAGGATATCAATGAGCAACTCATTTCTGTAGGTGAAGTCATTTCAGACAGTTCCCTAGTGCAGACTGTTCTTGATGCCTTACCAGATTCTTACCAGACTTTTGCTAGTACTTGGAGACTTATGACCCAAGGAAATCCATAAGTTGTCAAGTTTGATGCATTATGCACATTGCTGTTGCAAGAGTCACTGTCCAGAAAAAATAGGACTAGACAGCGTGCAGTTGAACAGGCTTTTATTGCTTCTCAAAGAAAGGGTGGTAACAGCAATGCAGCCACTTCTTATGGTTCTGCTGCGAGTGGCAAAAATTATGTTCCTAATGCTTCTGCTGGCAGCAATTCGTCTAGAAATTCTGGTGATAAGGGCAAAAAGAAGATGTGTTGCCATTATTGTAAAGCCAATGATCACTTGATCAAGTCGTGTCCTAAGTTGAAGGCCAAACAGGCTAAGAAGAAAGAGGGTGGTTCCACTGCAAATGCTGGTTCCACTACAAATGCAGCCATTGTTGAGTCTTCTGTGAAAGGAGACTGTGTTGCTAATGCTGATGCAGATGCAGATGCAGAATGGGCTTTTAGCGCAGTGTGCACTTACAATCCAGCTGTCTATGATGCATGCTTTTCAGTTGCTGCAGATTCACATGTGTGGTATTTCGACAGTGGTGCTACAAAGCACATTACCTCACATAGTGAATTGTTTACCTCTCTTGAGTCTGTCCCTCATGGGAATTCAGTCACTTGTGCCAACAACGCCTCTTATCCAGTTCAGGGAGTTGGAAAGATTGTGCTCACTGCTGCTAATGGTAGTTCCTTTACACTTGTTGAAGCACTTTATGTACTTGGGATCAAGAAGAATCTCTTGTCTGTATCCGCACTTGCTAGACTTGGACTTGTAGTCAAATTTGTGGATGACAGATGTACAGTTAGTGATCTCAGTTTTGGTGATGAAATTGTTGCATTTGGCCTTTTGTGCTGTGGGCTGTATAAGCTCACTTTGTATGACAAGTGTGGACAAAATTTTGCAAATGCTGTTTCAGATTCAAGGGCTATTTCAGATGCAAAACTTTGGCATGCACGTTTTGGTCATCTGAATTTTGCCAGTTTGCTGCGTTCGCAGAAATCTGATATGGTTGCTTCTTTGCCACCTCTTGAAGCACCTGTCAAACATGTTTGTGAAGGCTATATTTTGGGTAAGATGCAGCGTTCTAAATTTCCAAAGGATGGTTCAATTCGGGCCACATGCAGGTTGCAGCTTGTGCATAGTGATGTTTGTGGGCCCATGCAAACTCCGTCCTTGGGCAATTACCTGTACTTCGTGACTTTCATTGATGATTACTCCAGGCATGCATGGGTATTTCCGCTTAAAGCGAAGTCCGAAGTCTTTATGTGCTTCAAACAATTTCTGGCTATGGCTGAAAATGTCTCGAAATGTACTATGGGCACCCTCCGTTCAGATCGAGGGGGGGAGTATATGTCTCATGAATTTAATGCATTTCTGGCTAGTCGTGGGATAAAACACCAATGTATAGTGCCTTATATGCCTCAACAAAATGGTGTTGCTGAGAGGAAAAACAGGTCACTGACGGAAATGACACGATGTATGGTCAAAAGTCAAGCTTTGCCGCGTTCTTTTTGGCTTGAGGCCATCATGTGTGCCACTTATGTACTAAACAGGTGTCCTATGAAAGCTTTGCAGTCTATTACTCCATATGAAGCATGGCATGTTAGAAAGCCTTCTATTGAGCACATGCGTGTTTTTGGCTGTTGTTAAGGCGGTTACGCCGCTAGCGGAAGCTAAATAGCGAGAACTCAACCAACAACAGAATTTGTCAGACGAGGACGAAGCTTGACCCGCAGGCGCATGGAAACAACTAGGTGGGTGTCAAATCACCTACTCGACCTTCTAATGACAATCACTACTAAGGAAATCAAATCTAAGTTCTAAAATACGCAAGTGACTGAAATCCATACTACGAACGAATGCTATACGAAACAAGATCTAGAATCATTGAATCGATCTCAAACTCAAGGGGAAGTCTATACACTAGGTAAGAACAACACCCTAAAGACTTGAACTGCAAACTCAACCTATAACCACTCCGTGCGGTAAACGCGTATGAAGACAGACTGAAATATATAGGTGACCGAAACTTGACCCCGATGGTACTAATGTGTAGCTCTACTCGTTGTGGTTCTATAGATATGCTGCACGCTCAATTCCGACACACGAGTTGGAAGAAAACTCACACCGAAGCTCGTAGGAACTTACCACACATAGAAGCCGATAGCACGCACTCTTGGTATCTGTGAGTAGCTCTCGCCGTTGCTAACACAATGGCGGTGTCGCTTCTCCAATGGCGGCTCCGTAGCTCGCGTAGCAAGTAGATAAGACTCTCTCTCTCTCTCTCTCTCTCTCTCTCTCTCTCTCTCTCTCTCTCTCTCTCTCTCTCTCTCTCTCTCTCTCTCTCTCTCAGACACAGTCACGGCGCTCAAAAACTCACTTTGATTAATAATCTGCCTCCTTAGGTTACAAAAACTTTGGCTTAAATACCTCAGCCTTGGAGGTGAGAACATCTCTAACTAATTACATCAGCAAGTGAAATTACTTCGGGATTACAAGCTGGAAACTCAATTGAGTCCCGTTACTTAATGAATGGCTCAAATCAAAATTAATGTCGGAAAGACATTTATTACAATCAATGGTTACAAAATGATGAGTGTGAGCAAAAATGTGGGTGTGATCCTCTGTTGGCTCAACACTCCCCCCCCTCCATGTTCATGTCGTCCCTGACATGACTTTTATGCTTGGTCAATAAGGTCTTGTCGTCTTGAGCATTTGCAAATGTGATTTATATCGTAGGTTGCCGATGGTCAAGGTTGGGCCGAATATTTTGCTTTCGTGGGTGAAAAAGTCGGTGTAGAGGCTTCTTCGAATGTTTGCATGTGGAAGCTAGGCAAAAACATAATCCTTTGGTATAGGAGGTGTAACACTTTTGGAGAAGGCTGCAATGAAAGATCGTACATCATATTAGACACCGTGTCGGCCGTCGATAGTAGACTCGAGGTCGTGGCTTTATCTGGCGCGAACACTTCAATGCAAGCTAAGAGAGTCCTGCAGATTTTCTTGAGCATCTGACATGAAAGGTCAGGAGAGCCAGTAAAGAGCTTGATGGTGTCCGTTAGGGTTTTCACCATGTAGGCTTTACCTATTCTCTCTCCTGCCTTTGGTCCTGGCATCCTGGGATAATTAAGCCAATTTGGCTTCTTTTCTGCAATCCTGCCATGCTCTTTCCAGTTTCTGACTCTTGGCACCAGGCAGAAGGTTGCATCCTCCCGGATCTCCTTTGGTGCCTCCACCAAGTAGATGAGGTAGGCTGGGTATTTGTTCAGCCAATCTTTCCTCCATCTAGGTTGTGAATCTACTATCTTCTTTGATTGTTCCTCCTTTGTGATGTCGCCTTCGTAAAGAGCGACATACTGCTCTCCTTCTAGTCTCTTTTTTGTCTTTAGCACTTCAAATTTCATCAAAGGGAAAGGCAGGCTGGGTTGCATCTACTGTTCATGGAGCACTTTTGTGTCTAGTCCCTGAAGTCTAATGGAGATTAGGAGTCTCCTCTCCCATTCCATTTCCGCCTTGGCACTCTCCTTTGCTGACTTTTCTATTTGGTCATGGAGCCTTTGTTCTTCTTCTTCAGAGATTCTTGAAGTCGAGGCCACCTCTTGAGCTGGGGCTGGATCTTCAATTGTGGTTGCCTCTTCAATTTCTTGTAGCTTTATGGCTGCTCCACTTGATTCTTCATGTGGTGTCTCTGTCTCTCTTCTTTGTTGCTCTTGTAGATCTTGGAGCTGTTTGCGGAGGGCCTCATTCTCTGTCCGTAGTGTTTGATTTTCTAATGTGAGCCTCTCCTCTGCGGCCAATGATCCCCCCGCAATGTGCAACCTTTGCACTTGCTCTAATCTTAGCTCTCTTTGTAAGCTTCGGACCTGGTCTTCCAAAACTGGTACGATAGCTCCCTCTTGTTCGGTTCCTGCTCTGCTAGCTCTAGGGGTAGACCTGAGTCTAGTGATTGTTCTTTCTTGGAGCTCGACTCTTTCCCTTAGCTCAATGAGCTCATCCTTAGCCGCCTCCAACTCATCCTCTATCCGCTCCCTTGCTTCCTGTGCACTTGTTACTTCTCTTGAAGCCTCGGCTAGTTGGAGTATCAAGCCGTCTCTCTCGTTTTCCGCGTCATAGAGTGATGCTTTGTGACTTTTAGATTCAGTCATAGCATTCTCTAAATTTCTTTGCAACTCTGCTTCCCTTTGTTTGGCTGTCTCAATCTCTACTTCCTTTGCCTTGGACCTTTCTTTTATCTTGCTGAGCAGTTCATGCACCATGTGCATGTCTTTTTCATCATCATCTGTCAACTCTAAAGCTCTTTCCGCCACCACCTCCACTGGCTTTGGCTCTTCTAGTATTTTCGGTTTGTCCAGTTTCTCTTCACTTTCTTTTTTACTCTTTGTCTTTTTCTCCGTCCCTCTCCGTTCATCTTGTTTTTGTAGGGTGATCCCATAAACTGCCTCAAGGGCATCTTCTTCGGTGTATCCTATCTCTACCAGATCCTCATAATCATTTCTCTTTTGCTGAACTGGATCTATCTTCTTTTCTTTGGTCTCGGCTTCTGGCTTTTCCAAAACATCTGTGTCCACCTCTACTGTGGTCTCTTCCACAATTTTTTCCGTCTTCTTCGAGCTTGGTACATCAGTCATAGAGGGATGTTTGTCCTCAGCTTCCTTGGCTTTCCCTTTGTCGGCTTGCCCATCTTTCTCTTGAGGCTTAGTAGACCCATCTACTTTCCTTTTCCCCTTGTCGTCCTTTTTCAGCTTAGCTTTTAATTGCTGTACCTCGTCTTCAATGTGTAGTTATGAGTATAGTTATCTGAGAATACCTCTCACTGCATCCCAATGACGCTTGCCCGGGTTAGACATGTACCTGCTAACCACACCAACTGCATGAGCAAGATCTGGACGTGTAGCCACCATGGCATACATCAAGGAACCAACAGCTGACGCATAGGGAATCTGAGACATCTCTGTAGTCTCCAAATCTGTCTGAGGGCAGTCATCATGGCTGAGTTTTATATATGGAGGCAACGGGGTACTAATGGCCTTCCCCCCTTCCATATGAAAACGCTCAAGCACCCTGTCAATGTACTCTTTCTGACTAAGAAAGAGCATCTTGCGAGAACGATCACGAGTGATCCGCATACCCAAAATATGACTGGCATCCCCAAGATCCTTCATGGAAAAGGTCTCATGTAGCTTATGTTTCAAGGCATCCACATCAGAAATACACTTCCCTGCGATCAGCATGTCATCCACATACAAAACCAAAACAATAAGACTACCATCTGCAGCCTTGCGAGTATAGAGGCATGGGTCCTCATAACTGCGTACATAGCCCAATGAACTCATGAATGCATCAAACTTACGATACCATTCACGAGATGATTGCTTCAGCCCATACAAGGTCTTAAGAAGCCGGCATACCATCTTCTTTGAACCATGAATAACAAACCCACTTGGTTGCTCCATGTACAAATCCTCGTGCAAGTCCGGATGTAAGAAAGCTGTCTTTACATCCATTTGCTTCAATTCCATGTCTTCTGTAGCTACCAAAGCAAACAACATACGCAAAGTAGACATCTTCACCACTGGGGAGAAGATCTCGTCAAAATCAATGCCCTTCTGTTGCTTGAATCCTTTAGCCACAAGCCTTGCTTTGTACCTAGGCTTTGCATCCATTGAACACAATTTTATCTTGTAAACCCACTTGCATGGTAGTGCCTTCTTACCCTTTGGCAAAGGAGTAAGCTCCCACGTTTCATTTTGGATCAACGAATCCATCTCTGACTGCATAGCCTGCTCCCACTTGAGCTTGTCAACACTAGACATGGCCTCATCATAACATGATGGCTCCCCGCAATCAGTCAACAATACATAATCCATAGAAGGCACAAAACGCTGAGGCTGTCTTGCACGCCGCTCTGAACGCCTCAAAGAGTGTGTAGGAGGTGCATCTGGCTGTCCCACATCTACATGATCTCCCAACAAGGGCTGATCTCCCACTTGAGGGTCAATGGGCTGCCCACGAGCAGCCATGGGACCATCATACCGATGACCATCCTCCTCAAATATCACACGCCGAACCTCAACCGTTCGCGGTGATGCTCTATACATAGAGTCCTCATGAAAAACAACATCATGGCTGTGCACAATCTTCCTGTCAATAGGATCCCACAATCGATAACCCATCTCACCAGAGCTACCATAACCCAAGAAGATACATCTCTTGCTCTTTGGATCCAATTTGCTGCGTTTTGCCTTAGGTACATGTACATAAGCTTCACAGCCAAAAACACGAAGGTGACCATACGAAGGTGGCAAACCTGTCCATACCTCTTCAGGCACTTTGAAGCCCAAAGGAACACTAGGTGAACGATTTATCAAATGCACAGAAGTGGCAACAGCTTCAGCCCAAAATCCATTTGACAAACCAACCATAGAAAGCATACTACGGACTTTTTCCTGTATAGTCCTGTTCATGCGCTCTGCCACACCATTTTGAGGAGGTGTATAGGGAGCACTAAGCTCGCGTCGTATACCCTTCTCAACACATAATGTTGTGAAAGCATGAGACATAAATTCACCCCCATTGTCCGTACGTAAGCACTTCAACTTACAACCTGATTGGTTCTCAACAAGAGCCAACCATTGCTTAAATATATCAAACACCATATCCTTCTTACGAATGGGGTATGCCCATACCTTCCTGCTAGCATCATCAATGAACGTAACAAAGTACATAGCACCTCCAAGAGAAGCATTGGGCATCGGCCCACATACATCACTATGCACCAAAGCTAGCTTTTCCAAAGATCTATGTGGAACACTTTGCTTATGAGAAGACCGAGCATGTCGACCATAAAGGCAATGCTTACAAAACTCAAAACCACCAAAATCTGAAACGGGAATGTAATCCGCACGTGCCAACAACTTCAAACCTTTTAGTGACATATGCCCCAAACGCTGATGCCATAAAGAAGCAGGAGGTTGCTCAGTGATCCCCACAATGTGATCAGCCACACTAGCTACACAAAGGGAATACAACGTATTCCTCTTAGCACCTTTAACCAAAACAAGGCTGCCCTTAGTGAGCTTCCAACCTCCATCACCAAAAGATACATTGAAACCAAGTGAATCCAACTGACCCACACTCATCAAGCTTTTTGCAAGAGCCGGCACATGACGCACACGCTGCAAGACAAACGTAGTAGAGTTTGGCATAGCCAAATGAATATCCCCAATGCCATGAATTTGCATAGAACGCCCATCGGCAATCCTGACAGTACCTGTGCTCGAAGCATCATAGTCATGAAACCACGACCTATGAGGTGTAACGTGAAAAGAAGCACCACTGTCAATGACCCAATCCATAGGCATACTACGCTCATGAGTGAGAAGAAAAGCGTCATCAAAATAGGATGCAAGCAACACATCACCAAGCTCTTCACTAGTAGCACTAGTCGGAGTACATACATGGTCATCTTGAGAGCTACACTCTCCCTGTGTTGCATTTAACTCCTCAATCTTGACATTGGACTTAGGATTGTCCTTAGCATCACGGTCTTTCTTCTTACCATCTCCATTTTCCCTTTTCCACTTGTAGCAATCCTTTTTGAAATGGCCTTTTCTACCACAATGGAAACATTCCACATCCTGTTTACTTGTGCCTGCACGGGACCTGCTTCTAGATTTACCCATGTTGGACTTATACTTGTCCATAGTCTTGCCTCTGACAACCATTGCACTAGAAGACTTACTACCTGCATTATTCTTTCGATTAATCTCTTCCGTGAGAAGACTAGACTCCACATTAGTACTTGTCAACTCATCCGCAGGAACCGAGTTACTTATGGCTGTCCTAAATGTGTCCCATGACTCAGGCAATGTGACAAGTAAAAACATAGCTTTTACATTGTCTTCAAACGTAATTTCCTGCGTAGCAAGTTGGCTGAAAATTGTATTGAACTCATTCAAATGCGCATTCATGGAAGCACCTTCCTCCATTCACAAATCAATAAGCTTTTTAATCCAATACACCATAGAAGAAGCCGAATGCTTATCATACATATCGCAAATCCGCTGCCATAGCTCATAAGCTCCACCCTGTGCATCTTTCACATTGTAATAAACAGACTTTGAAAGGGAAAGCCTAATGGTAGACCTGCACATCTCATCCAACTCCTCCCAATCATCCCTCTCCATGTTCTCTGGCTTAACTCCATGCAACTTTAGAGGTTGAATCTGTTTCTTCTGCACCAAGACATCCCAAATCTGATCTTTCCAATATGAGAAATTAGCACCATCCAATTTCTCAATATTGAAAATTGTGTCCTCTTTAGTGCCCATTACAACAAGAATGCAACAATGAGAAACCTGTAACCAACCAACAAACTGCCACAACAAAGTAGTGTTGCAAATCTGACAACACCTGCTGCTCAATCAAAGAGCAAACGCATAGAGTATAAATCAGCCCATAATATGGTCAAAAAAACGTACACAAACAAATGCATAAACCCGTGACACCTGTAACTCAACCGGCCTAGGCAAACCGTGCCACAAAATGCATCAACAATGAGCTGTCATAGAGGCATAAACATACTCCATGTCTGAATAACCACAATAGAGACATAAGCTGACCAAGCTTACACAAATCCGTGAGCATAAATGGATCCAAGTGAGCATATAACCAATGCACAAGCTCAACGAAGTCCAATCTCTACTGTCAACCAAGTACCTGTCCGTACTCAAACCGCAACACTGCAAGCAAGAGCAAACCCGCTCTATGTATAAGTGAACCAAATCTCCACAATATCATGCATAAAGAGTGTCTGCCAAACTGCCATATCCACATCCATCAACATACATAGATGATGTCAACCTGTAGCTCAAGAACATGCATAAACAGACTGCCCAGAAGAGTAGAAGCTCCCACTCAAACCACAACCATATGCATGGCTGTCCCACAGTCAAAATACATGTTTTGTAACCACAGAAGAAACCTGTATCCAAAGCTCCCTGTAACCTGTAACCTGTACCCGTACCTGTACCTGTACCTGCACCTGTACCTGTACCTGTAGTCGAAGAAGACAATGTCGCCAAACTCCCACTCTATCTGTGTGTATGAGGCCACTCCAAGAAGAGGCTACACACTCTCAAATGAGCTGTGGGCTCACGTAAGTGGAAGACACTACAACAATGGCACCTGTAATGGCTATGGAAGCTCTGGCAGTAGAAAACTACCAAAGAGAGATGAAAAATGTAGCTCCTAGTTTGTAGCTCGGATGGGATTTCTAATGGCACGAATGGCTCCGAAAGGGGGTTAAACCTCAGGACGCCTGTTGAGAATACTCGCAGAGTGCTGAACCTTCCAATGCCAAGCTCAGAAAAACCTTCTGCTCTTTGGAAATGCGCGCGTGCGCGAAACTGAAAAACGGCAATGAAATAGCAGCAAGTTTCAACACACTCAACAATGATGATGAAGCTCTCAATGCTCTCACTACCAAGCTCTGATACCACTTGTTGGGATCGGAGAGCACACACAGAGAGAGCCAACACGAAGAAGGAGATAGACACAGTGTGTGGCGGGGCGGTACTCACACTACAATGTGTAGTTATGAGTATAGTTATTATAAATGAGTAAATGAATGGTTGTACATGGGCGGCTGAACAACGGGCAGCCGGGCACACGGGCCTTTAACCCAACATCGACAGGTTGCTGCTCCAAAATAGCCTCTGACTCCTCATAAGCTTTAATATATTGATCGTATTGATCAATGTGTGGCCTGGCCGAGCTAGTTCCGACTTTAGTGGGGTCTGGCACCCACATTTCTTCAAAGTCACCCTTTAGAGCTCTTTCCGCTCTAAACTGCTCCACTAATCTTTCCATTCTTGCCGATTTCTGACTTTTGGTTTGCTTGGGAGCAACCTTCTTCTTTACTTTCTTCTTAAGTGGCTCGTCCACATCCTCTCTAGGTTCTAAAACTACTTCTAGTTTCTGGCGTGCTCTTGTGGATGCCCTCTTGGATACTTCGGGCTGTTCTTCCTCCTCGTCGGCTTCTCTAAGCAACTCATTCTGGGAGGGAGCCTTTGGCCACTGATCTCTAGCTCCAATAGCTTCATAAGCTATTCTTGTCAGAATTTCCGCTCCTCCTATGTATTTTGGCTTCTCGTTGTGCATGGCAATTACTTGCTCGTGGATGTGTTGAGCGTAATTCACCTCTTTTGGCATATTGCTCTTTAATGCCCATGTGATGGTGGTCGCAATGGCATGGGGTGGTGTCGTATACTTTTGCGGTCTTTTACTGCAAACATGAAGAAATTGGTTGTACAGTCGGCAAAGGGTTGCCGCTCTTGGGTCCTTCATATCTCCATAGGTCGCATTCTGTTTCTTGGGCCCATAGACCTCTATGGCCTCCCTTCTTTCCCTGACCGAGCTCCCTTTGTTGTGCAGCTTCAATGCGTCTGCAATTAGCTGTGGAGTGATCTGTACTTCTACCTTCTCTCCATCCATGGCTGTCAATGTGGCTTTTCCATCCTTCTGAATGGATGTTGCCAACTCGTACACTCTTCTTGTATCCACACCTGATGGTCTCGAGGTGAAGAAACTGTGCAAGTCTGCCCTTTCCAGGTACGTGCTGATGTCTTCTGACCTGCTATAATCTACCAATTCCTGTGGGATCATCGGTACATCCACCGCTTGCCCTTGAGGATCTCTGAAAGTCCCCTCGTAGATCTTTATTCCCTCTTTCTCCAATACTGCTTCCTCCACCCAAGTTTTGGTTGGCTTGAGGGTTTCTGCTGGAATGTCAAATGGTTCCGCTTCTGCAATAGCATCTTTGATTGTCGGTCTTTTTCTCTTCGTTGCCGATGACTTGGTGGAATCCATGGATCCTGCAACTCCAATTTCAGAAGTTAGCGTCCTTTTAGTACTGAAAGCCGAAATAAAGCTTTTAACTATCCAAATGACTTGAAAATTGAAACATGAGCTATTCAGGGCCTAAGGATGCAAGGTAGGTGAAAAAATATGCAAAATGGGCTCAAAATCATGCTGGAGACATCATACGCGTATGATGTCTTTTGTGTCAAAATGACTTCATATTGGTTGTGCTTGTAGTTGATAGTGTATACATGATTATCATATGCTTGGATTTGAGTTTGGATCCCATTTGGTCAAGTTTTGGCCAATTTAGTCCAGTTCCGGCTCTTGGCAAAATTTTGAAAGGGAATTGGATTTTATGATTCAAATTGGATAAAACTTGGTGGTTCACTTTCAAATGGCATGTAGATCACTTCTGTTTGGTGGTTGAAGCCCTGAGGTGCCAAAATCACATAGTGAGACGTCATACGCGTATGATGTCTTTTAGTGTATTTTTGGACCAAATTTCTCTATAAGCTTGGATTTGGCTTTAGATAGGCTTATTCAATGGATTTATGAAGTTTGGATAGATTTTGGGCTAAAAATGGCTCTGGAGACATCATACGCGTATGATGTCTTTTTCATCAATTTTGCATGGGATTGGTTCTGTGGACTCCCCATGTACTAGTGAAGGACTGTTCCTACTCAAATCTTGGTTTGGACTTGAGTATGTTGGATTTGGGCCAAAAATAGGCTTTAGGTGAAGGATTTTCCCTCAATTGGGCTAATGGGGTGATCCTCTTGACCAAATGGTTCCAAATTTCATATGTAGCATGTATTAGATATATATAATGGATGTATGATGACAAATGAGCAGTTTTGGCTCTGTAAGTGCAAATAGACATCATACGCGTATGATGTCTTTTGTGTCAAAATGGTGCTTTTTGGTTCCAGATAGCTTGTAGATGTGTTTAACAACAATCCTACAAAGTTTCAATGAGTTTGGATTTATTTTGACAAAATTAAGACCAAAAATCAATTTTATGGCCTACTTTGCATCATTTTGGTTTTCCTTGGGTTTTCTAACTCCAATTCTCATGATACTTGGTTCATAGGATGTGATTAACATGTGGAATGAGGCTATGCACTCAAATGTTGAAATGGATGTGAAATTCATGCTGTGAGACATCATACGCGTATGATGTCTTTCCTTGAAATGTTGGTCTTTTTGTGCAAAGAATGCTTTGTGCTAGTGCCCTAAGCCCTGTTAACTAGTTTTCAACTTAAAAAGTCATCAATTTAGCTAAAAAGCCCCCTTATAGGCATTTCAGTCTCCGAAGTCGTCTTTTTGCCTTGGAGTTGAATTTCTTCAACTTTTCTTATCGAGAGTTGCATTTCCAGCTCATTGGATATGTTGTGAAGCCATCTATTTGGTTGAACTTGACTTTGGCTCCCCGTTCTCCATCTTTCTCCCTTTGGTTGCCCGAAAGCGTTTTTTTCACCATCGGTAAGTGAATCAGCTTTCTTTTGGGTTTTGCTTGCAAACATAAGTCATCGATAGTTACTTGAAGCTGCTTGTGAAGTTTCATTTCATTCGGTCGTCAATTTTAGCCGTTATGCCAAAATGACGCTTTGTGTGTCCGCAGCCAAATCGGTTGTTCCGAACTACTTTTTGTGATTCAAACTTGGAGATATTCTATGGTTGCATTGTCCTTGATGTGGTTGAACTTCCTGTGAAGTTTCGTGTTGTTTCGACAACTTTTTCCTGTTTGCCTCTTGCAGGCTCTGTTGACCTAGGGTTTTTCCAATCGTTCTTTCTCGAGCTTTGAGTGTTAGAAACCCATCTTCTATACTAGGGTAACCCACCTATAAGTTCTTGCAAGGTTTGGTTAGGCAGTTGTGCCACTACCTAGCATTCTACCCCATTCCCCGTCTGCTCTTGTTTCTTGGTTTTGGTCAGTTTTCGCGACAAAAGCTAATGATAAGCATCAAAAGCTTATGGCAACGAGTCTACCTCTCATGTCTGGTGTCCTCTGAGCTCTCGTGGAAGTCGTAGAAGGTCGTAGAAGATCTGTGCTCCTGTGGCTCTCTGCTCTTCTCCAAGAAGGTAATAGTGTGAATGAGCTTGAAAGTGATGTGAAAAATACTTGACTTCGGACTTCCCGGTTCACTTGCCTCCAAATTTGTCATGTGCTCCTATCTCGTTGTGAGATGCGCTTTAGGATTTGAAATTTCCCAAATCGGACTCCGTTTGACCTGTTTTCTTAGAATTCCGTCCACTTGCCAAAATTCTGCCGTTTCGGACTTTCCGCAACTTTGTTAGAATTGTACCCAATTTTTACCATGGGTTTCCCTTGTCATTAGGACCATTACCATCTATTCTTTTCTTTTTTCAGATCTCATTTCACCTGCTTTTTTCTTATTTTTCTTTTACTTTTATTAAGAAAATCATAAAAAATAAAGGAAAATAGAAAATTGAAGCCAAAAAATTCCAAACATACATAATAAATAGCTGGTAATCCCGTGTATATGAATATACACTTATTTGTGATTTCTGGACTTGGATTACCATTTTTTTCCACTTTTTAGCTCCAAAAACACTCTTATTTAGTGATATTTACACGTCTAGAGACCCAAATTCATCATTTGATCTCTTCTTGTTGCAAAACAAGGTATATAAGGGCATAAATATTATCAATATCCGCAATCAAACATAAAAATTGCAAAATCATGTAAGACACTGCCCTTGTAATATAATTTTTTGTTTTTCTTTGTTTTTGTCGCTTGTAGCTGCTTTGTAGCTCCTGTATACCTGTATACCTCCCCCCCTCCTAGTCTGAGTCCTCCCAGACGACTATGAAGTGTCTGTGGGCGAAGCATTGTAGTTGTTTTGGTCATAAGTTCCCAATGCAATTGTAGAGCGATGATACAACAGTCTTTCCAATAAAGCTGCTCTTTGTTTGATTGAAGGATTGGTGGTCGGGTTTTGGGTTGGTTTTGGCACTTCGGTAGTAGAATCAGTAGATGGAGTCTTCTTTACCTTGTTGTTCTTTTTCACAATCCAAATCTGCTTCCGCTTCGCTTGTGCTTGCCACAAACTCTTTGCGACCCAAACCTGCTTTGTTCTTTGTGTTGATTTCCTCGCCTTGAAATACCTAGGAGTTTCCGTGGATTGTACTGAAGGGAGTTCCTGTTTACAAATCCTTGGGATCCAAATTTGCTTGCTATAGCTTTGTGCCGTCATGAACTTCTTTCGAATCCAGATCTGTTTCACTGTCCTTGATTGTCTGGAATCACTTTGTTGTCTGGTATTGAAGACTCTGTTTTCCACCTTTGTGTTCTCTAGCACAACCTTTTTTGGTCTCCATACCAACTTTGACTCCGTTTTTTCCCAAGGTTGAGCTGTTATATTATTGCTTGTCTTCCTTATCCAATGTTGATAGTTCCTCGTCGAAGAGCAATCTAGTTGTATAGAAACTTTTGGTTGCCATTGCTTCTTCTTTTTCTCTGGTTGTTGTTTACCTTTGTTCTTGGATTCTTCCTTTGGAGTTGGCACTGCTCCTTTGGTGAACTTAACTGATTGACTTTCACCTTCATATTTGATAAGCACTGATTTAGAACTCCAGTCAATCATTGCATTGTATTGCTTCTGCCATGGTTGTCCTAGCAATAATGGATGTTGTGTAGCTTGGTCTTCAACCACGTAAAACATATGAGGATACACATACCGGTTAATCTGTATATGTAAAACTGTGCATCCGACAGTTTTGATTGAATTCTCAGAGTAACTCTTTAACTCTTGCTTGGCAGTTTGTAATTTAGTGGCATTTGTCAATTTTCTATACAAACTGAGTGAAAGTAGGTTAGTTTGAGCTCCTGAATCCAATAGTGCTCTGGCTTTGATTTGGTTGGTTCCTACTTTGCATTCAATGATGGGTTCTTCTTTGTCATTATCCATTTCTGTTATACTGACTGCATTTATTCGTATTGCTCCTTCATTGCGCCGTTTCTGACGCAGTAGTCTTCTTTTCTCCATTCTTTCCTTCGCCTCGGCTTGCGCTTCCTCCACAATCTTTTTCTTTTTCTGGACACGCAGCTTTTCTTGATGTATTTTGAGAAGCATGTCTTGGGTTAGCGGAAAAAGATACTTTTTCACTCTGCATCCACTAATCCAATTGGGCATTTCTTCTCCGTCTAATGTAGCAAGCTTGACGGCTCCACTTGGTGATAGATCTTTAATCACCAGAGGTCCCATCCCTCGCTTTTTAAGCTTCTTAGCATGCTGTTTCAGAGTGTAAACTAGGACATAGTCCCCAACCTTAAACTCTTTAGTGCGCACATGCTTATCAAAAAATTCCTTTTGTTGCCTTTTTTGAGCGTAGATAGAAGCTACTACTTTTAGGCGAAGCTCGTCTAGCTTTTCCAGGTCATCTATTCTATCAGAAAGCTCGTGCCCTGTCCACTCTAGATCCTTAGCCACCCTTAAGGTTGAAATCAAGAATTCTATTGGTAAGATAGCATTTAGCCCAAAAACCATGTTATATGGGGTCGTTCCTATTGATGTTTTATATGCTACCCTATATGCCCATAATGTTGAATGCAACTTCTGGTCCCAGTCAGTTCTCGACTCAGAGACAATCTTCGTAAGGACCGTGCATATGGTTTTGTTTGTTGCTTCAGCTTGTCCGTTTGCTTGTGGATGATACGGGGCTGATTTCCTATGGATTACCATGAATTCATCTAGAAGGATCTCTATCACTTCATTTATAAAATGTGTGCCTCGATCACTCACAATTTCTATTGGCAATCCATATCGTACAAAGACGTATTCATATAGAAATTGTGCCGTGGTCCTGGCATCTGCTTTTTGAGTTGCCTTTGCTTCGACCCACTTTGTTAGATAGTCTGTAGCCACAACGATGTATTGTGCATGAGTCTTATATGCAGGAGGTGAAATGGGTCCGACATAATCAATCCCCCATTTTGCAAAAGCTCTTGCCCCCATCATTGGTCTAAGCGGCATATCATCTCTTTTAAGTGGTACTTTGGTCCGCTAACAGTCATCACACTGTTTAACGTATTCCTCAGCGTCCATATGTAATGTTGGCCACCATATTCCTGCGGCTAAGACAAGTTTTGCTGTCTTATCACCTGAGAAATGGCCTCCACCTACTCCTCCATGAGCTTGCTCCAGGATTATCACATACTCAGACTCTGATGCGCAAATCCTAAGCTGGTTGTCTTTACCTCTCTTATAGAGTTGATCTCCTATTAAAGCGTAATCTCTAGCTTCTGTCTCTACAGATTTCTGACGAGCTTTTGACGTTCCTTCTGGGAAAGTTCTATTTGTGAGATATTCAACAATATACTGACTCCATTCCGGAGCGATCATTATCTGATATAATGTCGAATACTCTGCTGGCGGTTTTGATGAACATACAATACATACAGTGACATATTCATGTACGCTTTCTTTCATTCCTAGCCAATAGACTCCCAATTGTAACAAATTCCTATATGTGTTCCTTCTTGAACAATGAAATGCACATTCCTGAACATGTGCTTCACGCAGATATATATTATATTCCTCAGGATTGATGCATAGTCGTAAAACATGATCATTTCCCAATTGATACAACCTTCCTGCAACCAATTGAAGATTCTTGGATTGCTGAATAGCAATATGTTTCTGGTTGTATTCTCTTCTATCAAACTCTCCTCCATAGGTTAATAGACTAACGACATTTTGAGACCACTTCGGTATCATTTCTATGTTGAACAAGTACGCGTCTGGCATGTCGTCATCTACTCCTATAGGGTCTTCTCCATTCGTCAATCGCGAAAGATGATCAGCTCTAAGATGTGTTTTTCCTTTCTTTACTACTACCGTGAAGTCGAATTCCAGTAAGATAATGAACCATCTCACTATTCTCCCGGTATGGCATGGTTTATTCACTAGGTAGAGCAAGGCTTGGTGATCCGCAAAAAACACAAACTTGTTGGCTAGAAGATAATGCCGATATTTCTTCACAGCATATATCATTCCTAATCCCTCTCTCTCTGTTGTGGTGTAATTCTTCTCTGCATTGTTGAGTTGTCGACTGGCGTAACAGATAGGAAAATCCATGTTTCCTTCTTCTGGCTGAGCCAGAATGCATCCTATTGCATATGCCGAAGCATCTATATGCACATGGAATATCTTCTCCCAATCTGGTGATTTCAAGACTGGAGCAGTAATGAGTGCCTCTTTCAATTTCTTGAATGATTCCTCACACTCCTCTGTCCATTCAAAGTTCACTATTAGCCTGTAAAGTGGTTGGCCTATTAGCGTACATGTAAATGAATCGCCTATAATATCCGCAATGTCCCATAAAGCTCCGTACTTGTTTCTCATTGGTTGGTCTAGGCATATCCACTATAACTTTTATCTTCTCTAGATCCGTGGATATTCCGTTTTGTGAGACAATATGTCCCAGAATTCTGCCCTGTCGGACCATAAACACACATTTCTCAGGATTGAGACAAATGCGATATGTCCTACATTTCTCAAATACTTTTCTTAGGTGTTCTAGATGCTCATCTCTCAGAAGAGAATGTACACATAAGTCATCCATGTATATTTCTAGAAACAACCTTAAGTATTCTTTGAAAGCATGCGTCATCAGCCTCTGGAAGGTTGCGGGAGCATTAGTTAGACCAAAAGGCATAACCCGATAAGCATAAATTCCCCACTCCGTTGCAAAAGCTGTTTTATGTTGATCTTCCGGTGCTATGGCTAGCTGGTTATATCCTGAAAAACCATCAAGAAAGAAGTATGCTGTTTTTCCTGATACACGCTCTAGAACATGATCAGTTATCGGCACGGGATAATTGTCCCTGATTGTTGCAGCATTCACTTTCTTTAAGTTGACACACACTCGGAGTTTTCCGTTCTTCTTGGGTACCACCACAATCGGAGATACCCAATCGGTGTGTTCAATCTCGTATATGAATTCAGCTTCCATTAGCTTATCTATCTCTTCTTTGATTCGCTTAGCAAACGTATCATTATATGTGTATGGTCTTTGTCTGCTAGGCTTTGCGTCTTGTTTTAGTGGGATTGTGTGTTGGCATATTGATGGGTCAACTCCCTTTAAGTCCTTATAAGACCATGCAAACACATCCCTGTACTCTCTGAGAAGACTCAAAAGTCTCTCTTCCTCGCCTGGGGAAAAATCTGTGGCTATGTACACCGGTCTAGGTGTCTCACCTGGAGCTGCTAAATCAACTTTTTTTGCATCCTCCGGTCCGTCATAAGATTCGTTCTCCCCTCTCTCTCGAATAGGTTGGGTTAATACCACCTTCCTATCCTCTATTGTGAATTTCCTGTAGTGAGAGGGAACATCCATGTTTTCCTTGATTTTGGTGTTTTCGTCCTCTCCACTCTCAATTTCTGTCGACCAAACTTCTTTCAGAGTTTTCTTGAGCTCTCTGTACTTGTTTCTACGTTCTAACTCGGACTCCGTGTGTTCTCTGTTGCGCTTGTTCTTTTCTGATTTTTCTGTTTCAGTTTTCGTTTCATTCCTTTGAACTTGATTTCTTGAGCTTCTTTTGTCTTTTCGTAAGCTCTTTTGCTCATTGCCTCTCATTCTTCCAGAAATCTTGTCCTTAACACAATCTTCCGCCTTTACTAGCATTAGGAATTGATTTTTTCCTCTTATTCTAGGCATCGGATTGGTTCTAACCCCCTTTGTTTTTCTCTTTGCTCTATAGCGTTTCTGGCGTTGTTTAGTTTGGTTCGGAAAATCATAAAATCGGACATCTGTTATAGTTTCTTCGTTTCCGCTTGAATTGTCCGTTGACTCGTTGTCTACTTCATTTCCCCACTCTGGATGATCGGGAATGTCGTGAAACACCTCTTCTTCATCTTCCTTTTCCAGTGTATCGTTCTTTTCAGTTTCTTTTTCGAGTGTAGTTCTCAGCATGAAGTACGGAACCACGTCGTACCCGTCCTTGTCGCAAAATTTCATTGTGGGACCATCCAGAATTGCACAAACATCTAGGGTTGCTAGAATGTGTGTCCATTCTAATGGTTCAAGCGTGTCCTCTGGAAAGGGTTCTCCTATATAAGTTTCGTCTTCGATAGCCCTTTCTAAAACATATTCTTCTCGCCTCAGACTTCCACATTTCGAGGCTCCACACATCCATAACTCCTTGGGCTTACCTAACCAAGCTGGAAATTCGGATCCCGCCAAAGTAGCTGAATCAAACTCCTCTACCGGTGTTCGGTTCACATCTTTGTAGCTATGGTCTCTCAGGTTCACACGTGTAGTGGTTTCCATATTTCTCAGGTATATGTGATCGTAGCTCCAATCCTGGACCATTTTCAACTGTCTCATGAATGGTCTTCCCATTATGATATCATAGTTATTCTCCTTGCCAAAATCGACAATAGCAAAAGTATGTTCGTATTCAATGCCGCTAGAAGTTACTACGACTTTCTCTAATAACCCCATAGGTTTCTCCATGTGTCCATCTGCTAATTGGAGTTTCAACCTAGTCTTCCTTATTGCTGGTTTCCCCCATTTTTTTCAGATTTCTTTTGTAGCAATGGCTACCCCAGCTCCGTTGTCTAGTATTGCCATCGTGTTCACTCCTTGGAATTCAACTAGTAAGGTTGTATTCCCCTCTTCACCTTCGCAATACTCTCCGACCTTGTTTAAGGATACAGGCTTAGCGTTATTTTGTGGTTTGCTCAGCTCTTGTATACCCTCTTGCAGTCTCGATGTTGGGTCTTTTATCCCAAATTTCTCCAAGCATTTTCCTACAGTGGTCCACATATGTGGTCTTAGCCTCAAAAGCTCAGCTAGAGTGATAGTGCATGTCACTGGTGTTGACAAGATCTCTATCAATCCTTGCGAGTCCATGAATTTTTCTGATGAGATTCTTCGTGAGAGAAGTGCTCTAATCTCGGATTTTGCTTCATACTCTCCTAAGTATGAAGGTAAGGTATTCAGTGAATGAGGTTTGCTCTCCATTGTTCTAACAGAGCCCCCATCTCCTCAGTAAGATTGCAGATCCAAGTCCACTTGAGATCCTGCCTCAAATTCCACTATGGGAGGATTCCTGATGTCCTTTTCCCAATTTCTCTGATTAGCTTGGCAACTTAGCTCGTTCGCAAAGTTTGCCTCTCTCACTTGTTTCCAAAATTCATTGTAATCCTCATCTCTTCCGTAAATCCTCTGTATGAGTGGATGAAAACTCTCTATCTCTTGATCGGTTGTGTTCAATACTATGCGGTCATCCTTGTGTGTATTTTCAGGCTTTTGTGCACTGGGAGTCTTTTCAGCTACCCATGAAATGATAGTCTGTTGCTGAATTGCGTTTTCCGTTCCACAATTCATTGTTTCTCTTGGTGGTTCTAATAAGTCTTGTGCAGTCTCGATCATTCTCTGGCACATTTCAAGTCTCTGCTTTTCCAATTCCGCGTTTGGGTATGTCATCCACCTCTGTTCTTGTGTTTGGTTGTTCTTTAATCTAGCTTCATAAGCTCTCATCAGTGCGTCCAATGGTTCGTGTACTTTGTCGACTAGCACTGATCCCCCTGAGCTTAAGCTCGTTGTTTCTTTTATACTCTTTTGTTTCGTTCTTTCCGGGCTCATCTCTCGTTTCCCATTTTGACTCTCAAGTTTTTCTAATCTATCTTTAGTTCGCTTTAGTTCCTCAGCTAGAATAGCGTCTTCACGTTCTTTTCTCAATTTCATGCGTGCTTTTCTAGCTTTCCATGTGTTTCTCTGACTCCGCGGTCCTTGACTAACCACTTCAGTCGCTAACTTTCCATTCTCAGGTTCTCTAGTGGTTTTCTTAGCTTGAGCTCTAGTAACAACTTGCGTTGGTATCAGAGTTTCATTTTCGGACCCACTGCTGGTAGGAATAGTTTCTAGCATATTCAATGTCATCTTTTGCACTTTGTTTGGATTCTTTGAACAATCCTCAATGAAGTGAGTAACCCCACACTCAGTGCAATAAGCGTTAATTCTAATGATTTCCGTATGTGGACAAACATTCATCAGATGGTCACCTCCACACTTGTAACAGGGTCCTAGTGTTGGTCTTGGTCCCACTTGATTCGTCCTTTGTGGATAGGATGGTCTTTGTCCTGTTAACCCTCCATGAGCTATGAACATCAATGTTCTTGCATCCAAATTGTATCTCTCTTCATCAGAAGCACTTGTAACTGTTGGTGTTCCAACATTCCCAATCATGCCCCATGGTTTTGGTTGTTTGGGTTCTTCTGGTGGGTAATACACAGTTGGAGAAATGTGTCCACCAGATTCTTCATAATAGGCTTGAACAGGCACTAAGGCTTGTTCTTCCTGATTCTCTAAGGTTGGTGCATATCTAATGCCCACTGGTCTTGCTCCTGGTAAAGGTGGTTGTTGTCCCAATACCGGTTGCGGTCTTTCTATCCCCATAGGTCTTGGTACATTTCCCGTTGCGTATCGAGGTACTGGATGTACCTGAGGTGGTGCTAATTGAGCAGGAGGTGCATACTGACGCTCCCTTACATACCCTTTGTTGTAATAGCACTCCTCTGTTGGGTGGTTTGTCCATTTTTGTTCAATAGCACACCATTTCAGTGGTTTTGGCAATGGTTTTTGGTATGGTGCCATCCTTTTTAGAGCATCTTCTATCATTTGCTCTACATTTGGCATGGTTGTTGTTTGAACATTCTTTTTAGTGGTAGTCTCGCTCGCTACGAAGGAAGAGCTACTGGATGCAAAATCTGTATCCGCTGACACCTCTCCATAAACCGTACAGTTATCCACTAAGTACAATGCTTCTCTCGTTACTTGCTCGAAACTTGTACAAGCTTTCAAGTGCAAGTCCTTCTTGAGAGTGTCGTTTCTCAATCCTTCAATAAAGAGAACAAATAGTCTGTCATCTTGTGGTCGTTCACGTACTGGACATCTCTCAATGTATTCTTTGAAGCGAAGTGAAGCTTCCTTCACTTTTTCGTGTCCTCTCTGTTTAAAAGCATATATTTGTGAGACCGTATTGTGCTTAATCCCTCGTTTTGAGAATTCCTCAGCAAACTCTCTTAGCAAATGGTCAATGTCATGGAATCCCCCTTTGTTCAGTGGTTGAAACCATGTCAATGCCGTACCTTCTAGAGTAAGAACAAATCCCTCGTATTGTGTATGGAAATCTGTTATCTGCTCAGCTCTTAAGACTTGCTTAAAGAGTGACATATGTGCATACGGATCTCTTGAACCACCATACTTCTTTGGCATACACTTGGCTACTTGAGATGGTCTCATACGTCTATGGTCTACTACCAATCTCATTGCTCCTGTGTCCTGGCTAAAGCTTTCTCTAGCATCATGGACTTCATGGGTTACCCTTGTCGGTTCCCCTGCCCTGAGTCTACTACTAGGAGGTAAATGTGATGGTTCCGCTTCGAACCTTGGACCTGGAGTGGTATATGTGGGGATTGGAACTGCACTACCTCGATTTGTATCCATTGACTCTCTGGAATGTAATGATCCCATTGGTCCGGGCTTCGAGTACTGAGGTTGACTGAAAGAGTCAGCAGCCTGAATTCTTTGTCCTCCTGTTGTCATTGGGTTTTGCACTCCATTTGTTGGTGCTGGTCTTTGTGAGCTAGAAGTAACATAATACTGATGTAGTGGTCCCCCAAAGTATGTATATCCTTCTAATTCTTTCTTGCCCATTGTTGAGTATTGCCTCCCATACTTGTCGTAAGCGGAAATTTTCACTTCCGATCCCTCTGTGTAGGTAAAGACATAAAGTCTTTTTTGGTATGTCAACTCTCCAGTGTAGGGTTCTTCACATCTATAATAGAGATCTTGCTCCCCATTATTATATTTGTATAGCCCCACATAGATGTTATTAGTGTTGATCCTTGTAGTTTCATTCTCTCTTCTTAACCTCGCATCAGGGAAGTTCATTATTGGTGCTTTCTCCTCAAGTTCTTCATCTACTTTGGCTTTGGTGCTCATCAATCCCCACTTGTCCACAATGTTAGGGTTTAGGACTACCAAATACATGGTACCCTCGTCATCTAGATATCTATCTCCGCTATAGCTCACAGGCACTAAATCCTTGAACTCACTAGGTCTATCTTCTATCTTTACACAATAGCGGTCCATTCCATCTTTGTAGATCTTGGCACCTTGCTCATTGTCGTACTGGTATTTTATGAACAATAGCTTCATTGTGGCGGAAGGGTTTGATGGTCCTGCTGCCATATTTTCTCTGTTGTTCAGGTTCAAGTGTTCCAAGTGTTCGGTGAAGATCTCGTAAGATCTCTTCGAAGAAGTATCAGAAACACTTCCTTCAAAGATCGGCTCTAATGGTTGCACCCAACTTTGGTTTACACTTCCCTCGGTTGATATGACACTTGCTTGTTCCCCTTGTTTTGGTTGGTTATTCTGGAGATTCTTGCCCGATCTCAAATTCATCAATTCCCCTAAAGGACTTTAACTTTTCCGTCTCGGCAATTTGTTTTCCCAAGTTTTTGTGGTCAGAATTGATCCAAACTGATTGATACTTGGTCAATTGTTTAATCTTGTCAGTTGGACAACTTCTGTTTTATCAAGTGAGAATTTTGTTGCAGTTATGCTGAAAAAGACTTTATACGCGTATGATGTCTTTTTTCACAGATTTGGACTATTTTGGTTATGCTCACTCTCAGTAGCCCTCTTATGCTCTGTCCACTCACAAAATTCAGTTTGAACTCTGTTTGAGCAAGTTATGGCTAATTTAGGCTTTTCTTGGCAATTTTCCGCTTTTGACTTGTTTTGGGTCAATTGTGATCCAAATGGGATGAAACTTGAAATATAACCTCTAGACAGCTATTACAATGGATCTGTGTTGGCAAAGTATCAAAATATGTCCAAAATTAGGTCAAAGACATCATACGCGTATGATGTCTTTTTCATCAATTTGGGTCAAGACTTGATATTTTTGCTTTCTACAGTGTTTGTAACAATCTTGTCAGGTCAGATATCAAAAATAAGCAGTGGATGTGCTAAAAGACATTATACGCGTATGATGTCTTTTGTCCCAGATTTTGACTATTCTTGGTTTTAAGCCTTCTCCAATGTTTATAATTGAGTTTCAAGTGTTTTTGTCAGGTTTGAATGTAAAAACAAGATCTGAATCCAAAATTTCCTATTCTTTGCGTTTCTTGGACTCTGACTTGTCTTTTTGGGTTTCTTTGAGTGTTAATGCTCTTGTTTTAAGTTGAAATTAGGGTATAACCCCCCTTTTGCACACTCTGGTAAAGTCAAAATTTTTGTTTTGGTCTCTGTTTGGTCATTTAGACATCATACGCGTATGATGTCTAAAGTTGCAGATTTCCAGTTTTTTGGCACAGAATCCTTCCTAAAGCTTTCTCAAGTGCTCAGCAACTCCCAGATACACAGAAAATTTCTCTAACTTTTGTTTATTGCAAGTTTCACTACTAACTCGACGGTTTAGTGATCTAACATGCAATCAACCATATCAAGCAAATACTCCAATGATTACTAGCTCTAGATCAGGATCAAATGAAGTCCTACCTAAGCTATTCCTAATCATAAAATGGGTTTGGTAATTGTGATTTTAAAGAGATCCATTGCCACTCACAGACTAGCAAATTCTTCTTCTATCAACAACTACTCAACACCAACAAAACAACAAACAAATCTAAGCTAAACTAAAAATACTGTCAACACGAAAGACCCCAGAATACCCCACTTCCTAGTATCTCTCGAGATCTTCGGAGTCCACCACTCCTAGATCTTTTCTAACTAAAGTAAACAAAGTAGTTTATACGACTCACCTCGTAGGATTAGTCTAAGGTCACCTACTTAGGGCTCTCGTCCACGGCAACGGCGCCAAATGTTAAGGCAGTTACGCCGCTAGCGGAAGCTAAATAGCGAGAACTCAACCAACAACAGAATTTGTCAGACGAGGACGGAGCTTGACCCACAGGCGCATGGAAACAACTAGGTGGGTGCCAAATCACCTACTCGACCTTCTAATGACAATCACTACTAAGGAAATCAAATCTAAGTTCTAAAATACGCAAGTGACTGAAATCCGTACTACGAACGAATGCTATACGAAACAAGATCTAGAATCATTGAATCGATCTCAAACTCAAGGGGAAGTCTATACACTAGGTAAGAACAACACCCTAAAGACTTGAACTGCAAACTCAACCTATAACCACTCCGTGCGGTAAACGCGTATGAAGACAGTCCGAAATATACAGTTGACCGAAACTTGACCCCGATGGTACTAATGTGTAGCTCTACTCGTTGTGGTTCTATAGATATGCTGCATGCTCAATTCCGACACACGAGTTGGAAGAAAACTCACACCGAAGCTCGTAGGAACTTACCACACATAGAAGCCGATAGCGCGCACTCTTGGTATCTGTGCGTAGCTCTCGCCGTTGCTAACACAATGGCGGTGTCGCTTCTCCAATGGCGGCTCTGTAGCTCGCGTAGCAAGTAGATAAGACTCTCTCTCTCTCTCTCTCTCTCAGACACAGTCACGGCGCTCAGAAACTCACTTTGATTAATAATCTGCCTCCTTAGGTTACAAAAACTTTGGCTTATATACCTCAGCCTTGGAGGTGAGAACATCTCTAACTAATTACATCAGCAAGTGAAATTACTTCGGGATTACAAGCTGAAAACTCAATTGAGTCCCGTTACCTTATGAATGGCTCAAATCAAAATTAATGTCGGAAAGACATTTATTACAATCAATGGTTACAAAATGATGAGTGTGAGCAAAAATGTGGGTGTGATCCTCTGCTGGCTCAAGAGTTGTTTGGCATATGCTTTGGTGCCACAAGTGCAACGCAGAAAATTGGATGATAAGGCTGTCAAATGTATTTTTGTTGGTTGTAGTGCTGAAAGCAAAGGTTACAGGTTGTATCATCCGCAAAGAAAACGTATTTTGGTTTCTCGGGATGTAGTGTTTGTGGAAGATTCTGTTCAGCCCTTGCTGTCATGTACTAGAGACAGTAATGTAAGCTCACAGGACATTTATGACACTTTGTTGCCTCTTTTCAGTGGTGGAAATACGAATGTAAGTTCCAATGAGGCAAATGTACAGCCTATGGGGGTTTCTGCAAATGTTTTAGATCAGGCTATTACTGATGCAGATGTACATGATGTACTTGATGACAAAAGGGCTGAAAATGAGCAGGCTAGAGGTATGCCAAAATGGCTGGTGCACACTTTGCGTGACAGTAAATTGGATGCACCTTTGTCTAGTCGCAGTCGTTCAGGCTCTCGCCATGCATCTTATGCATCAGATTGTTATGCTTTGGCTGTGTCTAGTTTACATGATGTTGAGGAGCCTGTCTTTTGATGAAGCACAGAATTCAGAAAATTGGATGGCTCCCATGCAATCAGAATATGATGCACTTATAGAGAATGACACATGGACTTTATGTGATTTGCCTCCTGGCAAAAAATCCATTGGTACGAAGTGGGTTTACAAGTTGAAATGCAAGCCGGATGGTGAGATCGATCGCCATAAGGCTCGACTTGTTACAAAGGGTTATGCACAACAAAAAGGCATAGATTATGAAGAGACTTTTGCTCCCACTTGTCGTATGACTACTGTGCGTTTTCTATGTGCATTGGCAGCTCATTTTGGTTGGGATGTACATCAATCAGACATTGTTACTGCTTTCTTGAATGGTGACATATTTGAGGAGGTTTATGTAGCGCAGCCTCGCGGTTTTGTCATAAAACGACAAGAGGACAAAGTGTGCAAATGTAACAAGGCTTTGTATGGGTTGAAGCAATCTCCTCGTGCTTGGTATGAGAAAGCTGACACTCATTTGGTCAAACAAGGCTTTCGTAACAGTCCAACAGAAAGCACATTGTATGTAAAGCGTGAGGGTGATGTATTTCTCATCGTGGTTCTTTATGTTGATGATTTGCTGATCACTGGACCAAATGAGAGACATATTGCTGAATTTAAGGCTGATTTGAATGCTACTTTCAAGATGAAAGATTTGGGGCTGTTGCATCATTATTTGGGTATACAGTTTAAGCAGTGTGATGGTGGTATTGCCTTGTGTCAGAAAAGTTACATAGAGACATGGCTATTGATAGCCATTTTTCGGCTCTCTGTAATTGCCATAGTGAGTTATCTCACCCTATCAAATCACTCAAACATTGTGGTTACCCTCACCCTTTCACTGTATATAGGTGCGTGTGAGTTAGGGGACTTTTCCCATATCTCCTTACTAAAATAAAAAACCCTCAATAGCTAGTCATTGGGCTAGTTGAGCCAAAAAAATAAAAAATATAAGTATATTATGGCCCATGCGTATGTAAATATTTCTTTGTATATAGGGCCTAAATAAAAGATTTTTTCATAATTATTTTGGTATTTATTTAAATATTTCTACCTAGGTGTGTGTTATTTATGCTCTGTACATTGCCTCACCATTACCACAATTTTTCTTACCATTTTTCATACTCTTTATTCCATATAGAAATATTTTCATGTAAGCTTCTCTTATATTTGGTGTAACTCCACCCCAACAAAAATCCAAAAAAACTAGTTTTATTTATGTGTATATTTTTTCACTATTGTGATTTTTCCCTTCCTACATCTATTTTGTTTTTTTTCTAAAAAATTAGAACACCAAAAATATTTATCTTTTTATGGTAGCCTCATAATGAGAGATATTTCTTTTGACCCCTTTATATTTTTTCCACTTATATTATTTATATTTGACATGTACATATTTTTTAGACCCCTCAATATTTGATTTTCTTAGTTGTACTATTCACTTATATCATGATCTCAACAATATCTTCAATTATAGACCTACCAAATAAGGTCAAGGGTAGGTGGCATGCATACATGCACTATGGAGGGCTCACTCTTGGAGGTATTCAAAAGAATCATCCAAAGAAGGACCCCACAAGGACCTTGTGCAGTGGAAAAAACGATCGGTTTTGCTGAATTTTTAAAAAAACGGTCGGTTTTTTTAGTGGACCCCAGTTTTCCCATGCTATGCAACCACACTCTCTCTTCCACTTTATCATTTTCCTCTTTCACACACACTTCTCCACTCATCATCCCCACCTCTCTCACCACTCCTCTCTGCACCCTACTCACCTTCTCCTCAACCTTGAAGAATAAGAGAACCCATGGTGAACTCATACCTCCCACACACGATTCCATTCCAAAATTGACCACCTAGTCTCATTTTTCCTCCTCCAATTTACCCATATCTATCAAAAAAACCACAAAATTCAGTCTCTTCTCTTAAAAGACAGCATCATGGTGGTTGATTACTCAGCTTCAATTACCTTGTCTCTCAAGGAAGGTCAAGAGTGGAGAAAAAATGTACCGTCAAAGCTAGTGGACCGTCAACGAGCGTCAAAATTGGCCCTACTCAAGACACTTGGAGCATCAACCTTGTAAGAAATCCACCTTTTCTTACCTCTTAAGAGTTTTTCTTCCTTATTTGTATCCTACATGGATACTCCCATTGTAAAAATCCAATTCCATTTGTAAATTAATAAAAATACTAACTCTACTAACACTAACCCACTATGAAAAGTCCTATCACCTCCATTTCTCTCCTCTCTCTTTCCCCACCAACTTCTTGATAATTCCAAGCAAAAGAAATTAGGTAAATTGCTGAAAATCTAATCCAACCATGGTTAGAGGAGTAACCCTAGCCTTCAAAATTGCTATAAAAGGAGGGTGTAGCTAGCACAAAAAAGAAGAAGAAAGAGCACTATGCTATAGCTTGAGAAGCCAAGCTCAACCTCTTGAGAAGGAGCTCTTGAGTGGAATCTCATTGGCATTAGGCATATGTGTGTGTTGTATTAGGGGTGATTAGCAAGGGAACTCTATGCCATTGTAAGAGAGAGTGATCATTTAATTGAGAGTAGGAAATCTATCATTTCTCCTACTAGTGTAAGCCCAACATTTGCTGAATCAAGGAGGGTGAATTTGGACTAAGCATGGATACCTTGTCTCCCTTCCAACGTGAAGTCATGGACAATAATGATGTGTAAGTGTTTTGGTGTTTTATTTAAGTTCTTGATAGCTTGTCTCCGGGTATTGTTATCAATTTAGCCATAAATCCCACATACTGTAAGAGGGCGACAGGGTGGAGAGGACTCCCCTGGCCTTAAGACAGTGATTGGGGTGGCTTTTTTCTTGTGATGTGTTGTGGTGTAATTTACTCAGGCTATGTCGAACAAATACTAATCTCACTTTGATTGGTCATGACAGATTTGTAAGAAGGCATTAGTGCAACAAGCACCCCCTTCCCCCTTCTCTCTCTTTCTTACATATATATATTTATGTTTGCTTGATCATTAACGATACACTTCAAAGCAGCCCGAGCACCATCTCTCTCTCTCTCTCTCTCTCTCTCTCTCTCTCGTGTTTTAGTGTGTGAGAGTGTTCCATTAGTGTTAGGGTTAGTGTAAATTCCTTGCTTGTTTGTGGGTTGCTTTAACGATTCTCCTCTTTTGCGTCCTAGTTCGCTCTTAAACTAGGTGGTGCCCCTTGTGTAGTTGGGATTTGGCTGTGGGTTTGTTATTTTGGTTTGTGTTGTGTTGTGCCCCAGCCCCATTGAGCAGCACGGGAGCCTTGAAGGGTGTCTAGAGGTTGCTCTTCTTGTTGCCCGCCCCGGACCGCTTCACTATGTAAGTTTGGACTTGAGGATTGCAAACCTATTGCCACTCCCATGGAAACAGGTTTGAAGTTGAGTCTACATGATGCTGGTGATCCTGCTGATGTCACTCTTTACCAAACTGCTGTTGGCTGCCTCATTTATGTATGCGACACGAGGCCAGATATTCAATTTGCAGTCTCACAGGTCAGCAGATTTATGCATAGCCCAGGGTCTAAGCATTGGTAGGCTGTCAAGAGGATTTTCCGCTACCTTAGTGGCACTTTACATCTTGGCTTGTTTTATCCCAAGGGGGGATCATTGTTGCCAGACTTACATGCATTTTCGGACTCAGATTGGGCTGGTTGTTTTGACACGCGAGTGTCCACAAGTGGTTTTTGTATCATGCTTGGCAGTTCATGTATATCATGGTTGAGCAAGAAGCAACCTACTGTGGCCACTTCTAGTTGTGAGGCTGAGTACAGGGCAGTCTTCATAGCTACGGTTGAGTGTGTATGGCTCAGACGCCTTATGGCTGATTTGGGTGTTGGACAGGACACTGCCAACACTATCTACACTGACAGTCAGAGCGCATTGGCAGTTGCGAGGAACCCAGTTTTTCATGCTCGCACAAAACACATTGAGGTGCATTACCACTATGGCAGGGAGAGGCTCTCAGCAGGAGAGATCAACTTGGCTTATGTGCCAACACAGGACAACCTTGCAGATCTTTTCACAAAGGCATTGTCTCGTGAGAAGCTTGAAGCTTTCCGCAAAGCTTTGGGCTTACTCCCCTTTGTGGACTGATCCTGTCCTCAGGGCATGGCACTTTCCTTTACTCATGTGCCAGCTCTCGTTCACCGCATCACTCTAGGGGGGATTTGTTACCATATACTTGTGGTAGTGATGTGTGTGAACACACTAGGACCGCGGGGCATTTTTCCCTCTTTAGGAGGTTTTTCCCCCCCGTGCATTGTATGTATATAAGCCCATCACTCTAGGGCTATCTATCTTTCCATTGCACACTGAGTAACACACTCTCTATTGTGTGCCTTGAGCTTCCTTTGTCTTCTCCAAGCTGTGTGTGTTTCTCTGCAACCCTAATTCCAACAGACAATACATTGATAGATAACCAGAGTTGGAAGTTCTAGCTGAAGAGAGGCTTGTCTCATTATTTCTTAAAGGTGCACTCAATAAAGAACTGCACACTATGCTCTATAGCAAAGAACACACAACTTTGGAAGTATGCATTTTTCACGCGATCGACTTAGGGGATAATTGTGAAAGCTTTAGTAAAGAGAGTACTATGAAAAACGCTGAAAGTGAGAGGACTACATCTACTACACCCTCTCAAGTAGGATCGATTGTGGTGGCTCCTCTAAATTCCATAGAGGTATGCTCAAGCAAATGAACAAAATGATGAGCATTATGCAAAAATTTCAGCAAGGGAGTCAAGACAAGGTCCACCACAAGGACAAGAAATGGGACCAACAAGGCCGTCTAAATGTGTGATATCGAGGGCAAATGGAAAAACCATGAAATAAATGAGTGTAATTATTGATCAAACTATGACGAGAATGTTCATTATGTGCAAATGAGAGCACATGAACAATTTGTATATAGGTATCCATGGTTCAAATGCAAAGGCCACTCATGGCCATGGAGGAACCACAACCTGTACTAGGGCACCAACCACCATTACCAAGAAAAAATGCAATATCGGTCAAGTATATGCATCCTAAGCGACAAGTGGATGAACATGCCTTAGTGTTGGTTATGCCATATATGAAGCTGGTTCATCTACCATGGTAGCGAAGGAAGGTTGGTATAATCAACCACAACCTCCCATAACTAGTTTATCAGGAATCTTGAGATACAACACCTATGTACTTTACTACAAATCAAGGGGCTAGACCACTGAAACTTATGCCAAAACCAAGAATGAAAACTTTTCATAATTGTGGATCAAACGATCATTGGAAAATGATTGCTTTGAAGCTGATAAAAATGTTAAACCTATTGAGGATTATTGCATGTAACAATGTGGCAAAAAGGGGGGCCATTATCTAGAGGATTGTGTTGGGTTAAAGGCCAATGTGGCTAACGTTGTTCGTGATTTTTGCTAGTCCATTGCGATGAGAATGGGAAGGGGTAGAATGGTTCTAAGTAACTAGGAACACACTCAAAAGGACTTTCACCACCTCATTCAAGAAGTGGGAACATTGATCACTCACCAACTCCATAGGAAGGCCATGTTGTCCAAATATATGTTCTAGTTCTAGTGTTAGCCTTGATACTTGGCATCACGCCATTTGTTAGGTAGTGTATAGTCACTATGATATATTAACATTTAGTTCATTAGGTTGGGGTTATAATGTCCTATAAAGTTTATTCCCATTTGACAAAAGCTCTTGTGCTTGTAATGGTGTAGTGACATCCGATATTGTATAGTAGGCACTTGGCCTATTTAATACTCATTGCATCTAAACACATGTATTCAAATCCATATGACATATGTAGGCCACCAAAGCTCCAAATGGAGGATTATTTTTGTACTTGCCTTGGTTGTAGAGTGTCCTAATCTAGTCCCACCATGTGCCCACGTTAAGACTTGGAAACAAGGGCTTTCAAGGACACACCATCTCAAGTTAGGCCTATTCAATATAGAGAATTTCCTAACACTTTATATCTATTGGACTCCAATGTTTTGTTTTATGGCTTTGGTTTGAATTGTTCAATGTTGACACATTTTTCCATGATTTTCTAATGAGATAGTGGCCATAACTAATATTCCCATACGATGATAGAGAGTAGCATGTGTTTTAAATGAGTTTACTTGGCACTTGGTGTAAGCGCATGCATATTGGGTTGCATTAGAGCCAAGGTATGGTTACCAATGCCCTTAAAAGCAAAGGAGCCTTACCATTGGATATAGGACTAGGTGTTGCTTGCTAGGTTAGACATGTGCATCTCTAAGCAATGTTAAGTGCTCTTTTGGGCAAAATACATGCTTTGAAATAAGGCCGTTATCCTTATAGTAGAGGTGAATCGCTATATTAGAACAAAGTTCTATCATTCATGAAACCTTTAGCAAAACCCTCAAAAGCTCTTGGGACTGTGGCAATTTTCAAAAACATCACTATGTTTTCACTTAGAGTAAGGACCCAATCTATGGCAAATAGAGAGGCATCAAGAAGGTCATTGCTTTCTATGTTGTCTTCCCTCAATGTGATCCTCAAGAAGATCATCACTTTCAGTGATGAGTCCTCCCTTGATGTGATCCTCAAAAATGATTTTTGCATTGATATATAATACCCTTCTTTACTACACCTTCAAAAGTCAAATTCAAAAATGAAAATAAACTATTGTACAATATGTCCCATAATTGGATTACAATCAACAAATTTCTTTCAAATTGCACACCAAAAATTGGTATGGCAATTATTTGCTAAATCTCATTGAATTTGTGAAGGAGAAGAAGAAGGGATCAAGAAAAATTGAGAAAGTGGTAATAAGTTTTAAGATCGGGGCTTGAGAAGAGAAGCATCGACTAAATTCAACTAGCTTGGCAGTTTTGAAGTGGCCCAAGAAAGAAGCAAGAGGGATTTTTGAAGGTCAACAAGACTATTTCAAAAGACCTCGAAGATGTAACAAATAGGGAAATCTAATTTGCAATCTCAAAGAGACCTCAAGGAATAATTTGATCAGCTTCGGATTCCACTCAAGTGACCCCAAAGATCTACTCAAAAAGTCTTGCATTCAAGACCATTTATTCAAGAGGGATTTGGATAACCAATAGACCACAATTGGGTGATTCTTCTTCAACAAAGAAGTTGGTTGCTTTTTGCATGGGAAGCTTCCCCTGCATGTGTCCATGCGCGCACGCATGCATGTGTCCATCCGCGCACGCATGCACACATGTGTGGGATGCTTATTAAAAAAGTAACCATTAGGCACTCAAAAATTCACGGCCATCAAGTCTTCAAAAATTGGTTGCTCGGAACCTCCAAAGCTCCAAAACAATTTAAAGTATACGCCATTATGGCCATAAAGAAAAGTTAAAAGGAATGTCCATAAAGCTTTCAAAAGCTCTGTTGGCAGTCCAAAGTACCAAAGCTAAAGAAATCTTTCCATTTTTGTTAAATTCTTTTTAAGCTCCAATGCCTTGAGTCGCCACCCTTTTGAAATTCAAAAACCACCTTGCCAAAGCCTCTCAACTTTTGGAAATTTGGATATAGCTTTGATCAAGTACGGTAGAAAATCCAAAAAAATCATTTGTTGAAATTAATCTATAAGATTCACTCAATCTTTGAAAATGAGAAATTATCGACGCTGCCATTATATCATGGCTGGATTAATGGATGATTTTTTATCGATGGAGTTGTTAATCCTCTACTATCGCAAACTCTTATTGTTTGAAAAAATTAGGAAAAGGGAGTTTGTAAAAAAATTCAAAGCATTTTGCACACTAATTTCCTACTTTGTCGATTGCCAAAGTTGAACTCAATTTGGTATTGCATGGGTGGACTCACAACCAACTACTATCATACAACTAAGTACGCTTCAATTTAAATATTCGGATTGCTTGCACACTCTCATGCATTAAAAGAAACATAGCACGTACTTATGGCTCATAGTACGTACCTTGACTGCTTACACATTCTCATTATTTGAAAAAAACATAGCACATACTTATGGCTCATAGTACGTACCTGGACTGCTTACACATTCTCATTATTTGAAAAAAACATAGTACGTACTTATGGCTCATGTGTATCACCCCCACATCATCACTTAGCAACTTGAAAATTTGCAACAATCATTTCTTTGCGACGAACACATGAGGCATCGATAATTAGAGGATAAATTATTTTATATTGTAGGCACTTGAGTTTACACCCACTCCAAAGAATACAAAATTGGTAGAAAATCTTTTACGTTTAAAAGTTTGATGGAACCAAGGATTCCATCACAATTTATTGAACGAGTCAGTCAGCTAGATGATTATTTTCATGGTGAAGACTTTCTAGAGTGTGAAACGGTCATGTGTGCATCCAATCATCTTACCAATAGTGCCGCATTAAGGTGAAATACCACCAAACATTATGGTAGATGTCCGCGCACCTAATATGCATTCAAAAAATTATTTTTATCTCAAATTTTACCTACATAAGACAAGTTGAAGCATGACGTCAATGAGATCTAATATGATAGAGTAGAGCTAAAGATGTACAAGCTTATATTGACTCCATCTTTGGAATTTTATTATTCAAACATAACATTGAGCATGTTAGTTGTAGGAAATAGAAACGTCAAAACATTTCGGGGTTAGCACTTCAATTTGGCACTGAAGTAATTTTATTTGAGTTGGATTCTCTATTTAAAGCTATTACTTTGGGTGTTATTGCTGAGAAAAGAAAGATGGACAACATCAACATACTAAATAGGCTATTCACACTAACTGTAACATGAACCATGCATTCTCTACTACCCGCTTTCACGGGAACAAGAACCAAAGCCGAACCTTTTTCAAGAGATGTAGATTCGATGTTTTTGCTACAAATTCCCAGTCCTATGAAACAAATAGCAACACGTAGCAACATAGCAAAATAGCAAGAAAATTGATGGCTTACTCAAGTTTCCAAAGGTAACAAAAAGGTGAAGTGTTTTAAACGCTTTCAATTTGGTCACTACATGCACACGTGTCCAAAAAGTGGTGATAAGGGCAATGGCCAATCCAATAGAGAAAATCGAAAACCACAGTTAGAAACCCTTCGACAAAAATCGTACAAATGGTACATCAATCAACTTAATTGAAGATGTTCCTCTCGGTGATAATGACAATGAAGTAAACTATGGTGAGGGCTATGATTCTAACTATGATTCTAATGACAACCATTCTCTAGGATGATGCTTTGAGTAGAAGACCCTCTCTTCATAATCTATCAACCATTAAGAGTACTTCATTTGAATCTTTGTATGATAGTTATGCATAGGATGATGATTGTAAGACCACATGGTTGTATATTCTTGAAAATAATACTCTGTTTAAGAAGATATTCTTTACCTGAAGCATAAACTGTGTGTCACACAACCTTTTCATCGTTTGATCATTGAAGAGTTGTAGAAACCATTTTATGCTGGACATAGAGACATTTTAGATTTTTTGTCATTTTTTAAAATTTGACAACTATAAAACATGATGTAAAGTAGTATGTTTTATTTTTTTTAATCTACCAAAATATTAAGTCGGCTATGGGTAAGAATTTGTGTCTCTTGCATCCTCTCTCCATTCCTAAAAATCTGGGGGCACATTTCAATGCATTTTGTAACAAGTTTTTTATTTACTATTCACAAGCATGATATGATTTGGATTGTCATTGATCGTTTCTCTCAAACAAGCACACTTTATTCCTTGTAAGAAAAAATGCATATCACATCAAGATGTACTTACATTTCTCAAAATTGTCTTTCCCCATCATGGTTAACCAAATGTGATAATATTTGATTGAGATTCTAGATTTTGTAGTGCTTTTGGACTATAGTCTTTGAGAATGTTAATACTACACTTCATTTCACTTTTTCATTTCATTTTAAGTTGAATGTTTAAAAAAATTAATTGACCACACAATAATTAATTTACTTAAAGTTTATGTTCATTCTCACCAACAAAATGGGATGATTGCTTGCATATTTTATAGTTTGCTTATAAAAATACCACACACTCTATTACAGGTAGATCCATATTTGAGATTGTGTATGGTCATTCTCTTCCTATTCATGATTTCATGTCTTTTTATGTTCTATATGTTGTTGATACTTACCCTATCAATTTTCATGACATTTATGCAAGTGTTTATTCTACCATTAATCATCCACAAGACTTTACTACTTAGTAAACATCACAAGGTACCTGTAATTAAGAAAGGTAATTATATTATGCTTTAGATTGAAAATTAAGGATTAATATTTATAAATCTTGCTCCATGTTTTTATGGTCCTTTCAAGATATTTGATGTCATTAATGATGTTTTGTACCATCACATCGGCACAATTACAACGCATTCCACATAAGCCTCTTATGACCTTTTCAAGGACCCATATCTCCACACCCAATTTTTGAGGATCCACCTTCACTTGTAGACCAACAAGACAAACTCCTTCATGTACAAATAGATGATCATGAGACCACCACTTCATAATTTGATACAATTTATAAATGATATCTCTTGATGTTTAAGTGTCATATTGGAGAAGATGCCAAATTGATGCCTATTTTTAACCCCAAATTTCTAGATCTTCTCTATACTTTCCATCACTCATGGTCTAGTTGAGTCTCTATTGCACAATCAAAGATAGTTTCTATCCTTGGTGGAAGGGATGTTACAATATTGGGTACCATTCTATTGTATGTGGTTATCATTACAATTGGGATATTGGGCATGTATTAATGTTGATATCTTTATTTCTAATCTAATAATGAGTTGATTTTGTGTAGATTAAGCATGCATGGAATTTTTGGGGGGAATATTTCAAAACCATTTTGGCCATTTATTTTTAGCACAAGTGTTTTAGATATTTTCCCAGAATGTTTAAAGGGCTCATTTTATAAATAGGTGGCGAGAACCAACCCCATTATGCAATAACTGGTGAGAACCACAAGGCCAACAATTTTTTACACTCTGTTACTTTAATAAAAATAGCAAATACCCACGCCAAAAGTTTGGGGTTTAAGGCTTTAGGACATTATGTACAAGATTCTCTCTCTCCCTCTTTTATGCTATGTTGAGAATTGCAATAAGTGGTGAGAACCACAATTGTAAAGAGGAGCCTCTAAATTTTGGCACTATTCTAGTTTAATTAAAATATTGAATACGTAAATCCAAAATTGTGCCCTTGAATTTGGGGGCTAAAACTTTAGGCCATCTCTACTCTCTGTTTTCTGGGGCAAAACTCACAATCATTGAGGAAAGTATATTATCAAAACCAAAAATCACAATCATTGAGGAAAGTATACTATCAAAACCAAAAAATTAAATAAACATGCCATGCCTAAATCGAGCCATGACATCCCAACATACCATAACTTCTCAGATACATAACATAAACATGACTCAGATACACTGGCTAACCAGGGGAGACACCCAACTGAGCAACAAAAACCTGGCTGAACAGGGAGTCACCCTTGAGAAAGCAAGATACGTGATGGGTTGCCACTGGAACCACACCCTCTGCCACTAGGCATGCCACCACCCAATCAGGACCAAAATGACTAACACTGCGTGTTGCACCATGAGGGATCCCACACGCTCCATCATCGGTCGCTCAGGAGCCTCCACAAAAAAAGTAGTTCCCTACGCCATCGCTGCAGTCCAACGCCACCACCGTAGAACAATCCTGAGATTGAGGGGAGCCCACTCCATCTTTGCAAGACTTTAGTGCCACCATGCATTTCAGTCCCTGCCGTAGTTTGTAGGCAACAAGCTGATCACCGATTCCCCTTGCCAAGCAGGGAGGGAGTGGTGACCTCCTCCCTGAGTTCAAAAATCGAGGTTGGGCATGGATTCCATTGGAAGAAGAGGGGAGGCAGCAAGGAATCCCCCTCGAGATGTTTCCCCACCCCATGCCAAAGCACCACCTTCTACTAGAAACATGCCCACCCTATCGGCCTGAGTGTAGCACAGAGCCCGGAGCCTCCCTGTTCATGCAAGATGTGCTGTCCGTGTTCAACCCAGAAGCAGGGGAGCTCTCGAACATCTTTTTATCATCTTGCTCCTACTATGTCTATGTATAGGTGTGCATAGATTGAGTTGTCTTTCAGAAAAGGAGAGATGGTTGTGATAGGTGAGTGTGTGCGAGAGCTTGAGGATTTTTTTGGCAAATGTTATCGTGAAAGCAGAGCAATTGGATGGTACAACATCATACAAGGTAAGCAACACATTTTTTTATTTTTTATTTTTTGGTGCTAGATATTGCAATCTCATTACTACAAAGATGACTTAGGATTGCCTTTAGTTTAAAATTTGGAAGAAAATCATAACAATGTTGTAGACATGTAGTAGTGTTAGTGTGTATACGCGCTTCACCAGGGGCACTTTTCTCCCACTGGGTTTTTCCCCCTGGACACCTGGTGTGAAAGGACACCTTATCTCTTAGGGTTTCATATAAGCTTTGTAGCTCTGAGTTTGTACACACTATTATTCTAATACAGAGAGAGAGACTACAGAGATCTCGTACGCAAGCTCTGTGTCTTCTCCTTCTCCATCTTATTCTTACTCTGAGTTGTTGTCTTCCTTCTGTTTCCTATTTCATCATCTTCAACAATTGGTATCAGAGCGAGGTGATTTCCAGAGCCTCTACTTGCGTTTTCGCGTCCGCGCGCGCAATCGCAGTTTTTAGGCAGTTCTTGGAAAATTTGCTCGTGGGAGCATCCTCGACGTTCCGGGAGTATTCTGAGCAGGTGACCTGCGTTTTACGCCCCTTTCGAAGCCGTTCGAGCCCTCAGAATTTTGTTTTGAGCAGAGTAGCAGAAGTTACTTTTCCGAGGCGTTTAGATCAAGAGGGTGTGCTTTTTGACAGATTTTCTTCAGGTAAACAGTTCTTTTGGGAAGCAGCTTGTCTTAGCTTTGTGCTGAGATTTTGTGTAGAGTTTTGCTTGCATTGGAGAGGAGATTTGTGAATCTCTTGGAGGTTCTTTTGCTTTCTTGTGTGCATCCACAGTATGGCTCAATCTACGGAGAAAGAGATTTTTGGTACGTTTACATCCGAAGACAAATTGGATGGTACCAACTATTCTCTTTGGTCTTTTATGGCCAAAAATGTTTTGGTTGGTAAAGGATTGTGGGATTATGTATCTGGAGATGAAGTTCGTCCAGGTAGCATTGCACCTGCCACACCTGGTCGTGGTGCAGTTGTTGGTGCAGGACCCTCACAAGTCACTCCAGAGCAAAAGAGATGGGATACTAAAGATGCACAGGCTATGGCTGTGATTGCCTTAACCATAAAGAGGACAATCACACCACATATCAGATCTTACAGAACTTCTGAGGATGCTTGGAACACTCTAAAAGCTATGTTTGGAGGAAGAAACGCTGCCAGAATAGAGTTTTTGAAGAAACAACTTGAGAAAATATAGATGGACAAAGGTGACGATATCGTCGAGCATCTTACAAAAATCAGGGATCTTAAAGAGCAATTGCTTAGCATTGATGAAGTGATTCCAGAGAAGGACTTGGTTTCCAAAACACTCAATTCACTACCACCATCTTATTTGACTTTTCAGACTTCTTTGACTCTGTCTTTATGAGCTAATCCTGAGCCTCTTCATTTTGAAGAGTTAGTGGCTTTGCTATTGCAGGAGGATCCATCACATAAGAACAAGTCTTTACAGTCTTCAGAGAAGTCTAAAGGTGATTCCGACAAGTCCAAGAAGAAAGGTAAATGTCACTACTGCAAGAAACCTGGTCACTACATTAGTGAGTGTAAAAAGCGAATTGCTAAAGAAAAGAAGAAAGAGTCAAGTTTGGTTGTTTTAGCTTCTGGTGATTCTTCTACAACTTAAGAAGAGTCTGCAAACTTTGTGCAGGATTCTTATGCTTTCGTAGTATATTCAGATTTTTTTGCCTACAGTGTTGACAAGACACAAATGATTTGGTACTTTGATAGTGGTGCATCCAGGCATATTACTTCAAGGAAGGATTTGTTTTGTTCATTGGATGCAGCTCCAGAAGGAAAGAAGGTGACATGTGCAAATAATGCCTCTTATCCAATAAAAGGCGTTGGTAAGATTTTGATTACCATTTCAGATGGTTCAGATTTATGTTCTCTTATCACTACAGGTACACTGGAAAATGGACTATTTGTGCTAGATCATTATGAAAAGCAGATTCAGGTATGTATTGCAGAAACAAAGACTCAGGCCATGCAGGATGCTGAGTTGTGGCATGCTAGATTCGAGCATGTTAGTTATGGCAGTTTGATGACTTTACAACGTCATAATATGGTGCATGATTTGTCTTTATTGGAGATGCCACCAAGACATGTATGTGACCAATTGTTGAAGATGATGAAACAGGAAACAGAAGGAAGACAACAACTCAGAGTAGGAAGAAGATGGAGAAGGAGAAGACACAAAGCTTGCGTACGAGATCTCTGTAGTCTCTCTCTCTGTATTAGAATAATAGAGTATACAAACTCAGAGCTACAAAGCTTATATGAAACCCTAAGAGATAAGGTGTCCTTTCACACCAGATGTCCAGGGGGAAAAACCCAGTGGGAGAAAAGTGCCCCTGGTGAAGCGCGTATACACACTAACACTACTACATGTCTACAAATCCCCCTTGTAGTGATAGTGTGAATCCGTACAAGGTAGCAGATCATCATGTGTATGAGAGTAAGCCCAAAGCTTTTCGGAAAGCTTCAAACTTTTCTCGTGATAACGCCTTCGTAAATAGATCTGCAATGTTATCCTGTGTAGGATAGTAAGTTAGTGTGATCTCCCCTACATGTAGCCTTTCCCTGACATAGTGGTAGTGAACCTCTATGTGCTTTGTTCTTGCATGAAATACTGGATTCCTTGCAACTGCCATAGCACTCTGACTGTCGGTGAAAATGGTAGTGGGTGCCTGTTGACACTCACAAAGATCTGCCAATAACCTGCGTATCCATACACAATCAACTGTTGCCGTGAAAGCTGCCCTGTACTCAGCTTCACAAGTTGATGTAGCCACTGTGGGTTGCTTCTTGCTTAGCCAAGATATACATGCATTTCCCAAGAAAAAACAATTGCCACTTGTGGAATGTCGTGTGTCAAAATCACCAGCCCAATCTGAATCGCTGTAACCAAGAAGCTGCATAGAACTGTGCTTTCCATACATATCCCCCCTTGGAAAGAACATGGCAAGATTAGGGGTACCTGAAAGGTAACGAAGTATGCGCTTCACAGCCTGCCAATGATGCATACCTTTGCTCCTACTTCTCGTGCGTCCACAGTTAGATCACTAGTTGCAATTGCTGCTCATCATGGTTGGAAAGTGCATCAATTGGATATCAAAACTGCTTTTTTGAATGGTGATTTGCAGGAAGAAGTTTATGTAAGTCAACCAAGTGGTTTTGTTGTAAAAGGTCAAGATCAAAAGGTATGTAGATTGTGTAAAGCTTTGTATGGTCTCAAACAGGCTCCAAGAGCATGGTATGAGAAGATACATACTTATTTGATTGGCCAGGGATTTTAGAATAGTCCAACAGAAAGTACTTTGTATGTCAAAAAGAGAGATGGAGTTCTCATTATGCTAACACTTTATGTGGATGATATGCTTCTTACAGGCAATAGTGCAGATGAAATTGAAGCTTTTAAAGATGCTTTGAGAAAAACCTTTGAGATGTCTGATCTTGGTTTGCTACATTATTACTTGGGTATTAAGTTTGTGCAATCAGAGGATGGCATATACATGCTGTAGGCAAAATATTTGCATAAAATTTTGGACAAGTTTGGTATGCAAAATTGTAAACCAATCTCTCCACCCGTAGAAACTGGATCAAAGTTGAGCATGCACGATGCTGGAGAACCTTTTGATGTACATACTTATGCAGCAGCGGTTGGTTGCTTGATATATTTGGCAGGCAACACTCGTCCAGACATTCAATTTGGGGTTTCACAAGCAAGCAGATTTATGCACAACCCAGGTATGCATCATTGGCAGGCTGTGAAGCGCATACTTCGTTACCTTTCAGGTACCCCTAATCTTGCCATGTTCTTTCCAAGGGGGGATATGTATGGAAAGCACAGTTCTATGGAGCTTCTTGGTTACAGCGATTCAGATTGGGCTGGTGATTTTGACACACGACATTCCACAAGTGGCAATTGTTTTTTCTTGGGAAATGCATGTATATCTTGGCTAAGCAAGAAGCAACCCACAGTGGCTACATCAACTTGTGAAGCTGAGTACAAGGCAGCTTTCACGGCAACAGTTGATTGTGTATGGATACGTAGGTTATTGGCAGATCTTTGTGAGTGTCAACAGGCACCCACTACCATTTTCACTGACAGTCAGAGTGCTATGGCAGCTGCAAGGAATCCAGTATTTCATGCAAGAACAAAGCACATAGAGGTTCACTACCACTATGTCAGGGAAAGGCTACATGCAGGGGAGATCACACTAACTTACTGTCCTACACAGGATAACATTGCAGATCTATTTACAAAGGCGTTATCACGAGAAAAGTTTGAAGCTTTCCGAAAAGCTTTGGGCTTACTCTCATACACATGATGATCTGCTACCTTGTACGGATTCACACTATCACTACAGGGGGGATTTGTAGACATGTAATAGTGTTAGTGTGTATACACGCTTCACCAGGGGCACTTTTCTCCCACTGGGTTTTTCCCCCTGGACACCTGGTGTGAAAGGACACCTTCTCTCTTAGGGTTTCATATAAGCTTGTAGCTCTGAGTTTGTACACACTATTATTCTAATACAGAGAGAGAGACTACAGAGATCTCGTACGCAAGCTCTGTGTCTTCTCCTTCTCCATCTTCTTCCTACTCTGAGTGGTTGTCTTCCTTCTGTTTCCTGTTTCATCATCTTCAACAAATGTAGGGATACTCATAAAAAAGCTCAAGTAGTAGTAAATTCCATGTATCATATGATGGATTTGTGTTGCCAAAGTTGTTGGTTTCTAAAACATTATTCTCACTAAAGATGATTTTATCCTATGGCAATCAACAGAGATAAATCAACAATGTTGTTTTAGAGGTCACGAAATCCAAAAATTTGAACTACCAACCATTGAAGGGTGCAAAATAAAAATTTTGTTTGGTCTACCTAGCCAAGGCCTATGCTGTTAGAGTCTTAGATTCTCACCCGATGGTGCCTCTAGTATCTCTGAGGAGCAGATTAGGGAGTGAGGGTTGTTTTATGGACTTGCCCAACCGTATTTAAGTTAGATGCACTTTTTTGGTAGTGCATTCCTCTAGGTTGTCCGCTTGATAGGTTGGCATGAGGTGGGACCCTTGCTCCTAAGGTTTTCTAGGGTCAGAGTCTCAAGTGCTAAGCATTTTCTTTCTTAAATGTGAACAATGTGCCACTTAAGTGACTTTTACACATTTATTAGTGTCCAAGCATGCATTTTAGGGTCATGGGATTTTTTGGATGGGTAGGACATATTTTTGCCTTCTGTATATGTTAAGGTCCAACCCTAATGTATTTTGCATATCAATGAGTAACAAAGCTTGCAACACTTGGGTCACACACTCTCTCTCTAGAATTTTCTCTCACAAACATTTTTTCTCTCCTCCAATGTTTTTTCATCAATCTCATATTCTCTCTCTAGAACTTTATCTCTCTACTACTTACCCTCCCCGAGTTGCAGGTTTTGCTGCTGATGAGGTATTCATGCTTGTGCAATTCTCTAGAGATCAGTTGCGATAGATTTGAGATCCATTGGCTATCCAGTCTTGAGAGGAGGTTTTCTCATGGTTGCAGACAAGATCATCACCCACTTCACCCTTTTCCAGTGCACCTTTGACATGCTATCAGAGCCACGACATGCTCTTGAGTTAGATTGGTGTTACGTGAAAGTATTTGGTGCTGAAATTTCACGTGACAAGAAGAGAGGGTTTGCTATTTTTCTTCTCTTTTTCACTCATTTGGGCCTAACTTTCACTTTAATGGCCTAACTTGAAGGTTTCCATTCATCCATCCATGACCTGGCCTCATTACATACCCAAGTTCTCCCATACATTGGAGAGGGGTGATGATTCTAATTTTAACTCCTTACTAGCTTGGAGGTTTTTTCAATAGTAACTTTCAAAAGACAAAGGATACAATGGGAGCAAAGCTATGGGAGTGTGTCAATGCGCACATTTGATGATTTATCATCCTTAATAGTACACCATCAATCATCAATCGCATGCGCTTGTGGAGAAGGAGAGCAATAAAGTTTTGAAGATAATTTGATTAGACAAAGGTGGCATGTATACCTCCAAAGTCCTTATCCAATTTTGTTTGCATCATGGCATAAATCAAGAGCTTACCAATACCAAATTGCCCTCAAAGAATGGACTTGTGGAAAGAAAGAACAAGAGAGTAGTTGAGATAGCGCAGACTATGCTTAAGCAACAAGATTTTCTAAAGTCTTTGTGGGTGGAGGCAATTGCGGCATGAACTCACACATAAATTGATTTTTGGTTTCTTCTTTTCTGAGGAAGACTCTGTTTGAGTCTTAATTTGGTAGAGATTCCGATGTCTCTCATTTTTGGATATTTGAGAGTGATGCATACATCCATGTACCAAAGAAGTAGAGGGGGAAGTTTGAGCCTAAGTCCAGCAGAAGGTTCTTTGTTGACTACAATAGTCATATCAACTCTATGCTCCAATGAAGAAGGACATTGTACTGAGCCGCAATGTGGTCTTCAATGAGAACATTCCTTCAGAGGGGGCTTCATCTCCCAAGTCTTCGACGACAAGCCCAGATTTGAGGATACTTGGAGATCTCAATGATGATGTTCCTCTTGAGGTCGATGAACCCTCTTCTCTAGTTCTTGTTCCTCAAGCTTTGGACAAGAATTCACCAATTCTTGATGATGTAGATGACACTGGTTCTCACCATGGTCTTGAGGTAGAGACACTAGCTCCCTCTTTGTGGGGAAAATCCAACAAGTTCCAAAGGGGTACCAAAGTGGCGATTGGAGACTTTGGATGTAGCTACTTCAGATTTTCCACCAAATTGGTGTGATGCTGCTACAAATGTGATGTCCCAAGAGACTTTGAATTACTAAGATAGATGGGACTTTATTGCAGGTGAACCACACTTTGATTTCTTCAATCAAGGATAGAGACCCTCTAATAGTTGAGAAGGCATTTTCACAACCAAAGTGAAATTTGGCCATGCAGAAAGAGCTAGATTCCATCAAGAAGAACAATAATTGAAAGTTGGGTCTATAACCTGCCAACTAGAAGATGATTGGTGTCAAATGGGTTTACAAGGTTGGAATGAGCTGGTCACTTCTGATAACTATTCTAGGTTGAAGAGTCAGAATTAGATGTCAGATCAGATAGAGAATCGAATTCAGACTTCAAACAAGCATAGAAAACCATATATGAGCTGAACTAAAAGCACAATGCTAGATACTGGACACAAAGTACTAGAGCTCATATATTCGGATAATGAAGGAAAGTACAACTAGCACCAAGTGCTGATACAACAGAGTTGGATGAAAAAAGGAACAACAAATTGACAAGCACAATTACTGAAGACTGTCTAATTGAGTAACAGTGACCAAACAAATTGATTAGTAGACTAGTGATGCCAAAGACCCTAAAAATGAGAGTAGCAAGTCCTATTTATAGGTATACATATGAGGTTCTGACTAACTATACACTGTTATAGTTATTGTAGTAATTATCGCTAATAACTATGAGGCCCAACTATGCACAAGCCCCTATGTAAGACTCGTTCCCCTCGTCTACATTCCTCCTTTCCTTTGATTTTTGATGTATCTCCAAAATTCCAGATATCAAACTGGTGTCATAAAAATTCCCAATGGTTGTATGATGGTCAAAGGTGTCATATCAGCTGTAGTTGGTGGTCTGCCCATTCTCAAGAAAATGTCACATATTTTTCAAAAATCCCTAACGTATACCATCATACTTTGCCACCATAATCCTACCTATAAGATTTTGTTATAAGTGATGTCAGTGGAGAAATGAACCCCTCAGCTCCTATTGTGAGCCTTAGTTATCGCCTACATTCTGCCTTGCATGTGCACACATCTTCTCAACACTCAATTGATTCCTAGCCTGTATAGTGCTCTAACTATGATAGTGAATTTTAGGCTTTTAATGATCATAGCTTTCTTGCTAGACAGGGACCAATCCTTTGGAAATGCTCCGAACTAGAGAAAATCATATACATACCGCCACTCTAAATTTGGCCCATCCATTGCCATACTCTGGAATAATTCAGTATCTACGGATTCATCTCTTAGCAACGTAGTTGAGATTCCTTTAGTACTTTTGGATAAAAACTTAGCACTATAGTGAGTTTTCCCTGGCTTATGGAAGATCTTAAACTCAAACTCTCCAACAGAAACATCATCCATTTGATGAACCGGCCCTGGATCACCACCTTGTTAATAAAAAAGACAAGTGCTTGATGATCTATATAGAAGTGGAATAAGTTTCCAACAAACAATATCATGACTTGGTTGCACGCAAGACCATTCGAAGTGCCTCTCTCTTAGTCATGGAGTACCCTTGTTCAACTACACCAAATCTATGACTGGCAAAATATATTAGATAGTTTGTCTTCCCATCAACCTGAGCCAAAATCACCCCCATCACCATGCTAGACGCATCCACATGGATATGGAATATCACCTCCTAGTTATGCTGACAAAGAATTAGCTTCCTGCTAATTGCCTCTTTTAGACACTAGAAATTCGTTTCACATTCTAAAATCCATACAAACTTCACTTCCTTCTGAGTCAGTTGATATATTGGAAGACCCTTTGTTGCAAACATATGAATGAATCTTCTATACAAATTAATATACCCTAGGAAAGATCTCAACTTAGATACATTCGTTGGTGATCTTGCCTCCTTGACACATATAACTTTGTCTTCGTCCATTTCTATTCCTTTCTAGACACAATATGACCTACAAGCTGTCCCTTCCAAACCATAAACATTCATTTGAAGGGATTCAGGCAAATATCTCAAACACCATTTCCAAGAGAAGGAGATGCATATCCATAATTGAAAACATCATAATACCATCCACGAATTAAAAATTTCCATCATGCATCGCTAAAAAGTTGCTAGAGCATTGCATAATCCGAAGGGAAATACTCCCCATTGATGAATGTCGTATTGGGTTTGTCCTTTGGTGCTACTCTTTACTGATTATAGCCACTATATCCATCCATGAAACTGTACATCTAGTGGCCAGCAATCTCATTCAACAATTATAGCGATAAACGGAAGAGGAAATGGGTGCTTGGTACTCTGAGCATTCAGCTTCCAATAATCAACACAAACTTTCGGCTTCCCATTCTTCTTAAAGACAACTACTATCAAAAACAACAAATCACTACTCGCTACTTCAATAATGAATCTTGCTTTCAACAAATTGTCGATCTCTTCTTTCACTTTCTTGTCATAATTTGGATTTGTCCCATTAGGAGATTTCGGAGGTCATTTGGAGGGCCTTCTAAGAAAAATAGAATTTTGACTTTCTATCTCTAGAAAATAGATGTGGCAAAAGCAATTGTAAACTTGGAATAACCATTCAAAAAGTGCACTTACAAGTAGATTCTTGCCATAGTGTCATAACGGTCGTGATGATTGAAGAATAAATCGTTTTTAGTTGCATTTAATGAACGTCCTAGAATTGGAGGGAGTTTCTTGTACATGGAATGTATGACTAAAGGAAATAGGACGTATCCTTCCAAACCTGCTCTCTCCTTTCTCTCTCACTGTTTGTGCACTGACCTTAGAGAAATCCTCCCTTTCTTGCACTGTTGCATACATGGCTTTTTCTTCCACCCCCACAAATGTCCTCCTTAAAAGACCCTTCTATCATCTACACATTGACCTGGATCCCCAATATACGCCACTGTGTAAGCGAGGTAAAACTCACATCAAAGTGACACCGATCATGACAGAGAGACTCAGAGTAGGGGAAGCAAAACACTTACATATTTGGACAAAAGGCTCACTCTATCCATTGAATCCCATGACCAATGCTTTCTCTGCATTTTCAAATCCCACTAACTTATTGACCTTTGTAGGTAATGGAGAGAATGGATTGCTTGGCTACTGTAAAGCTCTAAACAACAAATCAAAAACTTATAAAGACATGGTGAAGCACCAAGAAAATGAGATTCAGAGACTTTCAAACTTGCATTGTGAGGACCAAAAGACTGTAATGCAGTGCATACACGAATCACAGGTCTTGTGAACAAAGGTACGGTCATTACAAAACAAAGATACGATGTTAGGCACTCATGTGCGAAAGAAGAAACTACAGAATCTTGAAACGTTAAAGGTAGGCTCTGGCGACCTTAAGAAAAGAATCCAAGCATTGAGGTGAGCATTGTAAACTGTCTAATTAATCTAAGTTTTTGCTTATGTTAGGTATGCTTTCTTTGTAGAGATTCTATCTATCCAAACAAAGAAAACATAGACTCGAAGGCCAATGTAGGAAAGCAGTTAAAGCCATTGATAACTAATGGTCTTGCAAAGGATATAATGCATGACAAAAAGTTTAAGGTTTTGCAACAGGATGTCATTGACAAATTCATTTCAAAGAATGCAGTGCTTGTCAAGCATATACAGGGTACATTGGACTCCCTTGGAGTTAGTAAAAGAGGTTACTCAGCTATTCAACAGTTTATCTCTTCCATGTTTGTGAAGAAGGGAATAAAGTCTAAGCTTTTACCAATATCTGCAAGTGTTTGGAAGGCAAGAATACAACTCAATAATGAACAGATAGACTTCATTGGATGTCCATTTCATATTCTAGATATTTATAGCTCATAGGGAACTATTCTCACTTATGATGAGTACAACAATATCTTCATGGACCTCACTTTGTTGCAAACTAGAATGGTAGAGTTCTTCAATATCACTTTCAAGGAGACAGATGGCATTCTACATTTTGTTTTGAAGCTAGATGAGTGTGAGATTCTTAAAGAGAAGAAGCTAGAGCGAGTTACAATCACATTAATGAATAGGGCTCTTTCCAAATGTCCCACCAATGACCCTTCATACTTCAGTGTTCAATCAGAAACAAGAATATGGTGGCTTGGTGCATTTCAGGTAATCCAGTTATCTCCAATTTTGCAGCTCTAGCAAGCCCTCTATTGTACCTAAATTTTAGATTTATTTTTCGTATCTCCTAAGGATTAACCTTGCAGGTAAAGAAAGAAGACCATGACATTTTATTTTGGGTGTTCCATCAAACCCCTATTCCAGATATCATTGATAGACAAATGAATCAAGGAGAGGTATTGGTTGTAGATGGGAGAGGAGACTTTTAAGTTCAATGGCATCTTTCAGGTGGCCTCGAAACACTGAAGTGTATGTATAATTGTGGAATGGGTGCCATGGCAAAGTCTCCATGCTTGTATTGCATGGAGCCTACAAAGGTGATGGACCCAAAGTGATGGCAAAAGGCTCCTACTCGTCACAATCAAGACTCTAATTCTGGATATACCACTTGTTAATGTCCATATTTGTACAATGCATGGTCTTTGCCGAATTGTAGAGAATTTGGCATATCTGTACATTGGGTTTTCTTAAAAAATCAAAAAGTCATGTGAGCGATAAGTCGCTCTAAAGGCTTTGGAACTAGTTTTGTCAGATATTGGTCTAAATGGGGGCAATGTGAAAATCCAATGGGACGAAAAAAGGTCAACCAATGAGAAAGATGTACCTTGCAAACCATCCATAGGTGGGGTCAAGGCACGCTGTTTTCTATCTAAACCTCAAGGTATGAAAGATGTGAAGCTAACAAAGTGAGGGAGAGTATATCACTCTACCTACATTAGCAAATTTGAGTATATGCACTAGAAAAAACTTCATTTAGCAGTGAAAGACAAGAGCCAACAACTCGCAATGCAAAGGGTGATGTGTGGCGTTCTATTGACACGTTATTTCAAATGTGTGAGAATGATGATTGGTTGTAGGATAATCTCAACAATTTGAAACAAAACCTTACTAAAAAAATCCTTCAAGACAACATGAATTGACACTCAAATCACTCATTACATGGTAAATTCAAAGCACCTTAGATAGTCTTAGTACTAAGTTTGTGTTTAAATTTCTAAATAAATTTCTTGTTTTGCAGCACATTATTTTTAATCATTTGCCATACTTCATTCAAAAGTATGGGAATCCAGGTATATGGAACACCTAGGGCCTGGAGAAGTCTCATTACATGGCTAGAAATGCCTACTTCAGAGACACACAACATGGAGGCTCTTGAAATAAGGCAAACAGTATGAAGGAGTTATTTCAGTGGTTTTATCACACAATCATTCATCGCATGCAACAAAAGCAAGTATTGGCCTCTTCAGCAACCGTACAGGCAAAGACATTTGCAACTTCAGAAAAGAAAGCGAGCAGACGCATTCAACAACTGAAGTGCTCTTGAAAGTCAAATGAGGTGGAGGGAGACAATGCATTATGCCAATCATTGATGGAACAAGAGAGTTAGAGTTTAGATGATCGGATGTACCACAAATGCCTGTAGAATTATATTCAATATGTGCCACAACTATTTCAACCTTTTGATGATTTGCAAATATCATTTGGAACCATGCTCTTGTATCTGATCATTAAATGTTTCCATACTCTAAGTGTTCAGTAGGTTTTTCTTTCCCTAAAGATAATGCCATTAATGTGTATGTGTAGTAATATGCTGCACGGCCCCTAGTATATCCTGGTGAGTAACCAAAACATTCTCTCCCAAAAACCTTGTGGACGAGGATAATTTTGTCAGCATTTTGTGGCAGCATTGGACCACCTAAGAAGCGAGATAATGTCTTGAAAGCATAGGTTGCAGTATTCCCCTCTTGTGACATTCCGTTGTGGAATATTAGGATGGGTGGCTCACATAAACTAGGAAGATATTTTCCTATAGCTGCATCCCTACCATGGAACTGTCTTCTTCGACGACGAAGAAAGGTGTCCTTTTCAGCAATCCATGACTGTAAACAAAAGAAGTGTTTGTGTATGTGTGTGTGAGAGAGAGACAGAGATGGGGGGGGGGGGGGGGGGGGGGGGGAAGGATTTTATACCATGAAACTCTCATCTTGCAAAAAAAGCTCATCCTTCCATAGGTTGACTGATCCGGTTGAGTCTTGGGTTGGTAGCTTAAACCAATCCTCCATATCCTGTTTACTAGTTGATGGCTTAAGATTATTTCAAATAGTTTGAAATGTGGCTTCATCAGGAAGGATTTCTTTATACGTTTCTGCCTTTTCAAAGCAGATTTTAAGGCAGTCCAGTGGGTTACTGGAGATCTCCATTGCCTCGTCATCACTACTGTCATTTGAAACAAATCCATTCTTCTCCTCCTAATACTTGGAGATAGTGGCCAGTGAAAAGTCCTCCCGCAAACAAAAAATACTTTGTATATCATGAAGGAAAATGTATGACCTATCTCCAAATTTAAACTCTGGCACTCTTGGTAGCATTAAGGTGGCTTGCCGCTCATTGAAACCTGACACATCTAGAGGTAGCTTGATATCCGAGGTTTTCACTGAGAGAATATTGCTTTGTTCCACCTCTTTTGCTTCTTCTTCAAGATCAATGGACTCCTCTATCTCCGTCACTTCAATATATTCCTCATTTTTTTCCTCTTTTTCATTTGTTGGTAAATCGTGTTCCTCATGACCTCCTTAGGATATTTCATAAGACTTGCAAATAATCCATTTAAAAATATTAAAAATCCAAAGGATTCTTGAACCAGCTTGCACTCTCGTTCATGTAAGCTGCACCAATGGGGCCTGTACATAAGAGGCAGTTGATTATACTTCTTGTAAGACTGTCTTTTAGGATCACAGTATTTTAAATGGACTACCACCATTTCACCAACATTAACCTTGCCCTCTTGAGTGTGAAGCTCAAACTTCTCTTGTTCCAGCTTCAAGTGTTCACTCTGTTCAGCTATAAACACATCAAGATTAAATGGAGCGTTAAAAATGCAGCAGACCAAGTCAAACTTATCAACAGTCCCAAACGAAACTACAAAATCTAAAAGCTTTTCATCAATCACTGTAGGGTCTTCATAAATAACTACCTCTTTTTTCTTTTGGATTGTTGCAACACATTGGGCACTCTGCACAGTAGGTGTTGAAAAATCCACTTCTCTCTTAAGTGAGTTCGGTAAAGTAAATTTTGGAGTAGAAGGGGACTCCATTTTGACAAATGGATCAGTATCAGGGTCCTCCAAACCTAGAGCAGGCTCCTCCAAACTTAGGGCAGGCTCCTCCAAACTCATGGCAGGCTCTGCACCAGATATATCAATGGGTTCTGTGAAGTCTACATTCCTCTCCATTGATGTTTTTAACATCTCCGGCAGTCTTCTCAAAACGTTTGCTTGGCCAACAATGCACTCGGGATCTATTTTCCGCCTCTTCCTCCTATATGATCTTAATCTTGCCATTTATTTCATGCTCACAAATATAAGTTTCATCAAACATAAATAAAAAGAAGAGCACCACATGATCATATAAGTTTTGAACAAACTATAGCTCCTGCCATTTATTTCATACTCACAAATATAAGTTTCATCAAACATAAATAAAAAGAAGAGCACCATATGATCATATAAGTTTTGAACAAACTATAGCTAGGTATCTCATAGTTATTCCCAAATCATATAGACAATAACATAAGATGATTAGCATGGATAGAATGCAAAACTGCTTTATAGTTGTGAAGAGCAAAAGCCATACAAGTGGATCATGGTGCACAGAGTACATAAACCAAAATCCATAGAGCTACTGGCACGCTGTGATCCACTTAATGGGCTTTCATACAATGGAATAGCTACCAAAACATCAAAGAATATTATTCTCCAAAAAAGCGTTTGTACAATTTCAAAAGAGGATCACGACGCATGGAGTATGTAAACGAACGTCCACAACACTATTGGTGCGCCGTGATCCAATATTGGTTGGTGAAATGTTAAATGGTCTTTTACATTTTGAAGCACAATTCCTAGACACGACTAAACTATGGACCAAATGAAAATGAAGAGATTGACTTTACATTTGCGAGGACTAGACATTGCTCTTGGAGTAGAGATTCAAGACTGGGAATGTTGTTGTGGGTCTTCAAGCTTCTGATTCCTGCACCTTGAAGGAGGTAGAGGCCTTTTTAAGTCTCTCTCTCTCTCTAGCCTCTCTCTCTCTCGGTCTGTATTTAGCTTCACCAGTATGATTTCTATTCTCCCCTTGATCTATTTACCTTCACCAGTATGATTTCTATTCTCCCCTTGATCTATTTAGCTTCACTAGTATGATTTCTATATATATATTTTCTCTCTCTCTCTCTCTCTCTCTCTCTCTCTCTCTCTCTCTCTCTCTCTCCTCTCCCCTTTTCATGCAATAATATACATTACGGTTAGCGTTTTTAACGAAGCAAGCCGAATATTATTGTACACGTGTTAGAAGGACATGCATTAAATGGGTGGTACGACCACAATAAGTACTTTTTAACAACCAAAAAATACGTGTACTATTTATGGTAGTAAATGCACACTTGGATTCATGATAAGAGAGAGAGAGAGAGAAAGAGGGAGAGATAGAATGAAAGAGAGAGAGAGAGAGAGAGAGAGAGAGAGAGAGAGAGAGAGAGAGAGAGAGAGAGCTACCACCGAGACAACCTCTGCAACCAAGGCGCAAAGCTCCTTCAAGCGTTTTCTTCCAATTTAATTCCACCAAGAGAGTTATTTCCAAAGTGTTTGGAGAGAGAGAGAGAGGGAGAGAGAGATAGAGTTTGTGAGTGTCTGTTGGGTTTGAAAGAGGAAGACACACACACACACACACACACACACACACACACACACACACACACAGAGAGAGAGAGAGAGAGAGAGAGAGAGAGAGAGAGAGAGAGAGAGAGAGAGAGAGAGAGAGAGAGTGGGAGAGAGAGAGATAGTGTTTTTGATTGCTTGCTTGGTTTGAAAGAGGAAGATACACAGAGAGAGAGAGAGAGAAAGAGAGGGAAGTCATGAAATGGAGCACGGCGCACGATGGACTGTTTTTTTTACTCAATTTTGAGCCCATGCGTCGTGATCCATACAGCGAGAGAGAGAGAGAGAGAGAGAGAGAGAGAGAGAGAGAGAGAGAGAGAGAGAGAGAGAGGTAGGGGGTAAAGTCTTAGACAATACAAAACAACATTTCTCACGAGTCCACCTTGGAGTAAATAACAAAGCACCGAAACCAATGTCTAAAACTAGAGTGGGATGGTTAGATGGATAGTTAGGGTATCCATAGAGGCACCAACCATTGTAGCCATGTTGAAGAGGTGGTGGGGAAAACACCAAATGACAATTAAGGGAGGGGGGGGGGGAGAGAGAGAGAGAGAGAGAGAGAGAGAGATCCTTTGCATTTTTCTCTTACAGTGGAATGGCAAGAATGAAGGCAACAGCAAGGAAGGCAGGGAAAGGACCAGGGCTTGCAAAGAAAGCATGTGGAAGGTCTGCTAGTAAGAAGAAAACTTCAGGTAAACCAATGAAGATATTGAAGGGACCAAGAATGAAGAATATTTAGAGAAACATGGGTTTATTTAGAGAGATCACAAAAGCTCAAAAATGTATTGAGCTTTGTGTCCCTAAAATTCCTTTCCAAAGAGCAGTAAGGCAAATTTGTGAGGAAGCATGTGCTGGTACAATGCGATGGAAGGCTGTTGCCCTACTCTATGTGTAGCAGAAGATTTTTTACTGGAGTATTTTAATGATATCACCATTGTTGCTGCTCATGCTCACCGGGTGACAATAATGGACAGTAAGACGCTCAAGAGAGTACACTAGAGATACGATAAGCTCCTTTTCCCTAATGAGTTTATTGACCCTAAAATGAAGGATATATTGCTAAAAATTCATGAGGTTACTCATGATGTGAACACTAGAGCCAGAGCTGAGCAAGAAGAAAGACGTCACTTGGAAGCAAAGAAATTAAAGAGAATACAGACTGCTGCTGTTGATGAAGAGGCCCAGAGGACAAATTATGGGCAAGTTACCACAGACTTAAATGAAAGAAACAATGATATTTTACATTCCATAAAAGAAGGACTGTTAGCAACCATTCCCCTTGCTGATGGTACTAGGCAATTAGCTCTCGATTCTGTTGATATTGGGATTTTGAAAGATCCCAATGCACAAATTACAGACTCTGTTGTTTATTTATGCCTAAACTAAGTGCTCTTCTCTACCTTTAAGATCCTTTTTTTTTGTACTTGGTCTCTAATTAAATCCTTGTTTTTGATTGTAGCTTAATAAAGAGCCAGCTCCCTCAACAAACCCATACTGAAATATATGTTTTAGATCCACATTTGTCTGTGCCACTCTGAATAAAAAACACCCCTCATGGCACATTGGAGAGATGGTTTTTCCACTGTCCAATGCTTCAGGTCACAACTCTGGTGTTGCCATACGAATCAAATAATCATTGGAGCCTTGTATGCATTGAACTGGACAAACAAGTGGTATGGACTATCAACTCCATACAAGGAACACATTCAGAGATAAGAGTGTGAGTGTTGATAAAACCTTGAGTGTTTATTTGGGCTATGGTTGATGACCTCAATATTGTTAATAACAAATAACCTTCACTGTTCATAGATGTGTAAAAAGATTATTTCATGTCTATGGAAGGCTTTGTGGAAATCATGAACTCTACAAGTCAACCTTTAAAGCTGTCAAAGTGCCTAATTAGACATATCCAAATTCCTGTGGTTGGAGATTTCTCCATGCAGAGTACATACTACAAAGTTCTTTTGCTTTGAATCCATTTATGTCAAAGGTATTTCCTTGCTATGGTTTGGACCAACTTGGTGCTATTATTAATTAAAGTATTGACCACAAGTTAACCTAATTTTACAGAATACTATGGAAAATTATACCTTGGAATATTTACAAAGGTACCGCACTTCAATGATTCAACATCTACTATCTCTTTCAACTCCAAGAGTTTTAGATGTAGAAGACAGTCTTGTCGACGACCATATAATAACTTTAACAATGACCGGTGATGAGGAAGTAATGCTAGTTCCACCATTGGAAACCAAATCCCTAAAACTGACCCCATATTAGAGGAATAGACACCGGTATGCTTTGCAGTTGGAGCGGCTGAATCCAAAGTTTGGGTTGATCAATGTGATGTAAAATGCTCCTCAGAGCCGAGGAATGCAACAGAGGTTCTAGGCCAAGTAGAGGAAGATAAGGGAGTGCCTATTATTGTGGCACAGGATGCGGCACATGATCAATATGAGGGAGTCCAAGCTCCTATAATTGCTGATGTGAAGAGCTCTTCAAAGCCGAGAGAAGATACAGAGTGTCTTGACCATGTAGAGGAGGAGGCCAACATTGCAAATCAAAGCCAGGAACAGACAATAGAACAGGTTAACCATTCGGCCATGGAAACACAAGAGTCTTGTACTGCACAACCACAAGAGTTGGATACCCTTGGCAATACAAAAGGGAACATCGACACTCAACAACAGAATATCAACATTAGAAATGACCAGTACGGACTCTTGCTTCAAGAAGATATGGTTGTTCCGATAATATCCATTGTACTTAAATAATATACTCTTTTTTGTTTCTAACTACTTATATGTATGCACACAATGATTGTAGAGACTAATTATCTTGGATCTCAATGGATTGTTGCTGCTACGCTCGGGGGGTTCACCATTCAGTACCCCACTATATTACGTGCGTTGGTAGGGTATTAAAAAAAACCCTCTTTTAATATGTCTGAATGAATAAAATGGCCCCTTATTTTAGGATTTTTTTTCCAAAATTGAATATAAAACCCCCTTATTTCAATGTATCTCTGTTAAATTGTTGCATTTTAAAACCCCTCCTTTTGAACTCACATTATACATTAACATGATTACATAGTGCACCCCCCGAGCTGCTACGACAGCCGCGCAGTGTACATACAGAGTTCTCCAATTTACGTAGTTTTCATTTGGGAAATCTCAGAGTAGTAATTCGACCAGGCACAAAGGAAATTTTGAATTTTTTAATTCCACGGTTTAGGGTTTCTATCTGGTCTTCAATGCAGGCCCAAAACTTGAATCCCCTTATTACCATAGTTTGGAATTTGACTGAAATTCAGAGATCGGATTTTTATTTTGTGTATAGTCAAAGAAATTGTAATACCATTGCGGAACATTTTCACCCAACTAAAGCTAATGTACCACTTTTCTACAAGCCCTTTGAACAGATCAATGTTCACTGTTCATAGATGTGTAAAAAGATTACTTCATGTCTATGGAAGGCTTTGTGGAAATCATGAACTCTACAAGTCAACCTTTAAAGCTGTCAAAGTGCCTAATCAAACAAATCCAAATTCCTGTGGTTGGAGATGTCTTCTCGATGCAGAGTACATACTACAGAGTTTTTTTGCTTTGAATCCATTTATGTCAAAGGTATTTCCTTGCTATGGTTTGGAACAACTTGGTCCTATTATTAATTAAAGTATTGACCACAAGTTAAGCTCATTTTACAGAATGCTACGGAAAATTATACCTTGGAATATTTACAAAGGTACCGCGCTTCAATGATTCAACATCTACTATCTCTTTCAACTCCAAGAGTTTTAGATGCAGAAGACAATATTGTCGACGACCATATAATAACTTTAACAATGACCGGTGATGAGGAAGTCATGCTAGTTTCCACCATTGGAAACCAAATCCCTAAAACTGACCCCATATTGAGGAATAGACACCGGTATGCTTTGCAGTTGGAGTGGCTGGATTCGAAGTTTGGGTTGATCAATGTGAAGTAGACCAAGCACTTGAAAATGCAGATGTAAAATGCTCCTCAGAGTCGAGGAACGCAACAGAGGTTCTAGGCCAAGTAGAGGAGGATAAGGGAGTGCCTATTATTGTGGCACAGGATGCGGCAAATGATCAATATGAGGGAGTCCAAGCTCTTGTAATTGCTGATGTGAAGAGTTTCTTTAGAGCCGAGGGAAGATACAGAGTGTCTTGACCATGTAGAGGAGGAGGCCAACATTGCAAATCAAATCCAGGAACATACAACAGAACAGGTTAACCATTCGGCTATGGAAACACAAGAGTCCTGTACTGCACAACCACAAGAGTTGGATACCCTTGGCAATACAAAAGGGAACATCGACACTCAACACAACAGAATATCAACATTAGAAATGACTAGTACGGACTCTTGCTTCAAGTAGATATGGTTGTTCCGATAATATCCATTGTACTTAAAATAATATACTCTTTTTTGTTTCTAACTACTTATATGTATGCACACAATGATTGTAGAGACTAATTATCTTGGATCTCAATGGATTGTTGCTGCTACGACAGCCGCACAGTGTACATACAGAGTTCTCCAATTTACGTAGTTTTTGTTTGGGAAATCTCAGAGTAGTAATTCGACCAGGCACAAAGGAAATTTTGAATTTTTTGATTCCACGATTTAGGGTTTCTATCTGCTCTTCAATGCATGCCAAAAACTTAAATACCCTTGTTACCATAGTTTGGAATTTGACTGAAATTCAGAGATCGGATTTTATTTTGTGTATAGTCAAAGAAATTGTAATACCATTGCGGAACATTTTCACCCAACTAAAGCTAATGTACCACTTTTCTACAAGCCCGTTGAACAGATCAATGTGCCTTATGATGCTCTCAATACTTTGTTGATTGATGACACACCACATAAGGGTTTACTTAATCCACTCAGCACTACTATTTCCTGACCTTCGTTTGAAGGGCATCTTCACGATTTTTACCTAGAGGACATTTTGGTCCCATACTTGCAAGGAATGTACTTAAGCCCATTAAGCACATCGGAATTTGTACTTACAAATGTACTTAATAATTCATTGTTTATACCTTAAATTGATATTGTCTACCTGTCTATGTGTTTCAAATACTGAGAGAGAGAGAGAGAGAGAGAGAGAGAGAGAGAGAGAGAGAGAGAGAGAGAGAGAGAGCCTTGGGCAAACAATTGATATTAAGATTAAACTAGTCAAAAAAGTTGTATTTTGTTGAAGCCATTCAAGCTAGATTACATGGGCACAATTTGAATACGGCCAGAAAGATCTCCATAGAGAAAATGCTTCTCCCTTTGTTGCATTACTCTTCATCCGCTCAGCAAGAAATAAAAGTTTACGGAGTCAATGTCGGCAATCTCCTCCACTATGTCATGTCGAAGTTGCAAAAGATTGCATTGTTGCCTTATTGTAATTACTATCATAAGATTTAGGTCTTTGTCCACCACTTCCACGTCTATGACAACATTGTTTGCCAAACTTGCTGCCTCTTGATCCATAGGCACATAGCAACCTTCAACAATGTGAGAACGCTTGTACCAAAAGGAGATTATTAATATCTATGTCGCAAGCATATACTTGACAATGAAAGTGTCAAGAGAAATCTTGCAACATATGCCATCTGTTTCTTTCACATACCACTCTCGATCAAGGAGCTTATCACACAAGAGGGAATCAAATAATTTGCAGAGAAGCATAGTTTTAGCAACATGTACTTTGCAGGTATGAAATAACTCAACAAAGAGACCAACAGAACATAAATTTGCAAGTTTCACCAATTTAGTGGGTACAGAGTTTCGAAGAGACCTCTGAACATCCCTATAGAGCCTGCTCCTCAATGCCTCACTCATTGTTGTGTCGGGAACGGGCCAATCCACGGACTTCTAGTTGGTTGGTAGTGAAACCTTCACCAACAATCCTCTTTAATTCCTTTGATTGAGTTGGTAGAAATGGTCATCGAAGAAAATACCCTCGTCTGCAAGGCTTTTGCTAGTTCTGCCCGCATATTGCAAGACCCCAATATGAGCATGGGTCACAGAGATGAGACCTATAATGCACTCTAGTGGCTCCCATTCCTCATATGAGGAAGGATAAACATCTATGAATGTGAGAGAATAGAAATAAATACAAACATCTGTATAACCTAATTATATATCTGTAATAAGAGAAGAAAAAAAGCAGATTCACAATTGAAAGGTAAGATAACATTTATAGAGGAGTCCTAAATAATTAACTCACAGTTGCACTGTGGATTATGCACCATGGAGACATCACTGCCATTAGCAATCACATCAGAGTGAGTGAAAACTGTTGAACGAAGACTTCTATCACAATCTTCTTACCAACCTCGACTTTGAAATCCAGAACTCTTGCTTTCCATGCAAAACGAAACATATTTGTTGCTTTTGAGCTTTTTCTCCTTCTTGGCTGCATAAGAACCCAAGAACCTTTGCTTATCCTCTACTCTTGCCACCTTTATTATCTGTAGTGAGAGAGTTTGAGATTGACATAGTGCTTATGCTATACATGGTCTTCTTGGCACACTAATGGTGAAGCTATTTGAGGAGAGTGTAGAGAAACCTCTAGAACTTCTTGGGTAGGTAGAAGACGAAGCCATAGGTATAATGGAGGGAGAATGAGTTTTGAAAGCCTTTCATAAAGGTAGTGGATATCTTTTAATGAAGGGAGAGAGTTAGCTATCAATCAGTAGTCAGGTTTCATCAACTTGACGGCTATTGGCAGTGGGCCCTAATTTGTGAGACGAGGAAGTTACCTTACGAAAATGGGACAAAACTTAATATCTTAAAATGTTTTCTTTCAGTTTTGTGTTTTTTTCCATGCATTTCTACGTTACGTAAGGTTTCTGCTCATTGGTTGCGCCTTCTTTTCTCTCTCTTCAATAAGGCCCTCCAAATGACCTCCAAAATTTCCTAATGTATACCTTTGGAGCCTTATTAATCGTGCATCTGGTTTCAATGGTATCCTATGTTGGCAAACCTCTAGATTTACACCTTTCAAGTCTGTATGCTCCTAGGTAAATACATCCTTATACTTTTGGAACAACTACCTGAATTTCTCCTTTATCTCTAGTTTTGAATGTTTATTGATCTTGACCATTTTTGGATTTTCCTTTGAATCAAGATTCCACTCTTCAACTTCTTGATCATCTAGGAATAACCAATTTGGTCCACCACCTTTTCTCTTTGCCTAGTAATTCTGCTTCCTTATCTATCCTTATCCCTGCTGCATATTCATTAAAGGGATTTCCCAATCCTATTAACTCCACCTCTCTATCTATCTATCCATCATTCTGACCAGACATGTGTGCATTGGTTTGCCAGTGGCTCTCATCTGGTATAAACTCAGTTGTCTAACATGATTCTTCTGGAGACCTGCAGTCCAAATTTAATGGCCTTTCTCCTAGGTTAGATTAAGTGAAATTCTATCATAAAATCTAATATCTAACCAACCCAAATGATTTTATCATATTAAATTTGATCATTTAATGTGGGATAATAAACGGGAACAAGGGTTAGAATATAGACATGTGCTTACAGATTTATCTCAACACGGGGCCAATGGTAAAGGGGTCCAAATGAGAGATGGTATGTCAAAGAGAAAGGTTGGCTAATGGATCTTAAAAGACCTTACAGTTAGCTTCATTAAAGACCTCCAATGGTTAGTGTTAAAAGTCCTTTGACCTTATGCAAGCTACGGCTGATCTTGAGGTGGGAACCCGACCTAAGCTTGAGGTGCTTGTCATGCTTGATGACTAAGGTGCTTGAGGTGCTTGAGAAGCTTCCCATGCATGGGGGTAAGGTTCTTGAGTCAAAAAGAGACCCTACAAAGGAGGGGAAAAGCCCCAAAGTTAGGGGAATCTTTGACTTAGCCTCCCACTCACCCAAAGGGCACCCCCTTTTATCAAGGGGTACTTGGACACATGTTAGACTCTTCCTATGCTTTGCCACATAGTGTGCTTGAATCCTATTTGCTGGGCTAAAGAGGGTCCAATGAGCTTCTAGTTCCATTCAGCAAATATCTAGATATTTTCAGGTTCTCTCTCTCAAAGGGGTAAGGAGGACACTTGTCCAAAGACTACCCATGTGCTTGAAATGTATGGGGCATGTGATTGGGTAGGGGGAGAGGGTCCAATGAGATTTAGGCTTGAGCGAAAAGGGTGGCTCACCCAAAGCAAGCAAGGGGCATGCTTGGGGGGTATACACCTCTCACACACTCATTTTTTTCAAGTATTCTCACTTGGTGAAGGTAGAGGAACTCCATCTCCTTCTCCAAGCTTGTTGAGAAGTTGAGAGCCTACACCAACACTCTTGGCTATGGAATGCAAATCCAATCAAGAGACATGCTTCAATGCTTAAGCTTGCCATCTTCTCCACCTTTATTACTATGCTATTATTTATGCTAGCAAGAAGAGTGATGACAAGTGAGGAACTATTTCTTTCTCCTATGGAATGTTTCTTCTTCCTCTTTCCTACCCTCATTCCCCACTTCTCTCTCCACCTTTGAAGGTGTTTGAGGCCTTGGGATTGAGGCTTGGGATAGTTAATTCTTTCTACAAAGTTTATGTTATGCTCGTGATGCATGAAGCTTTCCATCTTCATTGCATCACCTAGGTCACAAGGAACACAAAGCTTGTATTATACCAAGTCTCTCTTGATGGGAGAAACTATAATACAAATGCCTATTGGAGGGGGGATTGGCTCCACATAGATTTGATCCTCAACGATTGTCATATTCTCTAAACTCTCTCTCTCTCTCTCTCTCTCTCTCGCAAAAGTATTGTTCATGCCAAGTTAACTAAGTACCATGTTTATGTTGCTATCATCAATTAAGCTCACCCGCTATGCTCACAAAGTAATCTCACAAAAGTGCTTTATCTAATTTTCTAATTCTGCTACTCTCAAAGTTCATAGGCCATTTTCATTACATTGATATCAAAGCATTTGATTTTTCTTTTCTTGCTTAAGAAGAGAGGTCCTTAAGTAGCCTATTAATGGTTGATTTTTTTAATTATATTAGGGTAAGTGGGACTCGGATCTATTATCGGTTTTGTTGAGCCTACTATGTGGGATATGGTGCACACCTCGGGAGCTTTGGTCTTAACAATGGAGTCTTTTTAGACTTGCCTACGGCTTTACCATTATTGAGCCATAAGAAGTCCGAAAGGAGCTATCCCTCGGCAACTCTGCTATGTTAGATCCACTCCACTACTCTCAATAATTAACCAATTCAAGCCATGGGTGTAGATACTTGAGTGCTGTTTTTCAAAGTCTAAGAGGAGTAGCAACTAAGGTTTTGAATTGCCAAAGCATACACTAAGTAAACACATAAGTTTAATTAACATGGCTGACAATAACCAAGAGACTTATAGAATGAATATTGATAACTTTAATTTTGCACATGAAGGTGCTAATGATGATGCCCCCATGTTTGTTAATTATCTTGTTACTAGGTTGCAACAAGCTATGGGCAACCCTGCTTTGCAAGCTGAAGTTACTCAACAGCTTCGTGCTTATGGTATTTCCTTTCCTCTCTAAGAGGCGAGAGCTTAGGAGGCCTCTTGATGAGACCCCCAAAAGAAGATTCTCTCCCATACGAGAGGAGGAATCCAAAGAACAAGAAAGTAATGGATCCCTAAGTTCCTCCGAAGATGTGGCTCCACGAAGACGGCGGACTAAACAATCGCCAACTCCTCCCAAGAGGAAAAGGTCAACCCGTAGTCCTTCTCCTCGTCACTCCAAAAGGGAAGAGAGGAAACAAAGGAAGAAAAGGACAAGAAAGAGGTCACCCTCTTCTCCTTCTTCTTCATTTTCCTCCTCTTCTAATGAAAGCTATGGCTATTCTCCTAGAGAATACAAGAGGGGAGGACATCGCAAATTTTATCCTTCATGGCGAAGGTCACAAAAGCTCAAGAAGTTCAAAAAGGGAGGAAAGAGTATCTTTTTTCTCACCTATGATGGTACCTTTGGTGCTACCGACAAAGTATTGGCCTTCATCCAACAATTCAATGCGGACTTTGTAAATGAGGCTTCACGGAGTCCTCCAAGCTACACCATGTAGCTATGCACTTCCAGAAATTTGCTCGTCAATGGTAGACTAGCCTTCGTGGCACGGTGAAGCCCTAAAGAGATGGAAAACTCTACAAGTTTCCATCATGAAACAATTACTTGCAAGCGATGCAAAGGAAAAAGTGCTTACTAAATGGTGGAGTCTAAAGCTTCTCTCCCATGAGTCTATCCACAAGTGTGTGGACAAGTTTTGGGATTTACATCTCAAGGATACTATCTTTCAAAAGATAGACTTTGCCGAGCAGAAGCAACAATTTTGTGTGGGATTTCCTAAAGAGATGGCCGAGTACGTCAACTCCCAACGGCCTGGTTCTATCACCGAAGTAATCCACCACACTATGGTTTCTTCGCACATTAATTTCCAACAAGGGCTTAGAAGGAATGTCAAGCCCATGGAAAGCAAAGACAAAAGTGATACAAAAGTGCCCCAAATTGTTCCCAAGGCCATTCCAACAACAACAACAATCGGTCCAAGGAGAAGGGAGTTTATAAAGGTAAAAACAAACTCTCTCTTGAAAAGCTTGAAGATTTTTGCAAGGACCATAAGTGTTTTAAGTGTGGGAAACAAGGACATGGTTATCGTTCTTGCCCCAAGAGAAATTCCCGCAATGAGACTCCTAGAGCTTCCACTATTGAAGCTCCAAAAGAGGATGCTCATTGTTGCAAAGGATAACCTCTCTCCTATGCTTTGGGAAAGGTAAGGGAGCATGAGGCCTTCATCTTGTTTGACCCTGGCTCTACTCACAACTTCATATCAACGGAGTTGGCCACCAAGTTGGGCATTCAAGCTTTCGAGATGGGAGATGCTGTAACTGCTGATGCCGCTTTCAAGGGACAACAAGCCCCTTGGTTGGGAAGTTGAGGTGTTTGAGGACAGATCAACAACTGGTCAAACACGTAGCCAGACACCACATTTGTAGTCTATTATTTTGCCGAGCTAGTGTAGTAATACTCTGTGTAAATCCTAATTCCAGAGTAGCAGTCAATTCCCTGAGTTGTAATTCTGTCAATGACAATTGTAAAGGTACATCCACTGGCCATTTAAAATGCCCTAGGTCAATAACCTTAATATGAAAGGAGGCTTATCTTTGGAAAAGAAGGGAGCTCTGAAAATGGCTCTGAAAATGTACGCTCAAGCTACGAGCTGCTTCAAACTTGTAATCATCGCAGCTAATGAATGGGTAATCAGATTTCAGTTTTGAAACCTGTATTATGTTCCTCTCTCTTTGCTCTTTCATTCAAGTGTAAGCATTGTCAGTTTTGTTGTGGTTCACGACTACGTGTTTGTGAGCTATAATTGCAGGTTTGAGTGCTTAAATCATTGTTTATAGTTATTTTGACCATAGGAGAGTGTTCTTAGACTATAGGGCGACATTTTTGGATAGTTCCGTTGCAGTTTTCAGGACCTTTTACATGATGGATCGTGATTTTGGTACCTTGTCGTATTGCGACCAAACTTGGTAGGATAGTGTCCGTAGGTGTCCTAGACCTCCTCCTAAAGTTTCGTTGCATTTTGAGTCCATTCGAGTGCCGAAATGGCGTGATGACCTAGAGCTGTGATAAAGGACATAGGTAGATTTACCTAATCATTGAGTGTTGGTTTGCTTGTCGAGTTGTTGTGTTTGCTTGTTAAGGTTCACTTCGTGAGATTGACGATCTCATAGAGTCTCCGTGCCCCATCCTAGTCACTTTCCCTGAGTATTGACATTATGTTAGTGTCAGAAAGCTATGTTGCAGACGTCCATCATGGCGACCCGGTAACATTAGCGCCATTGCCAGGGATATGATCCTTAGATGGTGAGTGACCTAGTGTGTATTTAGAGTTTTCTTTTTTGAAGATTTGTCCTTCCATTCCATTTACACTTTAGCATTGAAGCAGCTAGACACGGGGTTGGTTTAGTGCTTTATAGAGTCTAGAAGTCAAGGACTTGCTAGATCTATTCTTAAGAAGTAAAGAGGGTTGTGAGTGAGATAGCCAAAAGCATTTCATTCTTCGATTTTCTCTATGCTTTCAGAGTGCTGTACCGTTTTTCATTTCGACTTTATTTTGTGCCGTTTTGTTTGTTTTTGTTTCATGTTTCATTTTAGTACTTAGGAGTAGGCTAAGTAGAAACTACGACCATCAAAATTGGGCTAAAAGATTGAGGGAGAAAAGGGTAAAAACCATATTTGGCCGAAATGACCATAACTCTAAAATTTTAAAAATTTGATGGTAGAGACCTCAAAAGTGATCTAAATTAAAAAATTTGTGGATCAAAGGCATCAACATACTCTCTAGAAGCAATTTGGAAAGTTTAACGAGAATCCGTGGAGGAACATGGATCGCGATCCATGTATTTTTGGTGAAAAGTGATCAATTATAGTGTACATCATTGGGAAACTGCTCTGATTAAGTTTGCTTGAAATAAAAACTCAAAAATCACATCAGAATTGACTTTAGGACAGAAAACAGCAAAACATGCATTGCAGACACAAAAGTTGGGTTTTTTCAACTTTTTGGGATCCAAATTCAAAAAGGGGTGAGATTTGGCTTCTACAAGGAATAGAGAACCTGCAAAACAAAATTCATGAAAAAATGCAGCCAAACATGGATCGCGATCCATGTACCTTGTGACATTTTGGGTTGATATTTGACAAGCACATCCCTGATATGATTTGTAACAACTTTCCCAAAAGGCACCATGTCAAAAAATTGAAAAAAGTTGATCAAAATACCAAAATTCTGTCAGATAGCCAAAAATCGCAGGACAGACAGAAGAACTTGCTTTTGAATGACAAAAACTAGTCCAAATCCAAAACTTTTAATACCATAGCATCTAGTAAACATGCTGATCCTGATGGTACCAAGAAATGTCAATTTGGGCTCCAAACATGGATCGCGATCCATGTACCTCATGAAAAAAGTTTACAATTTTTTTGGCTGAGATTTGAGTAGTAGGTAGCCGAGACATAGCCAAACACTTTTTTTAAAGGAACCATATGCAAAAAAGTTCTAAAAAGTGGTCAAAAGAGCCAAAAACAGAACATTGTCAAAACTGTCACAGCAGACTGTAGAAGTCAGTTTTGGTTGGGAAAAACTTGTTCAAATTCAAAAAGATTTGTGGAGCAATCTATAAACATCACAAGCTATTAGCACACAAAAAATTTAGGTCCAAAAGTGGTGGAACATGGATCGCGATCCATGTGCCCTTGAGAAATTTTTGGACATAAACTTTTCCAGCCTATATCAGAGACCATTGTGAACAAAAGTCCCCAAAGAAATTTGGTAAAAAAAAGTGGAAAAAACTCAACAAAGGTGCCAAAAATAGTGCAAAGAGGAGAACCCTAAAACAGACTTGTAAATTGACTGTTGCCTGCCCTAAACATGTCCAAATCATACAAAAACCATATAGCAAGGATCAGGAGACCAAGGGGAAGCTGTGTGCCAAGTTTCATTATCATCTGACACATAGGTACATGGATCGTGATCCATGTTCCTTTGTCACAGACTGATATCATGTTTGCACCATAGGTAGAGGACATCACAAGGAGTCTAGTGGTCTTTTCAAAAGTGAATTTGGATACCAAAAACCTGTCCAAAAGCCCAGAACTGCCAAGTACTTTGAGCAAGTGCCAGAACTGACCTAACTTTTAATCCAGAGGTCCATTTACAAAAAAATTGATATCCACAGGACCTCTTGATCATGCTGAATGTGATGGTACCAAGAGAAGTCAATTTGGGCTCCAAACATGGATCGCGATCCATGTTCCCATAGTGACAACTTGACCTGAAACTTTCCTGATCGAGAGTGCATACACAAGAAAACATATACCCAAGCCTAGTTGTGAAAAAAATTGAGCAAAATTGGGTCAAAAGGAAGCAATATAGGTGACACAATGAAAACCATAGTGCAGACCTAGTGTTGGCTATTTGACCTGTCAAAACAAGTCCAAATCCAAAAAGATTTGAGATTTAGCTTGTGGACATAGTTAGGAACAAACTCCTAAGAGGACAAGGTTGAACATGGATTGCGATCCATGTACCTCAACCGCAAAATTTGATGAAAATTGGTATATAGTCTGCATATGACCTTGTCTACACACATGCAAAATTTGGAGAAAAAAATTTGACAGGGAACATGGATCGCGATCCATGTACCTCAACATAGTTAGGGTATCTGATGTGGTGATCTTGTAGAAATACTTGAGAACATCCCAAATATCAATTTTGAGCTAAATATACCTTCTAGAGGCCAAGTTACAAGCCAAAGTTCTTGTGTTCTGGTCCTGAGATTGTTTTGAGTGCTGTTTCAACTGCAGTTCACTAAAAGTGCTCTAACTTTTGATAGACAACTCCAAATTGAGTTAGGTATAGCTAGGAAGAAAGCTTGCGGGCAATAGCACACACCTAGACTAGTTTACTAGGTGAATTTTACTAGGTTTCCTAAATTCAAACTTTTAGGGTACCCCAAGACTAGTTTCCAGAGACCAAAAAGTCACAAATTTCTGACTTTTGAGAGACCTTACCAGGGACAAAAAGGGATAAGTTGCACTAAGCCAAGTTGGGCTTGTAAAGTACTATCTTGAGAGATTTGAGTGAGTCTTGACCATGACGAATCATCCACCACCAGGTTTCTCTACTCCACTCAGAGACATGAAAAACCCAAGAAACCCTGCAATGCCTTCAATAGTGGGATTGGGAGAATACCTAGAGGAGAAGCATCATCTGATCAACAAACCGTGAGATTCATCAAAGCCAATGAATCCATGAGAGTGCTTACAGATTACACTCATGAGGGCTTGTATAGGTTCACAAATGGAGATACATATATCTTCTACAGTTGTGTAGAACCCATTGCCAGGGAGTTGACCACCCATAAGAACCTCTATGAATTTATGTACATGGATGCCAACGGAGTGCAAGTATTGATGGTAGATAAGTATGGAAGAGAGTACAAACTTGTCAATCCAATTGACTTAGAACGATACACATACAAGGGTACTCCAATCTCTACCCCCTTCCAGACAAAAACGATGCCAGAGTACACATCAGAAAGGATTCCACCGGGATTTTCTCCAAGACGAGAGGAGAGCACAAGAGATGTCTTTCCAAGAGACCACGAATTGGTTAGATTAGTGACTGGACCACAACAATTAAGACCATATCAAGTGGATCAATGTATCAAGACAAAATACGATGGGTCAGGGGATCCATATGCTCATGTCTCTCTCTTCAAACAAGTGTTGAGAGCGGACTTCATACTCAATATGAAGGATTTGGATTGACATTAGAAGGAACGTCTTTGATGTGGTTCGAGCCACTGAACAGAGATGATTTTCCCAACATAGCACAACTCTTACAAGAATTTGTAGAGAAGTTCTCAAAAAGGGGAATCAAACACAATACAGTGTTCCAAATCTACGCATTCAAACAAAAAGTAAATGCGAGAGTGAAGGAAGCTTTGCTTCGCTTCAAACAATACGTAGAGAGATGTCCTATACGAGAGCTACCACAAGATGAGAGGCTATCAGTTCTCTTCATAGAGGGCTTGAGGAATGAAACTCTCAAAAAAGACCTACATTTGAAGGGATGCACGACATTTGAGCAAGTCACTAGAGAAGCTCTATATCTAGTTGACAATTGTAAAGCCTACAGAGAGGTGACTGAAGATATAGACAACATGACTAGTAGTGCCTCATCTATGAAGAGCGAATCAACAAAAAAGCAAGATGTTCGAACTCCTTCGGAACCAATCATTGACCAAGTGGTCAAGGGGGTGATCAAAAGAATAAACCAAGGCTACCAACAAAAACTAGATGTACGACAGCCTCAATTGAGGAGATATAATACTTGTGGAGGAGATCATCCCACTCCATGGTGTAGCACTCAACCGAAGTCGCAACAAATTCTAGGGCAACAACCGCATCTTTTGAATGATTGTAGAGTAGTAGTCAACTACACTCAACCAGCATATGTGCCACAACCCATGAAAAATCAGTACTCCATGGATACGAATACACTCATGTTCATAGCCAATCAAGAGTATGGTTCGAAGAAAATTCTCACCAGGCAAGAACAACCACTGGCTGGATCACCATCTATGAAACAAGAAGGTCCATGCTATGAATGTGGAGGTGATCATTGGGCATGAAGTTGTCCAAACAAGGGTCCACAAATTGAATTATTCGTATTTTGTGAACGTTGTGGGATAGACCATCTACACCAACACTGTGCTAAAAATCCAAACTATAGAGGGAAAGCAACAATGAAATTGTAGGCATAATGCCTTCTTGAAGTGGATTCGAGGTAGAACCCGCCATTCCTTTAAACGTGATGACTCGAGCTCAAGCTGAAGAAGCTGCCAAAAACAAACCAGCTAAAGAAGCCACATTGCCTGTTCAAACAGAAATTGTGAACATATCGGTGAGAACTTTTGGAAGAAGATCATGGAAAGCCAAACGAGACAAAATGAAAGCAAAGGGGCTGAAGGAGAAGCTGCTTTGGAAACTAAATTGAATCAAACAAGAGAGTAGCTTAGACAAGAGCAAGAAAGGAACAAAAACGCAAAGGGACCTAAAGAGTCAAAGACTAACTCGGGAGGTTCAGTCTTGATGGACAAAATCTTTGAACCTTTGGATGCAATATTGAAAGCTTATGATGCTAGGTTAAAGACCAACCAAACCCAAGAGGATAGATGGCTGACATATCCTCATCCGAGGTATGAAAACGAGAGGTTGCAAATGTGTAAGGAGCTCATCTAGAAGGCCCAAGCTCTTATGGAACCACATGTTCCAGATGCTCCAAAAATGAAGGTTCTAATCCACAAACAAATCTAGGAATTGGAAAGTCATGGTATTGTAAATAGAGACCAGGAAGAGCTAGGAGTCGAGGCACCTTTAGATACAAGGGAAGTAGCCAATACCACAGATGGGGTGGGCTCACAAGCAGTGATGCCTATTCCGTAGGTAGAAGAACCGTGGCCACAATCTTATGGGAATCGATTAGAAACCAAAAAGATGGTAGTGCTACTTTACAGTCAGCACCTATCCTTGAAATAAGCATGGATCACGAATTTTACCCAGGGGATATAAGATCTTTATATGGGGATGTCGGGTCTATCGTATCTGAAGAGAGTAAACCACGCTCTCTACAGACATTGCCATCTTTCATAGGAGAACTGGAAACAAAATTAGAGATTAAAATGATACCTTCTCAGTGGAAAGCCACACCAAAAATGATGGATACAAAGAGATTTTATGAATTGATGTCTTCTCCTATACAATGCACACTTTATCTCTCAGAGCTACTAAAAATTAGACTGCATCTATGGGGCCAAATGGGCAAAAACTTGGAAAAGAGAATCCCTTCACATGACCAGCATGTGGACAAAAACATGGATGACACCTCGCCTAAGAAACCATAGACAAAGCCAGTACCAGTAAATAAGGTGGGTGACTACTGTGAAGGAGAAGAAAGAAACACCACCTTACCACTTGAGTACAAAAGCATAAAAATGGTTGCTATATTAGATAGTGGGACAGGAATTGCTATTGCACCAAAGAAATATGGAAAAAATGGGAAAAGCCTGCTCTTACAAAAACTCGAATGAAACTGCAATTAACGGATGGATACATGGAGAAACCGATAGGAATAACAGAACAAATCATTGTATCCTCGTGTGGCATAGAGTATGCGCACACCTTTGCCATAATAAATTTTGATGAGAGCAGCAACTTTGATATCATATTGGGCACACCATTCATGTGTCAGCTCAAAATGGTACAAGACTGGGGCTCTGACTATATCTACTTGAGACACAAAGAGGTCACAACAAAAATCAATGTCAAAGATCATAGTTATAGAGATGTAGAACGAATCCCGGGGGAAGACTTAAACTCCACAACTGATTTGGAAAGCAAAGTGCATATTTGGATGTACGGAGCTCCTGAGAGTGGAAGTCTTAGAAAGGAAGATTGCATCCTAGAGAGTTCAGTAGAAGATGAAGCTTATATTCCAGAACCATTTCCAGAGGATTTGTTTGAACCCTTTGGATGGGATCAAATACTGGTGACTCTTGATGTCTGTGTAAATGAGGTGACATACACCAAATTTTTTGATGAAGATGGTTATGATATAATTCTCTAATTCACAATAAAGGTGTTGAAGGAAGCTGTGAGGTCCCTACCCCGTCGTCTCAAACGACGGATCTGATTGTAAACCTGGTGGCCACTAGATCTACAACGGAGGCAAACAAAGTGGTTTATGGTTCATCTAGCGGACGATCTCTCATCTCAAAGTGAGTCGAGTTGGAGCCTACTAGCATCGAGATCTAGTTCCACCTCGCAGGGAAAGCGTGATTAACTTATCTAGCGATCCTAAGACCCACCTTCCAAGAGGAGAGAAGTCCCGAGTACCTTTTTCCCCATGTTTCAGAGACACGTACACTTGAGGCTTCGCCGTTCTTAGGGCAATGAGTAATACTAGCGTTGATTTATAACACTATGGGGACGGAGAGTTCCCGACCAATCGCGACCACCCTTCTCATAGGCATTGGCAACCCGAGCCAAGCCCCCACTTTCCACCCCATACTCACACTTCCTTTGTTACCTAATTACTACCACAATGGTTGTTCAACATATAAGTTCTTTGTTTATTTTTTGATTCACAAGTTCTTTAATACAGCCCTTCAACCAGTATTGCAAAGCGGCACCAAGACAGTAATTCTAGTAAAAATTCACTAAAAAACTCATTCATTTAAAGTTCCAATGCTCTGGAGGCACAAAATCCCCCAGCGAGTGTTTACTCCACTCGTTGTCGCCTAGTTGCCCATACAACTAGATTGTCCACCTCTTAATCAGCAGTCGTGGACTTCCACCGCTTAACCAGCAGTCATGGATATCCACAACTTAACCAACAGTCATGGATTCAAGAGCCCTTAACTAGGAACTCTAGCTCCTACGAATAACTTCGCGAGCTGGCTCTTGTGAGCAAGAGGGGGTTCGGACTAGATCAACATTGGAATTGAAAATGAACTAGCTGAGCTAAATTTTCCCTAGCAACCAATGTTTCCTACTTCAGACAGTATATTCCGAAAGCATTCTTCCTACTTGAATATAAAATACAATTAATTTAAATGCCGTGGTTTTCGTTGATTTCCAACATGTTGGAAAATGTGTTTTTCATCCTACCTTATCGAATGCAATGTTGCTTTAACAAACTTGAATTAAAACTTGACCTACCTCCACAATTTCCTCGTCATTGCTTCGTGAGATGGCCGGTACTTGGTCGACCATGGGAGCTTTTCCCTTTCCATTAGTGTCGCTTGTCCCCGCCTCGCGGTCGTGGGGACCACCGAAACGAGTTCTCTTTACTGGGGCCATTTTATACTCACTACTTAATTGAAAACTTGGAAAAAGATAGCTAACATTCGAGAGTAACATACAACCATGATGACGGATTAGTTTCAATAAGCAAATCCCCCTGTATGAGAGGTTAGACTTACTTCAAGACATAGAGAATCCCGATAGCACCATACTTGTTCTATGGGAATAGGCCCTAAGGTTAATTACTTGGCCTAGATAATTATGAAATTCAGATTTTTACTTAATCAATTCTACTAGAGATGAAATAGACGTGCTTAATCACTTCTTAATGCAAGTAGAGAATTGCAGATTTACTGTATGCATAGATGAGAGGATTTCTCCCTTCCTAATGATTAATGATGGATTAATTTCCCCTAATTAAATCCTAATCCATGAGGAATTGATTCTAATTTAATTATTTACACATTATGGATAATAGAATGCAATGGACCATTCCCACCTCAAAGCTGACTTGATTTTTAATCACAACGGTGACTAGTGGATGATTCCTTAAACATGCATTAAACTATGATTAAGAGTGACTAATTGCTTGCGTGATTACTAATTAGATTAAGATTTATGCAATAGATCATGAATACGAAGAATTAGAGAGTATCTAATGAGTATTTTGACTATGATTATGTATACTAGATGCGGAATCAAGAGGATATTAGAGAGGGAATTACAAAAAGCATGAATTAAATCGAAAATTACCGAGGTTACGGCTGAATTCCTCTCGAAATTCTGATGCAAGGGCCTCCTTGAGACGAGAAACGGGCAGCACCTTCCCTCCTAGCTCCTCTTCCAAAGACTATGTCTGCCGGCAACACCTCCTCAAGGTGTGTCTGTGTGTGTGTAGGAGTGTGTGTGTGTGTGTGTGTACTTAGTGTGTGTGTGAGCATGTATGTGTGCTTGTGTGTGCGTGTGAGCATGCTCTTATATAGGCTCACAAGCTGAAAAGTTCGAATTTGCCTGCTATATGCATATGGAGGAGTACTCACTTCATGCACGGCAACTCTAGTTGCATACTTACCAAGTGTCCCAACCTGCTCAAGAGCTCACTTAGTCTCTCTCTCTCTCTCTCTCTCTCTCTCTCTCTCTCTCTCTCTCTCTCTCTTGCATGGAAAGTAGCCCACGAGCCCTATGAGTCTGTGAGGGCACCCTCTTACTGCCAAACTCAGTCTGCAGTGGCCTGGAGCCAGTTCCCACACAACCCCTGAGTCCCGGTGCCTCCCCGCACAACTTTAGGAAAATTGAATTTTAACCTAAGACGGGCAATACGAATCAGAGTTTAATGCCAGAACTTGCTATACTAAGCTCTAACTAAGGTGTATTAACCTGGGTACCTGCCATATTTAGCAGCCCTCGACATCCGAAAATGCATTTTTTTCAAATTTGGGGTACGGGTGCAGTTCTTTGAGACGGTCAAAACTGACGGGTCGGGTGACCAAAACTTACTATTTTTGGAAAATTTCCACAAAAATTATTTTAATTCACTGTTGGAAGCTTTATGACATTCTAAACATCATGGCATTGACAGATTTTGGAAAACTGCTAAAAATAGTAACTTTTTCCATTATGATTGTTTCATGGTACAATGGTGTTCTTTTAGCTCGGGGTCGGAGACCTTACATCCTCCCCAACGTGAAAAATTTGAGATATCCTCATCTCAAGAATACATATGGATAAACTCTATGCTAACTATTTAAGTACATATATCCTTTGTCTAAAGTAAAGACATCCTTTGATAATAGAATAGTCTTTAGCTTTATGCGTCTTATTCTGCTGAACTTTGATGAGATCCTGGTGCTTGAATTATTGCTCACTAGGATTAGTAGTTGTAGCATATAGAGCTACTCTCTCATCAGCTTCGTCACCCACAATTGGTTGGCTCACTACGGCATTAGCGAAAGCTCCGCTTCCTTGTCCTATGTTTCCTCTTCCTCGGCCTCCTCTTCCGTTTGGTTGACCTCGCCCGTTGACATTCAGAGGTACATTATTAACACCGGATATTTGGGAAATCCTTTTTGGACATCGGCTTTTGTAATGTCCATACTCCTGGCACTCAAAGCATCTTATATTGGGAAACTCGATAACTGTCATAGTAGCTACTACCGGACGATGGTCATATGCAGGGTTGATTGGTCTGTTACTCCAGTTATCTGGCCTGGCCCTCTTTGACAAATAGTATTGACTATCTTGGGTAGGCCTCTTAATCTCTTTAGCTAACGGTTTGGCCCTCAGCAAGGCATCTTGCAGAGTTGCTGGCCTGAGAGCTTCTAGTCGGTTGTTCAAAGGGTTGATGAGTCCTTGGCAGAACCGTGCTACTTACTGTTCCAACGTCATCCTAGGAGCATATCTCCGAAGTGTGACGAACTTTGAGTAGTATTCTTCGACGGAAGAAGTCAGATGTCGAAGTGAGAAAAACTCATTCATCTTCAAGGCTTTGTGAGTGGGTGGTAAGTATCGCTCCATCACAGCAGCCTTGATATCTTCCCATGACTGGGAAGATCCCTTGATATCCATGTCCTTGCAATGTTTCTTCCACCATATCTTGGCATCACCAGACAAGCGGAACATCGCAAGCATGGTTTGATTCACTGGTTGGGTTCTCGCAGCTTCGAAATAGTTGTCCATAGCCTCCATCCATACTTCCGCATCTCTTTCCACATTTGCCCCCTCGCCCTTAAAGAGTGGAGGTTGGGCTTGCTTAAGAAGGAGCTTCTTTTCCTGCGTTGTCGAGTAGAGACCAGCAGGCGGTGCCTACATGGGTTACACGAGATTCTTGATACGATTACTTGGATTTCAAATAGACACGAGACCAAATAAAATTCAAGATCCCACTTTATCAAGAGACAGAGACTCAGAGACAAAAACACTTTATTGATGAAGATTTATTACAATTGAAACCCCTCAAGGTTTAGGATAACTCATGATCAATTTATTACATGGCTTTTGGAATGCTTATAAGATACGCCTAGAAGGTTGCGTTGTTAGGTTCACATGATACTCTACTTCATTTGTGAAGTAGTTCGTATACTCATCTTTGAGTGGATAGTAAACTATGGTGTCGAGTTGGGATAATTCTTTTGGTACTCCAAAAGTTCTAACTCTGTTTGCAGGGATTACATTAGTGACCTTCTCCAAAAGCCACTCGTTGAGGGTTTGATTGGTGCCATCAGAGACAGTCATGTCCGTACGTGCAGGCAGCAAGTAGAATATCTGCACCACTCTCAATTCTTCTCCCCAACGTATTTTCTTCAAATCGGCAGCCATGCATCCTAGCTTCCTAGCGTTGATGTAGTAAACCCCTCCTTCATGTGTCCAATCGAGCCCCCATCCTCTATCGATGCGAGTGGAGTGCGGTGTATGAACCTTCAACAACATTGAAATCTCGCCTGAATTGGTAAACTGGGGATTGTCGAGCTTGTTCGTAAATAAGCTCAAACACTTGGAACTTCCGATATTCTAGCACAGGGTCTTCCTGCAACACCAATGTAAGGAATTCGGATCAGCTACCTATATACCCTTAGTTCCTTTTAAATATTCAAACAATACGACTTTATTTCCCAGTCTAACCTAATCTTAGCTCTGATACCAGGTGTGAGATCCCCACCCCGACGTCTCAAACGACGGGTCTGATGGTAAACCTAGTGGCCACTAGATCTACAGCGGAGGCAAAAAAAGCGGTTTATGGTTCATCTAGCAGACGATCTCTCATAACAAAGCGAGTCGAGTTCGAGCCTACTAGCATTGAGATCTAGTTCCACCCCGCAGGGAAAGCGTGATTAACTTATCTAGCGATCCTAATACCCACCTTCCAAGAGGAGAGAAGTCCCGAGTGCCTTTTTCCCCATGTTTCAGAGGCACGTACACTTGACGCTTTGCCGCTCTTGGGGCAATGAGTAATACTAGCGTCGATTTATAACACTATGGGGACGGAGAGTTCCCGACCAATCGGGACCACCCTTCTCATAGGCATTGGCAACCCGAGCCAAGACCCCACTTTCCACCCCATACTCACACTTCCTTTGTTACCTAATTACTACCACAATGGTTGTTCAACATATAAGTTCTTTGTTTATTTTTCCGATTCACAAGTTCTTTAATATAGCCCTTCAACCTGTATTGCAAACCGGCACCAAGACAGTAATTCTAGTAAAAATTCACTCAAAAACTCATTCATTTAAAGTTCCAATGCTCTGGAGGCACAAAATCCCCCAGCGAGTGTTTACTTTACCCGTTGTCGCCTAGTTGCCCATACAACTAGGTTGTCCACCGCTTAACCAGCAGTCGTGGACTTCCACCGCTTAACGAACAGTCATGGATATCCACCGCTTAACCAGCAGTCGTGGATTCAAGAGCCCTTAACTAGGAACTCTAGCTCCTGCAAATAACTTCGCGAGTTGCCCCCTGTGATCAAGAGGGGGTTCGGACTAGATCAACATTGGAATTGAAAATGAACTAGCTGAGCTAAATTTTCCCTAACAACCAATCTTTCCTACTTCATACAATATATTTCGAAAGCATTCTTTCCTACTTGAATATAAAATACAATTAATTTAAATGCCGTGGTTTCCGTTGATTTCCAACATGTTGGGAAATGTGTTTTTCATCCTATCTGATCGAATGCAATGTTGCTTTAACAAACTTGAATTAAAACTTGACCTACCTCCACAATTTCCTCGTCATTGCTCCGTGAGATGGCCCGACCATGGGAGCTTTTCCCTTTCCATGAGTGTCGCTTGTCCTCGCCTCGCGGTCGTGGGAACCACCGAAGCGAGTTCTCTTTACTGGGGCCATTTTATACTCACTATTTGATTGACAACTTAGAAAAAGAGAGCTAACATTCGAGAGTAACATACAACCATGATGACGGATTAGTTTCAATAAGAAAATCCCCTTGTATGAGAGGTTAGACTTACTTCAAGACATAGAAAATCCCGATAGCACCATACTTGTTCTATGGGAATAGGCCCTAAGGTTAATTACTTGGCCTAGATAATTATGAAATTCAGATTTTTACTTAATCAATTCTACTAGAGATGAAATAGACGTGCTTAATCACTTCTTAATGCAAGTAGAGAATTGCAGATTTACTGTATGCATAGATGAGAGGATTTCTCCCTTCCTAATGATTAATGATGGATTAATTTCCCCTAATTAAATCCTAATCCATGAGCAATTGATTCTAATTTAATTATTTACACATTATGGAGTAATAGAATGCAATGGACCATTCCCACCTCAAAGCTGACTTGATTTTTAATCACAACGGTGATGACTAGTGGATGATTCCTTAAACATGCATTAAACTATGATTAAGAGTGACTAATTGCTTGCATGATTACTAATTAGATTAAGATTTATGCAATAGATCATGGATACGGAGAATTAGAGAGTATCTAATGAGTATTTTGACTATGATTATGCATACTAGATGCGGAATTAAGAAGATATTAGAGAGGGAATTACAAAAAGCATGAATTAAATCGAAAATTATCGAGGTTACGGCTGAATTCCTCTCGAAATTCTGATGCAAGGGCCTCCTTGAGATTAGAAACGGGCAGCACCTTCCCTCCTAGCTCCTCTTCCAAAGACTATGTCTGTCAGCATCACCTCCTCAAGGTGTGTGTGTGTGTGTAGGAGTGTGTGTGTGTACTTAGTGTGTGTGTGAGCATATATGTGTGTGAGCATGCTCTTATATAGGCTCACAAGCTGAAAAATTCGAATCTGCTTGCTATATGCATCTGGAGGAGTACTCACTTCATGCAAGGTAGCTCTAGTTGCATACTTACCAAGTGTCCCAACCTGCTCAAGAGCTCACTTACTCTCTCTCTCTCTCTCTCTCTCTCTCTCTCTCTCTCTCTCTCTCATGGAAAGTAGCCCACGATCCCTGTGAGTGTGTGAGGGCGCCCTCTTACTGCCAAACTCAGTCTGCAGAGGCTCGGAGCCAGTTCCCACACAGTCCCCAAGTCCCGGTGCCTCCCTGCACAACTTTAGGAAAATTTAATTTTAACCTAAGACGGGCAATACAAATTAGAATTTAATGCCGGAACTTGCTATACTAAGCTCTAACTAAGGTATATTAACCTTGGTACCTGCCATATTTAGCAGCCCTCGGCGTCCGAAAATGCATTTTTTTCAAACTTGGGGTACGGGTGCAGTTTTTCGAGACGGTCAAAACTGACGGGTCAGGTGACCAAAAACTTACTATTGTTAAAAAATTTCCACAAAAATTATTTTAATTCACTTTTGGGAGCTTTATGACATTCTAAACATCATGGCATCGAGACAGATTTTGGAAAACTACCAAAAATAGTAACTTTTTCCATTATTTGTTTCATGGTACAATGGTGTTCTTTTAGCTTGGGGTCGGAGACCTTACAAAAGCTAATGAAGTTTTTGAGTGTGAAAGCAAAAATGGTGAGACAGATAGCTACATCATGGAGCATGAGGCAAAAGTGAAAACAAAGGAAGCAGAGGAACCACAAGAATATGTCATCATTGACATACCTGAAGAATTACCAGAGCTGTTTCAAAAAATCCGACTCCAGAAAAAGTACAAATGAAAGCAGATGAAGGAGAAAATTTTCTAAGTTCAACGGCGAATCTTCAACAAATGCAAGATCAAGAGAAGAATAGGGACAAGGAAGAAGATTGAATGTCTCCTATGATAATCAAATTTAGCATATGCAAAGAAACATGTCTCAAAATCACATGTTCAGCTGTGATAGATCCAAAAGCGACAAAGAATCTGATGACTTATGGAACATAGATCATGATGGAAAAGCCGCCAATCACCGAGCTAGAGGACATTGTGTACACAAGTTCAAAAATGCCGATTTCTAGCTTTGGAGTGGCAGAAGCTGTACTCAAGTTGAGTACTGGGGAGTACAAGGATATTTTATACATAATTGAATCCCATCATATCAAGGAGAGTCTGGTCCTGATAGAAAGATGGAGGAACATCTTCTTTCGACAACAATCAAAAGCTTCAACAACAACAACAACGATAAGACTCCATGAAGCTTCTCAAATACATGCGGAGAAGAAATCGCCAACCATCACGGAAAAAGGTAAAGCAAAGGTAAAGACTGAAGTGTATCAACCTCTCAAGACGACTTTACCTTCAACACACCTACATCAAACTTCCAATGAAGCTTTTACATCAACTGCCAAACCATCAACAATGCAATGGAAACCGAAACAAAAAGTCTATCAACCAAAGTTTCCATCACAAAAAAGCATAAAGAAGAAGCCAAATGGAATAAACCAAGTGTTGGTATCCAAAGAGCACATCAAAGTCAAAGACCCAGTTTGGATATATGAAGCACGGGTTTAACCACAACAACAAAAGGTAACAGAGTGGGTAGCATCAAAGGAGTCAATCACTGCTCAGGGCTACTTCCAAGGAAACACTAATGTTTGGGCCAAAAAGCCGAAACTAATAGCCTGGATCTACTCACCTCATGAAAGAAGTTCTACAAGGAGCAAACCGAGCTATCAACGAAAGACAAACAACTCAAATAGGAGAAAGAAAAACCATAAAAAGCAGAAGAAAAGTCCTTCCAAGCAAGAAATGTGACAAGTATGGGTGCCAAAGTCAGACCTTAGCGAAGCTACCCAACACAAACAGATGAATCAGTGGATGATTCCAGTTAAGTTACTCGAAGCACAAGGATTTTATGAAGGTAACACTCAAATATTGTTACCAAAAGTTGTAGCCCAATCTGGAACAACCAAGAGAAAGCAAGAAGCAGAAGGCTCCACCCAAAGGCACACAATCAACAGGAAGAGCCAACATTCAGTCACCACTAATAGTGCTAAGAACTCTAGATGGATACCTCATCTTCAGCTACAAAAGCAAGGCTTTTACAACAAAAATCATCAGGTTTGGATTCCGAAGCCTAGTGTCCATCAAATCATAGAAGAAGATAAAATGTCAAAGACAGTCACACAAGGACAAAAAACAAGGTGGGTTCCAAAATCGCTTGTGGAAACTCAATCACAGAGAGCCCACACATCTCGACAACCGCTTCTCATGCAAGATAAAGCAAAGGCTATATTAATCACTACAAGAGCTGAAGGACATGTTTCACAAATCAGTGTGAACATACAATAAGCAAGTCAAGAGGAGCCAAAGTATGCCAGTCTAATCGAAAAAATGGTGGCATCCAAAGACCAACACAATGGAAGAGGCCTAAATTTCTAGAACTTATGGAATTGGGTTTCTGTCCTTGAACAGGTAAGTCAAAGTCGCCATTTAAAAAACATGGCATAAAAGTCAGAATCGGGCAACAAAGCCACTAAATGAGCAAGACGCTAGTCCCAAACCTTTATGTAATATTCTCTCTGGTCTAAGCGTCTTAGTTATTCTAGGTACTCCTCAAGCTGGAAGAGTTCAGCATAATTATGTTGTGTCGCTCATGCTGGTATAGGTGAGCATAAGAGTCAAAGTCATTGTAGTATAGTGGTAAGTGAAGGAGCAAGTCCAAAAGACACTCACGCACTCAACACAGTGAGGAATGAGTGGAGAAGCTTCTACATCAAAAACCCTTCTTGGAAATGTGGAAGCTATTGAGCCATCCTTTGATGTCACATGTGCTACATTTGTTCCTTGAAGCACCCATCAACTCCATCTCTTACACTACATGCTTTTGTTCAACAAATCTCTCATATGCATATAGAGTGTCCCATAATTGATACTTGAATTAGGCACTCTTTCTTTGTTTCTCCCAAGCACTCACCTTGCATGACAGGTATATCAAGTCCAAATGCTCAACTCCAATAAGAGTGTATACCAAAGGCACTTTTTTCCCACCGGGTAATTCCCTTTGGTCATCTAGGTGTTAGACCCTAATCTAGAATCTCATCATCTTCTTGTATATATTCCTTCTACATCAGCAATAAAGAAATGGCTACCCAAATCAATCGACAATGATTTGGAGCAAACACTACAGGTCTTCATATGCTTATTAAGAGCATCTTTTCTCTTCAAGGAAGACAACAAAGCTGCAACCAAAAATGGCAAGTTAAAGAATGGCATACAATGACAAGCAATGATAAATTTTGCAAAAGACTCATAAAAAACAATCAAAAGTAGCTCACACAGTCCTTCAACATTGGTGACCTGTTTGCAGACAACTCAAATTACAGTGGACATGGAAAGCATACCCCTCATAAAGTCCACGCCACAAAGAGGATATAAACTCAAAAACATTAAAATCCTTCAGAAAAGACTGCACAATGAGAAGACTATAGGACGAAATTTCTGGATAGTTCTGTTGTAGTTTCAGGTCTTTTTCATAATGGATCGTGATTTTGGTACCTTGTCGGATTGCAACCAGACTTGGTAGGATAGTGCCCCTAGGTTTCCTAGACCTCATCCTAAAGTTTTGTTGCATTTCGAGTCCATTCGAGTGTCGAAATGGCGTGATGACTAGAGTTGTGAGAAAGGGCATAGGTAGATTTTCCTAATCATTGAGTGCTGGTTTGCTTGTCGAGTTGTTGTGTTTGCTTGTTAAGGTTCACTTCGTGATATTGATGATCTCATAGAGTCTCCATGCCCCATCCGAGTCACTTTCCCTGAGTATTGACATTATGTTAGTGCCAGAAAGCTATGCTGCAGACGTCTGTCGCGGCAACCCGCTAACATGAGGCTTCATGTCCAAAGCTATGCCGACAAAGAAGACTTCTTTATCTCTCCTCTCCAACATGAGGATGCTATCCTAGGGGCACCATGATTCAACCGCATGGCTGCCAACATGAAGTTCCCTCAAAGGAGAATTTACTTCACCTTATAGGGGAAAGAATATGTATATAGATGCTAGTGAGTTTGGTTGTACTATACCATCTGTAAATCCTATTGCTCTTGATAAACCAATGAAGAGCTCAGTTTTTGCGTACATGATTTTTGTCAAAGAGTCCCTAAAAGGTCCTAATGTTTCATCAAATGTAAATGGTAGGAATCAAGAAGAGTTAGACTTGTCTAAGTTTTTAAAAGGATTCCAAGATGTGTTCATCGATGATATCCCTATGGACTTACCTCCAAAATGAGGGGATGATGACCATTGAAATTGAGCTTCTACCAGGAAGCTCAACCCTCTAACAAGCCTCCTTATTGACTTTCCCAAGCTCAATAAGAGGAGATCATTAGGCAAGTACAAGAATTGGTAGACAAAGGGATGGTGAGGCCTAGCTCCTCTCCCTTTTGTTCTCCAATCCTTTTAGTGCAAAAGAAAGATGGTACATACTGCATGTGTGTGGACTATCACGCACTAAACCATATCACTATCAAAAACAAATTTCTTGTACCTCGGGTAGAAGATATGTTTGATAAGCTACAAGGCTCTACCTACTTCAATAGGATTGACCTTAAAAGTGGCTACGATCAAATAAGGGTAGTGAATGAAGATATTCTAAAGACCGGTTTCGTATAACGTTTGGCCTTTATGAATATCTAGTCATGCCTTTTGGCTTGACTAATACACCAGCCACGTTCAATCGATTAATGGAGAAAATTTTCAGACCCTACCGCAAATTCATTGGAGTGTTCTTTGATGATATTATCATCTACTCCAAGTCTTTGGCGGAACACAAGCAATATCTCCAAGTGATTTTTCAAGCATTGAGGGAGAACAAGCTTTTTCTAAATCAAAAGAAAAGCGATTTTTTTCCTCAAGAGATTCAATACTTAGGTCATATTATCTCTTAAGATGGTATCCGTATGGATCCATCAAAGTTGGAGGTAATAAAAGCATGGCCTAATCCAAGAAATCGACATGAGCGAAGAAGATTTATTGGTATGTGTGCATACTATAGACACTTTATAGCAAAATTCTCTCAAATAGCAGGACCATTACATGACTTAACAAAGAAGGACGTTAAGTATTCATGGACTGTTAAGGAGCAAAATGCTTTTGACAAGCTCAAAGAGAAGCTTACCTCCTAACCAGTCCTTATGCTTCCGAATCTCTCAAAGCCATTTGAGGTCCAGTGTGATGCTTGTGGTGATTGCCTTGGAACAGTCTTGCTTCAAAAAGGGTATGCCATGGCATATGAGATCCGAAGGCTCAATACGGATGGACATGTCTTAGGCATTTATGAGAAAGAGCTTTTAGCTGTTCTAATGCCTGGAAGCACTATCTATTGGGGACTCCATTCATTTTACGAACAGAACATCAAAGTCTCAAGTACTTCATGACGCAAACAAAGATTTTTGACAAACAAATAAGGTGGACAAATTTATTTTTGCAAATTTATTTTCATATTGCTCACATTACTGGTAAGCACAATCAAGTGGCCGATGCACTTTCACAACGACCAAAATTTAATGTTGTTTCTATAGCAACTCACAATGATCTATCTTCTATGATAGATGAGTATGCTACTAACCCTGACTTTAAAGACATAATGTCCGCCCTTGCTTTGCGGAAGAAAGAGGAACCATTTACCTTGCAAGATGGTTATCTTCTCCATGGAAATAGGCTATGTGTTACCCACTCCCTTCGTGAGAAAGTCATGTATGAATCCCATGCTCCTCCCTATGCGGGGCATAGAGGCATTCAACCTACTCTTTGAGGAGTAGAGATGTACTTTTATTGGCCTACCATGAAAGTGGACATACAAGAGTATGTTTCAAATGTGTGGTATGCCAGAAGACTAAGTATGATACAATGGCAGGATTACTCCAGCCATTGCTAATTCCTAATTCACCATGGGAGAGTATAACCATGGATTTTATCTTTGGATTACCCAAGTCTATCCATGGGAATATGAGAATATGGACAATGGTTGACAGGTTTAGCAAGCAAGCACACTTTATTCCTGTCAAAAAGACTATTAAGGCACACCAAATGGAAACTCTCTTCATATCCTAGATTTTCAAACATCATGGATTGCCAACATCCATCGTATCAGATAGAGATCCTAGAATGATTAGTAATTTTTGGAAAGGTCTCTTTGAAAATCTAAGTATAATATTGAATTTCTCTTCGGTCTATCACCCACAAACGGATGGCCAAAGTGAGATAGCCAATCTTACGATTCCTGATATACTAAAGACCTATGTTACAGAAGTAGATCAACGCTTACAATGGAAAAAGTACTTACCTCTTGTAGAGTATGCATACATTAATACTATCCATACTTCTACAAGAAAAGCACCTTTTGAAATCATAGGGGGAAGATCTAAAAGTCCCTTGCTACTTAAAGTACATGGGAAGATCTTCGCTGCCGATGAGTATAGCCGCGACATGCAAGAATCTTTTCAAATTTATATTTATCTCTCAACAAAGGCAAAAATTTAATTTTGATGATAAGCACAGAAGGGCCTTAACGTTCAAAGAAAATGATTGGGTCTTACTTAAATTTCCCAAGGCTCGATCGAGGCAAATGACGGGCAAAAATCCTACGGACCATCAAAAGTATTATGCTAAACTAGAAAAAAGATACTATGGTCCTTTTAAAATTATGAAGCCAATCAATGAGGTGACTTATCGACTCAAGTTTCCCAACCATTTGCTCATACACAATGCTTTTCATGTGAGCCTACTTAAGCCCTACAAAGGAGATCCACCAAGTGAACCAATTATTGAAGATCCTCCCAAAATCGAAGACCAAGAAGAGGTGCTACAACTTGAAGCTATCCTTGGGCATCAAGACAAGGTACTATGACATGGTAAGATTATCCGACAATATCTTATTAAGTTCAAAAATTATCCTTTTGAAGATGCTAGATGGATACGAGGAATCCAGCTTAAGGATAGTATGAACCTTGCCAATTCTTACAATGCTACATTAGAGTAAGAAAATGTACATGTTTCTTTTAAATGATCAATGTTTTTATCTTATAAGACTAATTCTCTTTTTATTGTGCACAAATTTAAGTAGTATACATACTTAGAATCATGTTTGTGATGACAACGTCTCTCAAACACCAAATAGAATTTGTCACTCAATTTGGGAGAATGAAATGGACTAAAGAGCAGACATGCTTGCGGCAGCTATGTCTCCCAAGGACCAAATGGATTAGTCATCCATCTTGGAATGATGTCGTAGGGTAAAAAGGGATCCTCTACCCACTAAGAAAAATTGACTAATGACTAAGGCTTTATCTCTTCTACCTCATAGTCGAGGATACTATGATTTCAAGAGAGAGGTAATTTCATAAATTCTAATATCTAACCAACCCATATGATTTTCTCATATTAAACTGATCATTTAGTGTGGGATAATAAATGGGAACAAGGGTTAGAATATAGACATGTGCTTACAGATCTATCTCAACACAGGGCCAATGGTAAAGGGGTCCAAATGAGAGATGGTCTGTCAAAGAGCAAGGCTAGTTGATGGAGCTTAAAAGACCTTAAGGTTAGCTTCATTAAAGGCCTCCAATGGTTAGTGCTAAAAGTCCTTTGACCTTTTCCAAGCTAGGGTTGATCTTGAGGTGGGAACCCAACCTAAGCTTGAGGTGCTTGTCGTGCTTTTGTTGACTAAGGTGCTTGTCGTGCTTGATGACTAATGTGCTTGAGGTGCTTGTCATGCTTGATGACTAAGGCGCATGAGGTGCTTGTCCTCCTTGACAAGGAAGGTGCTTGAGAAGCCTCCCATGCATGGGGGGTAAGGTGCTTGAGTCAAAAACAGACCGTACAAAGGAGGGGGAAAGCCCCAAAGTTAGGGGAATCTTTGACTTAATCTCCCACTGACCCAAAGGGCACCCCCTTTTCACAAGGGGCACATTGACACATGTTAGACTCTTCCTATGCTTAGCTAGATGGTGTGCTTGAATTCTATTGGCTGGGCTAAAGAGGGGTGCAATGAGCTTCTAGTTCCATTCAACAAATATCTAGATATTTTTAGGCTCTCTCTCTCTCTCTCTCTCAAAGGGGTAAGGAGGACAAAGACTACCCCTGTGCTTGAAATGCATGGGGCATGTGATTGGCTAGGGGGAGAGGGGTCCAACGAGCTTTAGGCTTGAGCAAAAAGGGGGGCTCTCCCAAAGCAAGAAAGGGGCATGCTTGGGGGGTATACACCTCTCACACACTCATTCTTTTCAAGTATTATCACTTGGTGAAAGTAGAGGAACTCCATCTCCTTCTCCAAGCTTGTTGAGAAGTTGAGAGCCTACACCAATACTCTTGGCTATGGAATACAAATCCAACCAAGAGCCATGCTTCAACGCTTAATCTTGATATCTTATCCACCTTCATTACTATGCTATTATGTATGCTAACAAGAAGAGTGATGATAAGTGAGGAACTGTTTGTTTCTCCTATGGAATGTTTCTTCTTCCTCTTCCCTACCCTCATTCCCCGCTAGCTCTCTCCACCTTCGAAGGTGTTTGAGGCCTTGGGACTGAGGCTTGGGATAGTTAATGCTTTCTACAAAGTTTATGTTATGCTCATCATGCATGAAGCTTTCCATCTTAATCATCACCTAGGTCACAAGGAACACAAAGTTTGTATTGTACCAAGTATCTCTTGATGGGAGAAACTATAATACAAATGCCTATTGGAGGGGGGACCGGCTCTGCATAAATCCGATCCTCAATGGTTGTCATGTTCTCTAAACTCTCTCTCTCTCTTGCAAAAGTATTGTTCATGCCAAGTTTACTAAGTACCATGTTTATGTTGCTACCATCAATTAAGTTCACCCGCTATGCTCACAAAGTAATGTCACAAAAGTGCTTTATCTAATTTCCTAATTCCGCTACCCTCAAAGTTCATGGGCCATTTCCATTACAGATTCTCTAGGTACTGTTGCCTTTGACATGTTGCTCTCTCTCAATCTAGTGGCATCGCATTTAGGACTATCTCTTATAGGAAATATATTCATCAATGCCAACATTCGTACGATCTTTTTTGTGCCATATTTTCTACATAGTTCCTTTGGTCTCATTGCCTTCTTCCAACTTTTGGTGTTATTTGTTTTTACTTGGATTCTTCTATTGGGTCCCTGGATTTTTAATGTTTGGCTTGCATAATCATGAATGGATCTAGCAATTCGAATCCAAGGCTGTCCCAATAGAATATTGTAAGCTCCTTGTACACTAAGCTGAATTGCTCGTTATAGGGTGTATGCATAGTGCACTTCAATTGGGCATATTATACAACACTTCAAATTAAACGGACGTATTATACGATGCCATATCAGCAAAAAAACCGTCTCGTATAATTTCCTAACAATTTGATCAAACTAGAGTTTGATTTAAGTAAAAAATGAAAAGTTAAAAATAAAAGCTCTTCAGTTTGAAGTCTGATAGATAGAAATATTGCAGTGGTGGATAGAAAATTTGGTTGATAGAGCGATGTGTAGAGTTTCATTCACACTTGGAAGTAAGTTAGATAGACTAAATTTAGTGATTGCTTACCATGTATATAATAAATTTACACTTGGAAGTGATTTAAATTAACGTAAACTAGTAGTTACTTCTTTGTGTAGAATCATGCTCACATTGGAGGTGATTTAGGATGGCTGAATAGTAATTCTCTTGCCTTGTGTAGAGTTTCACCACATTTTTTGTCCAAGAATATTTTGACACAAATCTTTGCATTGCTTGTAGCTCAACAACTCTCCATCATGGTATATCGCAAACCTTTTAGATCACCTTTAGCAACCGAAATCTCCCCCTCTTTGAAGATCTATTGTACTAGTTCATGGTTAAGATTGGGATCTTGACGTGCATTCTGATCGTGCTGAGGTGGTATGTCATCATCTAAAGTATGTTTTCCATCTGTACATAGAAAAAGAACACATGTTAGCGACATAAAATGTGAATGCTCTTTAAACCTTGAAAATTTTCAAAAACTGTTTCATAAACATTTTTAAAAGTGAACTTGAAATAATTTAAAGCTTGTGCTTGAAATGTTTTAAAGTCCCAACTTGAAAAGGCATAACACAACTGCAACAATGGCACAAAACTTATGATTCACTCATTATTCAATCATTGATTGGCCATAGGCCCAAGTAAGTTACAATATTGTAGCTAGAATTATGGGCTCCATTCATACAAAACAATAAATCCCACGCCTTAGGCCTATTTAAGCGATTCCATTCTTTTCCTTGGGTAATATGTTGCAAGACATTGCACCAAAAAGCTTGTTTTCCACATTCAGAAGGCTGTGGGATACACAAAATCAAGCGTTTAAGAATTCAATAGAGGCTACATACATCAAAGGATTTAGTGAAGGGAGGGGGTTGTGCTTATGCTTTCAGGAGCTATCCATGGATAATCTATCTCTTTTTGTGCTCTCGCTTCTAGAGATAGCTGTAACAAGTGAGGAAATATCTCCTTGGTGTTTGAGAAAATGTTTGATCCCCAATCAACAATGCTAGCATATACACCTTTTGTGCCAAAGTGACTTCATGCTATGGCATACAAGGCCTTTAGCAAGGATCATACCTCGATTCTGAACAATCATGGTAGTGCCTTCTTTTAGTGCCATATGTATAGGCAATTTGTAGTGTGGAATGAGCTTGTAGATCTTGGCCATGTACACTGCATCCTTAAATTTTTTATGTATCACTCTCACCTAGTTCACAACAATGAAATGGCTTTCACCAAGCTGGGGGAACTAAAGGGGAAAATTTGAAATTTCACCAAGCAAGTTAAGGGAGGGGGTTAGGCTTTTATCCAAAGCAATAACCTCTATGATAGAGGGACATGTAGATGGTGTGACTGATGCTAGAATTTGGTCTACATGTTTAACAATTACTTCATGAGCAATGTGTACTTTCTCTTCAATCCTTGGATGTTTGGAGGAGTCTTCCCGTCTCTTTTTCCCTTGGGCTCTGAATGTAGCTGTGAAATAGGCTGCATTCAATCTAGAATCCCTAGAGTATTTTTGTTCTAAAGATTTTGATGCTCTCAAATGTCTTGACAATCTGTCCTAAGAGCTGCTTGATTGCTATATGCATGACTCCATTTGTCAGCATGATTAGGTCATATGATGTTGAAGAAAATGAGGCTTCTAGCTTGCTAAAATAGTGTCTCACACCCTCTTAAAAGAAACCCTCAAATTTTGATCCAGACAGATTCATTTCTTGTCATATATGATCCTCTGTAGCATGATATAGGTAGAGTAAAAGAGCATCAATGGAAACTTTACAATGAGCGCATGATATCTTTGTCTTTACCATGACTAGAATTTTAAAAATATATGAAATTAAAATTAGAGAAGCAAATCTTAATGTTAATACATGAAATGTCATAATAACTACTAGTGAAAAACAAAAATTGATAACATCAAACATAAAGATAGAATGATTTAAATTGGTGCAAGTAATTTAGAATGACAAACTTAACACATAAGTAACCATAGTCAAGAACAAGGTGTTTATTAAAACCACAATCCTCTCCGTAGTGAGATGCAGTGGTTTGCACAACACATATACACTTATTTAGACTCTAAAGTAAAGTGTGTGACCTTGTCCAAAATGATCGATCACAAACTTGATAAAAAATAGAAGATGTACATAATTGGTGCATTTGTCAATTGTGCACATGCATCATAATTGAAAATGCACACAAATCTTCTTAAAGTGCTGCGCAAGTCGTTATGCAACCCTTCATAAGTAGGTTTGTATGTGCGTTTAAATATGAAAAATGTGCAAAGTGTGTACATCTTTATTCCTCATCAAGTTTGTAATGAATTGTTTTGGATGAGTGATCAATTACTTCAATGCAGATAAGTGTGTATTGCTCCTGAAGCCCTCTATGCAGTGCAATGCAATGGTCTACATAGTCAAAGACAACGTGTTTTTTAAATCTCCTCCCAACAATGCAACATGGCGGTTTGCACAGTCAAGGACAATGCGTTTTCTTCTGTAAACTTTGAAGTAAAGCCACTTCTTCAAAACAAACGATTATGAGGTTGCACAATTGGCTATGCAACCCTTTAGGTAGATGAGAGTGCATAAACATGGTAGATATGATGATAGTACACCTCTTATATTTCTTATTAAGTTTGCAATGAGCTGTATTGAACAAGTGATCAATTGCTTCAAAGTAGATGAGTGTATCATTCCTTAAGCTCTATCGAAAGTGTGAAGCAATGGTCTGCACAACCAAAGACATAGCAATGATTTGAACCTAAACCCTCCTTGCGATGCAACATGATGGTCTGCACAACTAGAGGCAAGGAATCTGACACTCCGTAAACTCTCCCTGTAGTGTGACACGATGGTCTCCACACCCAGGGAAAAAGTAATTAGTTTTCCAACCCCCCTTTAGTGTGATGCAAAGGTCTACACATACCTAAGCTATAAACCCTCCCTGCAGTGTGAGGTTGTGGTCTACATAGTCAAGGACATAGTGCTAACTTGCAGACCCCAAAGTGTGATACTATGCTCTAAAACAATAGAGTAAGCAAAATAAAAAGGTAATTGTAAACAATAAAAAAATATAAAATTTTTATCGATCACCTCAAATAGAAGAGGAGGCATCTGTCAGGCTGATAAATTGTAAGATCTCTGACCCCGACCAAAACGAGCACCATTGTACCATGGAATAAACATAATGGAAAAAGTTACTATTTTTAGTTTCTAAATTCTGTCGGTGCCATGATGTTTAGAATATTATAAAGCTTCCAAAAGTGAATTAAAATAATTTTTGTAGAAAATTTCCAAAAATAGTAAGTTTTTGGTCACCTGACCCGTCTAGTTTTAATCGTCTTGAAAAACTGCACCCGTAACCCAAATTTGAAAAAATGCATTTTTGGACATTGAGGGCTGCTAAATATGGCAGGTACTCGGACAGGTACACCTTAGCTAGAGCTTAGTATAGCAATTTACGACATTAAATTCCGATTCGTATCGCCTGTTTTCGGCTGTGTAGGGAGGCACCGGGGCTCGAGGCTGTGCGGGAACCGGCCCCTGGGCACTGGGAGCCCAATCTGGCAGCAAGGGGGAGCCCTCACACACAAGAGGGTCTTGTGGGATGATCCCCATGCAAGAGAGAGAGAGAGAGAGCATGTGAGTTAAACCAAGCAAATTGGACACTTGGTAAGCATGCAACTAAGTTTCCTTGCATGAGGTGAGTACTCCCTCAGATGTATTTAGCAGCCTGGTTCGAATTTCAGCTTGGGAGAGCCTATATAAGAGTGTGCTTACACACACTAAGTACACACACACACACACACACACACACACACACACACACACACACACACACACACACACACACACACACACACACACACATATGCTCACACACACACTAAGTACACACACACACTCCTATACACACACATACCTTGGGGAGGTGCTGTTGACAGATATAGCCTTTGAAAGAAGAGATAAAGAGGAAAGTGCTGCCAGTTTCTCGTCTCAAGGAGTCCATTGCATCAGAATTTCGAGAGGACTTCAGCCTAATCTCGGTAATATCCAATTTAATTCATGCTTGTTGCAATTCTCTCCAATATTCTCTTAATCCTGCATCTATTGTGCATAACCCTAGCTAAATTACTCAATGGATACTCTTTAATTCTCTGTATCATTGATCTATTGCATAATCTTAATCTAATTAGTAATTATGCAAGCAGTTAGTCTCTCTTAATCATAGATTAAGAAATGCATGATCAACCGCTAGTCACCATTGTAATTAAGAACAAGTCGGCATTGAGGTAGAGAGGGCCAAACTGCTTCTATTGCCACACAATGTTTAAACAACTAAATTAGAATCAATTAGCTCATAGATTAGGATGTAATTAGTGAAATTAATCCATCATTAATCACTAGGAAGGGAGAAACCCTCTCACCTATGCATACGGCAAATCTGCAAACCTCTACTTGCATTAGGAAGTGATTAAGCATGCCGAATTCATCTCTAGTAAATAGATTGAAAAGAAACCTAAAATTCTTAACTATCTAGGCCAAATAATTAACCTTAGGGCCTATTCCCATAGAACAAGTATGGTGCTATCGGGATTCTCTATGTCTTGAAGTAAGTCTAACCTCTCGTACACGGGGATTTGCTTATTGAAACTAATCCGTCATCATGGTTGTATGTTACTCTTGAATGTTAGCTCTCTTTTTCCAAGTTGTCAATTAAGTAGTGAGTATAAAATGGCCCCGGTAAAGAGAACTCGTTTCGGTGGTTCCCACAACCACGAGGCGGGGACAAGCAACACGAATGGGAAAGGGAAAGCTCCCATGGTCGACCAAGTACCGGCCAACTCACAGAGCAATGACGAGGAAATTGAGGAGGTAGGTCACATTTTAATTCAAGTTTGTTTAATTTAACATTGCATACGATAAGTTAGGAAAGAACATATCCCTAAACATGTTGAAGAAGTCCAACGAAAACCTCGGCATTTGAATTGAAATGTATATTAAATTCTAAGTAGGAAAGAATGGTTGTTGGATATACTGTTTGACATAGGAAAGAATGTCTGCTAAGGAAAATTTAGCTCGGCCTGTTCATTTCTATTTTCAATGTTGAAACTAGTCCTGATCCCCCTACTGATCATAGGGGGTGGCTCGTGATGATTTTGCAGTAGCTAGAGTAACTAGCTTAGGGCCTCTATCCAAGACTTGCGTAGGCTTTGCGGTGGATACCCACGTCTTGCGTTCTATGCGGTGGGAATGTCCATGTCGTGCGTTCTATGCGGTGGACATACCTAGTTGTATGCGCAGCTAGGTGACAACGGGAGGAGTAAACACTCCCTGGAGGGGGGATGTTGTACCTCCAGAACATTGGGATTTTAATGAATAAGTTTTGAGTAAAATTTTTACTAGAGTTACTGTCTAAGTGCCGCTTTGCAATACTGGTTGAAGGGTTGTATTAAGGAACTTGGGAACTGGAACTTAATCAATGAACTTATGTGTTGAACAACCATGTCTGGTAGTAATTAGGTAACAAAGGAAGTGTGAGTATGGGGTGGAAAGTGGGGGCTTAGCTCGGGTTTCCAATCCCTATGGGAACTCTCCGTCCCCATAGTGTTATGAATCGACGCTAGTATTACTCGTTGCCCGAAGAGCGACGAAGCCTAAAGTGTACGTGCCACTACTATATCTCCCATCTCAAAAGCTTGAATGCCCAACTTGGTGGCCAACTCCATTGATATGAAGTTAAGAGTAGAGCCAGGGTCAAACAAGATGAAGGCATCATGCTCTCTTACCTTTCCCCAAGCATAGGAAAGTGACGATCCTTTGCAATGAGCATCCACTTTTGGAGCTTCGATGGTGGAAGCCCTAGGAGTCTCATTGCGAGTATTCTTCTTGCGGCAAGAACGATAGCCATGTCCTTGCTCCCCACACTTGAAACACTTATGGTCCTTGCGAAAAGCTTCAAGCTCTTCAGGAGAGAGTTTGTTTTTACCTTTGTAAACTCCCTTCTCCTTGGACCGATTGTTGTTGTTGTTGGAATTGACTTGGGAAGTATTTTGAACATTAGTTTTCCCCTTTGCATCATTTTTGTCTTTGTTTTCCATGGGCTTGACATTACATCTAGCCCCTTGATGGAAATTGATGCATGAAGCAACCATTGTGTGATAGATTACTACGCTAATAGTACCAGGCCGTTGAGAGTTGAAGTATTCGGCCATCTCTTCAGGTAATCCTGCACAGAATTGCTGCCTTTGCTCGGCAAAGTCTATCTTTTGAAAGACAATAGCCTTGAGATGTAAATCCCAAAACTTGTCTACATATTTGTGGATAGACTCATGGAGAGGAGCTTCAAGCTGCGCCATTCGGTAAGCACTTTGTCCTTTGCATCGCTTGCAAGGAACTGCTTCATGATGGAAACTCATAGAGTTTTCCATGTCTTTGGGGCTTCACCATTGCCACGAAGGTTAGCCCACCATTGACGAGCTGATTTTTGGAAGTGCATAGCTACATGGCGTAGCTTGGAGGACTCTGTGAAGCCCTCATCTCCAAAGGCCGCATCAAATTGCTGGATGAAGGCCAACACTTTGTTGGTAGCACCGAAGGTGCCATCATAGGTGAGAAAAGAGATACTCTTTCCTCCCTCCTTGAACTTCTTTAGCTTTTGTGACCTTCGCCATGCAGGAAATGATTTGCAATGTCCTCCCCTCTTGTATTCTCTAGGAGAATAACCATAACTTTCTTCAGAAGAGGAGGAAGGTGAAGAAGAAGGAGAAGAGGGTGACCTCTTCCTAGACCTTTTCTTCCTTTGTTTCCTCTCTTGCCTTTCAGAGTGATGAGGAGAAGGACTATGTGTTGATCTTTTCCTCTTGGGAGGAGTGGGCGATCGTCTAGACCGCCGTCTTTGTGGAGCCACATCTTCAGAGGAACTTAAACTTTCATTGCTTTCTTGGTCTTTGGATTCCTCCTCTCGAATGGGAGAGAGTCTTCTTTTGGGGGTCTCTTCAAGAGGCCTCCTAAGCTCTCTCTCCTCTTGGAGAGGAAGGGAAATTCCATAAGCACGAAGTTGTTGAGTAACTTCGGCTTGCAAAGAAGGGTTGCCCATAGCTTGCTGCAACCTAGTAACGAGATAATTCACAAACATGGGAGCATCATCATTAGCACCTTCATGTGCAAAATCAAAGCTATCAATGTTCATTCTACTCTCTTGATTATTATCAGCCATGTTAACAAAATTTATGTATGTACTTAGTGTATGCTTTGGCAATTCAAAACCTTAGTTGCCACTCCTCTTAGCCTTTGAAAATCGGCTCTTAAGTATCTACGCCCACGGCTCGAAGTGGTTAATTATAGAGAGTAGAGGAGTAGGTCTAACATAGCAGAGTTGCCAAGGGCTAGCTCCTTTCGGACTTCTTATGGATCAATAATGGTAAAGCCGTAGGCAAGTCTAAAAAGACTCCATTATTAAGTCCAAAGCTCCCGAGGTGTGCACCATCCCCCACATAGTGGGCTCAACAAAACCGATATTAGATCCCAGTTCCACATACCCTAATATAATTAACAACATCAACCATTTATAGGCTACTTAAGGACCTCTCTTCTTAAGCAAGAAAAGAGAAACCAAATGCTCTGATACCAATGTAATGGAATTGGCCTATTTAATTTGAGAGTAGCGGAAATTAAAGAGAGTACTTTTGAGAAATGACTTTGTGAGCATAGCAGGTGAACATAATTGAAGGTAGCAACATAATCATAACAATTAGTTAACTTGGCATGAACAATACTTTTGCAAGAGAGAGAATTTAGAGAACATGACTACAGTTGAGGACCGGATTCATGTGGAGCCGGTCCCCCCTCAAATAGGCATTTGTATTATCATTTCCCCCATTATGAGAGACTTGTTACAATACAGTCTTTGTGTTCCTTGTGACCTAGGTGATGCAATGAAGATGGAAAACTTCATGCATCACAAACATAAGATAAACTTGAAGAAAGCTTTAACTATCCCAAGCCTCAGTCCCAAGACCTCAAACACCTTCGAAGGTGGAGAGAGCTAGCAGGGATGAGGGTAGGGAAGAGGAAGAAGAAACATTTCGTAGGAGAAAGAATTAGTTCCTCACTTATCATAAATCTTGTTGCTAGCATACATAATAGCATAGTAATGAAGAAGAAGGAGATGGCAAGCTTAAGCATTGAAGCATGGCTCTTGGTGGATTTGCGCTCCATATCCAAGAGTGTTGGTGTAGGCTCTCAACCTCTACTTGCTTGGAGAAGGAGAGGGAGTATTGCACTTTGCATAGCACACAATGAGAGTGTTTGTGAGTGTGTGTGGGTGAGTATACCCCCTAAGCAAACCCCCTCCTTGCTAGGTCGACCCCCTCTTCTAGCTCATCATTGAAGCTCATTGGCTCATGCCAAGCCTAGCCAATCACAAGCTTGAAGCATTTCTAGCAATAGGTGTAGTCTTGGGACAAGTGTCCCCCTTTCCCCTTTGAGAGAGAGGACTTGATAAATTCAAAAACAATTAGATAATTGTTGTAAATTATCATTGGACCCCTTTTAATCCTAGCCAATAGAGTTCAAGCACCTCATGGAGGTAACATGGGTAGGGGTTTGACATGTGTCCCTGTTGCCTCTTTAAGCTTGGGCTTTCCTTGAGAGAGAGTGTGTGTGTGTGTGTGTTCTCTCTCTAGCCCCTAAGAAAAGGGCTCGCCCCCCTCTTTGTAGGGAATCTTTTTGACCTTTGGTGCTTAAGCACCTTAGTCATCAAGCATGACTAAGCACTTGGACTAGGGGTGTTCCCACAAGCATCTCAGGCAAGCATGTCAAAGCACCTCAAGAACCTTAATCATGCAGCAGGTCAAGTACCTCAAGCACCTTAATCAAGCACCTCAAGCACAACAAGCACCTCGAGATTGGGCCGGGTTCCCACCTCAAGCTCAGACCTAGCTTTAACTAAGGTCAAAGGACTTTTACACACATTATTGGAGGTCTTCAATGAAGCGAACCCTAAGGTCTTATGCTCCATTGGTTAGCCTTGCTCTTTGATAGACCATCTCTCATTTGGGCCTCTTTACCATTGGCCCCGTGTTGAGATAGATCTGTAAGCCTTCTCCAAGACGTGTGCATTTCTCTGCAACCCTAATACCAACAATTGGTATCAAAGAAGGTTGCATCCTCTCGAGCTTAGTCGCCAGCTGCTCCAGCACACGCCTGCTCACTTTCTCAAATTTTAGTGAGCTTTGGCAAGCGTTCACAGGTCGACAAAAATTTCGGGAGAACTCGTAGAGCTCAGTTTGCTCAGATTTTTTATTCGGGCTCATTTCAGCCTCCATTTTCACTACAGGCAGTACTACACAGGCTATTTCGTCATTTTGTGCAAAATTTCTGTCAGTGCCGTTTTTTGCATAACAAGTGCCTCATGGTCTTCTACGGTTTGTGCTATATAGCACGTGTTGTTCCCGCTCTGTTTCTCCTATTTTTGGGCAGTTTTCACATCAGGTGCAGCATTTACCATGGCTAACAACAACACAGATGTGTTCAAGATGTTTGCTGCTGAGGACAGGTTGGATGGGGACAACTACCCTATGCGGGCTTATCTGATGCAACATGTTCTTGTGACAAAGGTCATCTAGAACATTGTACAGGGCATTGATGTACATCCTGGTTTTGAGGATGTAGGCGATGTTGAGGATGTTGCAGGTCTTGCTGCAAGGATTGTTGCTATTAGAGTTGTTTTGCCTACAGCAGAACAAGCTCGTTGGGATGTAAAGGATGCACAGGCTCATGAATTGATTGCGTTGTCTGTGAAGCGCACCATTGTTTCTCACATTCGTTCAGCAAAATCTACAAAACATGGTTGGGATATTCTAGCAGGTCTTTATGCAAGCCGCAATGAGGCTAAAATTGCTTGCTGCGTAAAAAGCTGGAGTCAAAGATTATGCATGAGGAAGATGATATAGACACTTTCCTTGCTGGTATCAAGGATATCAATGAGTAACTTATTTCAGCAGGTGAACTCATTTCAGACAGTTCCCTTGTGCAGACTGCTCTTGATGCCTTACCAGATTCCTACTAGACATTTGCTAGTACTTGGAGACTGATGACCCAAGGAAATCCTGAAGTTTTCAAGTTTGATGCATTATGCACATTGCTGTTGTAAGATTCACTTTCCAAAAAAAAAAAGAACTAGGCAGCGTGCAGTTGAACATGCTTTTATTGCTTCTCAAAGAAAGGGTGGTAAACAGCAATGCAGCCACTTCTTATGGTTCTACTGCGAGTGGAAAAACTTCTGTTCCTAATGCTTCTGTTGGCAGCAATTCGTCTAGAAATTGTGGTGATAAGGGAAAAAAGAAGATGCGTTGCCATTATTGTAAAGCTAATGATCACTTGATCAAGTCATGTCCTAAGTTGAAGGCCAAAGAGGCTAAGAAGAAAGAGGGTGGTTCCAGTGCAAATGCTGGTGTCGTGCAGCTCTGCTGCCATGATGAGAAAAAGAGCAGAGAAATGCAAGCTAAGCTTCTTTGAAGCCTACACATTTACTGAGCAGTGATCAGGGCTTGATAACAGGCCAAGTTTAATGATTAATGTATACTAGATGCGGCTTAAAAGGGCCAACAAATGCCTCAATGATGCTAAAAATGAGTATGCTTGTAGTGACCATAGATGGAAGATTATGATCTAGAACTGTAGTGCTTGAGGTGCTCTACTGGCCTATCTTTACGACTCGTCGATAGGAGCTATGATGAAGAAGTTATGGCAGTTTAAAGTTCAAGTCGATTGCAGATCCGTATCGGATTGGGCAACTGCAGCTGAGGGGACAAAGCTGGAATGAATGCATCAGGCTGAAGTGCTCAATTTCTGGAGCGAGTCGGTTTTTTCAGATCAGTGTGATTGGAGTTCCAGTTGCCAAGATATTGGCCATTAAAGATGTACAGGGGCGGTTCCATACCAATCCGGTCGACTCGCTCGGAGTGCTATTTGGGAATTTTTTGTTTTTCGTCCAGGTTTTGGAATGCAATGATTGTGGATTATGCAAAAAGGGCTGCAGCTTAGAAACGTCGACTGTTTTAGCCAAATTCGAGGGAAGGTCTTTTACCAAATGCAATCACTTATACTTGCATCTTGAAGGCATATGACACTAAGAAATTGATATGAGCATTGGAATTCACGATGATATTATTAGTCAAGAGCTGGTGGAAGATTGGAGTTAATGTGTTTGGCAATGCCTTAACCGATATGTATGCCAAACGGGGTTCCCTTTAAGAGCCGAAAAGAAGCCAAGGGGGCTATGGCCGCCCAAGACATATACTGCTTGGCATTGCATTGGTCGGCATATATGCCAAATGTTGTGCCCTTGCAGTGATTTGCCTCTTGCACTAATAGACCCAACTGACTTTGCCTTAGCCCTCCTGGTGCTGACCATCTTAGACCAGGTTCTACGCATCTTTGGGGAAAGGTGGAGGAGTTGCTGCCATGAAATCTTTGGTCCTTGCTTACTCACATCTGCTACCAGGTCGTAAGGTATGTGATCCGAGCCTATCACAAATTTTTGTTTATCATATTTTGTTGGTTTTCCTTGCTTCTAGAGGTTTACAATAAAAGAAAGAGTGAGAACAACCTCTTGGAAAAATTTTTAAAAAAATGATTTTTTCTTGACTAGTTCACCGGACGTGAAAGGTAGAGGGAGAACCTAGTGGTAAAGGGAAGGGAAAATATGTAAATGTGAAAAGAAAAGATATGATGTGGTTGTGGAGCCATGCACCCATGATTCAAGGGTCATGAGTGGCTCATATCATCATGGCTTTAGAGCCATATGATGATTCAAACAAATGGGATCCAAGTGGAAGACTTGGTAAAGGAAGAAACCAGACACATGATTTTGCTGAATTTTTAAAAAATACTTCCACTCCGATCCAAGAAAAGTTTTCTTCATCAAAGTTGTAGCTGATGAGCTGGAGATTCTGGCCATATTTTTTTTATAATTTTTGCATCTACGGTCTAGGAGATATGGCCAAAATGGTGGATGCCAGTTTTTTCAACTGTGGTGGAGACCACCCCCTCTACCTTTACACACACACACCCTTCCTTTTCCACATTGAGACCTTCTCTAAAATCAGCCATTAGTCTTCTCACCCTCCTCTCCTTCCTCCTCTCTCTCAAGCTCAAAAACCCATCAAAGTTCCTCTTCTAATCACCTCTCAAGTCATGCTTAATCTTGTTGTAATTCATAAGTTCTCATTCAACCCCTTTCTATTATTACTAGATATGTATTGATTTTATGTAGATTCTTTACATTTTAAAATAAGGAAGCTCTTGGACTCAAGCTATGGAGGAATGAGTGAAGACAACACAAGTGATGATGGAGCTAATTGGTCAACAAATCACTTGAAAGGAGCTTCTTCATTGGTTGAATGTCCCTAATCAAGCTTCATTTGTACAAATTACACTTGGATCTTAACCTCACTCCTAATCACTCTCTTTCCTATATAAAGAGGCCTTCCCCTTTGTAATTTCAAGCCTCCCTCAACCCCATTGAGCCTTTGTATCACTCACCATGAGCCCATAAGCTCATTCATTCACTCTATTCTTGCACATCCTAGAGTGCAAATTGTTTCATGCTAGTAACCTCTCCTCCTCTTACTTATGTTAATTAAGAGAAATGTTTTATATGCGTGTGAGAGTGCTTGATGTGATCTTGGCTAATCCTTGAGTTATTGTTTGGTAATCTATATGCTATTTGTGTTGGGAGTGTTTGAAGTCATCCATTCCTTGTACACACACTACGATTAATGCTTCATTCATAGTGATCTCTCTCTCTCTCTCTCTCTCTCTCTCTCTCTCTCTCTCTCTCTCTCTCTCTCTCTCTCTGTGTGTGTGTGTGTGTGTGTGTAGCGGTCCTAGTCCACGCTTCCAAGACTAGGTGGTGCCCTCATCTCATTTCCCTTGTGGCACAATGGAGTTTGTTTTGGTGTAGAGGCCGCCATTCCAAATTTCCTTCGTCAGTATGGATCCTACCCCAAGTGGAAAGTCTTCTACTCCTATGTGCCTCCTTGACCTACTCTTCCTTTTCTTGTCTCCTATCACTTGGGAGGAACCCTCATTCCCTTTATCCGGCTCTGAAGCTTCCATTTCATCAGTTCTTTGTCTCCTAACTCTCTTTATTGGCATGGCAACAGCTTCCTCCATTTTTTCTTTCCCTTTATCCTTACCATTGTCAAGACTTATGACAGAGACAGCCCTGTCCTCCCCTCCCGATGGTAGTGGAGGGATCTCTGCTGGTGCTTGTGGTGGTGGAGGAGGGGGTCTCAATATTTGGATTGGTGGAGCCACATGTGCATTTTGTCCATTTAGTGGCCTAGCTCGAGGAGGAGTGACTTGCTGGCGAGGAGGCCATCTTTGATTACCATTTCCTTGATAGCATCGTGGATGGGGGCAATAATACATGCCATGACCTACCTCTCCACAGTTGTAGCAAATGTACTCACGTGCTTGCCTTTGTCCTTCTTGTCTATTTCGTTCATTTCCTGGCTGGGGAGCCCTTACACCTTGAACCAGATTGATGGACAAGCTCTCTAGTTGATTGGTGATTTGTTGAAGTAATTCTTGTTGAGAGGACTCTTGGTCTGTTGCTCCTGTCCCTGCTACTACCCTTGCCGTAGGTTGAGCTAGCGGTGGAGGCTCCATTCCCCCTTGTAGTTGAGCTTGGAATTTTAACTTCCTATCCTTCTCCCTTGCATAAGTCATAGCTTTATCAAAGGTATCCGGGAATTTATCTTTTACCTTTTCTCGAAGGATGGGGTAAAGCCCTACCAGGAAACAGTCCTTCTTTAGGCATTCTGGCGCCCTTTCTCCTTCACCTAGTGATGCACACCATTTCTCCCACAGGTTGGAAAACTTTCCTTCATAGCTTCTATAGTCATTAGGTGATGTTTGGCATAGCTCTAAGAGCTGTCTCCATATCTCCTCTGGAGGCTCATGGCGGCGAAATTCTTCGATGAAGGCCATCTTTAAGGACTCCCAGTCTCTTCTTTCTTCAGGTGCCAAAGTTTGATACCATAATTTTGCACCTTCCCTCAAGACCAAAGGAAAGGCCCTTAACTTAGTAGCTTCGTCATCCCTTCCTGATACCAGAAAGGCCATTTTCAAATTATCCAAAAAGTCTGGAGCAACCTCCCCAGGCTTACCATAAAAATTAGGGAAGGCCATAAGTGAGAGAGTAAACAATTACACAAACAGCTCCAATTTATTTTAAAATAGAGTATGGTAATTACAATTTGGGGCTTTAGCACAACTTAGCTCAAAATAGGATGAAGATCGACACATCAAAGGAATGGTAATAGTCTAGTAAGGGTAGAATGACAGGATGAGGAGAGCGCAAGATTTCCCCAAGTCTCTCGGCTCCAAACAACAGGGCTATTCTTTGCTGATAAAAGATTTTTCTATCAATACAAATATTCACATGGATATGACGCACAAAATGGAAAGGAAACATGCGGGGATCATCATTCTCATTATTGGCATCCATACTTACACACAAGAGCCTAGCTTAGTTGCACCACCTTGGGACCAATGAGCCTGATCAGCCACAGAAGGTCAGCACCTCGGATCACTTCGACTCTTCCTGATGCATCTGTGAAGACGTAAGGCGTGATGGCAACACTTTGTACAATGCTGAGCCTTTTAGCAAGCAACAATTGGATGCTATTACCATAATCAGCATGACGAATGAAAGTGACACCATTAATGTGCAGCACATCATCAACTAAGATAGTTTCCTTAGATTGAGATAACTTCTTGAAAATTAGCAGCAAAGGTAGGGCAGGGAGGCTTTTCACCCGGTCTCCAAAGCACTTTGGACAATATTCAAAGTGATCTTCACATGGACAGGAGGTTGGCTTGGGATTGGTGGTGTCTAGATTCACAAAGTGTACTGGGAGCACTCGCAGACGGGCGGCAATCTTGTAGGCAAGCCTTCTCCTCTTTGCTTCAGGAGGATTTAGGGGTGAGAGTCGTGGTTGCAAGTTGGAGGTTGAAGTTGGTTGCTCACTAGCCTTTTTCTTGCCTGTAGTGGTCATGTAATTTATTAATGAGATTAAGCCAAATGTTACCTTACGCTTGAGCACGCGCTGCGGCCTTGGGCCACTTAGGTGTAGAGGTGATCTTCCTCCTCTTAGTCGGCTCCTCAGGAAAGAGAGGTCTGGTGATGCTTTCTCTTCCCTTAATGTGTGTCACAGTACCTTCGTGTATGTTGATGTAGAATATTTCAAGCTCGTGTGCGTTGGAGGTTTCTGGAGCACTCATAGGTTGAGAGGAGAGGTATATCAAGCTCTTCTTCTTACTCTCCTTCGTTGGCGACGATCACGAACAAGGCATGTAGAAGAACTTACTTCTTGAATTTCAATGACACTGTAACCTGGTAACAAGACCTCGATGAAAGCTTTTAAGGCCTCTAAAGCCTCCTCCTCTTCTGTTCTCCAATTTACAAACTCCTCACGCCATTCATCCATGTTGTAGATTGCACATCTTCATTGCTTGTGGACTGAAGGTCTGTGTAGCCCTCCTCATTGGGGGCACCAAAATGATAGCGGGAAAAAGAGCAGTGCAATCGGGTGGCCTCTGTACTCGTGCACACTCCACAAACCACGCCTCATGCAAACAAGCAAAGAACAAAACAAAGGCGGCACCACTCTAAATTAAGAGGTTTAGGGACCTCACACATAGTGCACATAGGCAAGTGAGACTTCTGGCATTATGATGGCATCAAAACATATGGCAAAACACATAGAAATGAAGCTTAGGGACCTTATGTAGCATATATATACACAAGACATCAGCTTAACAATACAACGGCATCTGATCATACATAACAAGGATATAGAGAAGCAAGCCAAGGATGGCATAATCCCTTGTCAAAAACAATCAACCCAGCAAGTAGATATGATCCTACTAGCAACACATCAATACCTTAGAGAATGATGGCGAGGATGGTGGCCATGGAGCATGAGAGAAGACTCCTTATTTAGGTTTTAGGGCTAGTAATGTAGCATACTAGAGGGAGAGAGAGAGAGAGGGAGAGAGAGTAGAGCTCCATCCATAGCTCCTCGTTGTGAGCAATGTCGTCATAGCTTCATTGCTTGGTGAAGGGGGTGAAGTGTTGGTTTTGAGTGAGAGAAGGCCTCCTTATATAGGTTTCTGAGAGGGTTTAGGATTAGGGATAAACATGCTTAAATCCGCTGATTGGGGTTACTTTTTGCTTAGGGTAGTCAACAGATTGAGGTCACCTGATATGTCACCATCAAGATATTCTCTAGAGTGATGTGAGAGGGGAGGGTAAATGCCGATTTTTCTGATTGTGACACATGGGGATAAGGCCTTGACCAGCATTTAAGAGCAGATAAGGTGGCTGTTGAAATTGGAGGTTCTGCACATGTCAGGGGGGGACCTGCTGGGGGGAGGTGGCAGCTGGGTCCTCCTGAATATCAAATTCTCGAAAAATCCTCAACCATGGCTTCTTTTGACATGTGTTCTTTGAAAAAATCAGCATGTCTCTTTTCAACTCAAAAGTCTTTATCCCTGTTGACTCACCTTTACCATAAGATTTTCCCCTTTTCTCCTCCTGTAACTGCATTGTTGATGCCCAATCACTGCTTCTAGTAACAGTGAACTGTTACCTACCAAATACTTATGGTACAGTAAAAAATATTTACCATGGGTAAAAAAAGTTACTGTAGGTAAAAAGTGATTTGTATTTACAATGTAGGTGAAAAATATTTACTGTGGTAAAAAATATTTACTGTCTGTAAAAAAGTGAAAACGGAGTATGCTGTGCTATGAGTCCACACGAACATCCTCGTGTAAATTTCACTAGAAATTCACACCTAGAATGGGCTATTCTGTAAGATATAGGTTGTAGGCATGCATAAGAGCTCGTTCCCACGTATCTTCTGTCCATGGCACTTTTTACTCTTTGGTGCTTGTGAAGTAGATTTTTCTTCTCTTTCGAGATCCCTTGGACTAGAGTATCCTCATCTCCCCAACAACTGACTGTGCCTTTATTGCATCTTCAGAAGGGGTCCTAAAAACCATGCATCATATCTCTCTCTCTCTCTCTCTCTCACTCGAGTTGGAAAAGAAAAATAAAAGGGAGACTTTCTCTCTCACTTTCGGCCTTGGTAAGCAAGAAAGCAGCAACAAGTGTTTCTCTCTCGATGAGAATAAGTCAAGCATAAAGAAGAAGGTACCCAAAGACAAGGTTTTTCTCTCTCGCTTTCAACCTTGATAAAGTAAGGAAGGCAGAGCGGGAGAAAGTGGTAAAGCAAGGAAGGCGGAGCAGGAGAAAAGTAAAGAACCAAGTAAGCTGATTCCATCGAACTCAGTAAGAAAGATAAAATTTACAGAACCTAAGGTCAGTTGAAGCAGATAAAGCGGAAGGAGGAAATTTCCATCACCATCATCAACTAATGTTTGATTAATCATTCTGTTTAGCCCAGTGTCATTAACGGCCCAGTTAAATTTGTAAAGCGAGAGCTTAAACTCCTCGTAAGCAGATGATCCAAGTCACGGTGCTGTTAACAGCCCGCCTTGGCTAAAGATTAAATTGTACTCAAGCGTTAATCAATTAATTGATGATTGCGGTGATTGCCAGAGTTATCAGTTGTTCTTGTTCTCTCTCTTTCACACCTCCCACAGCCAGAGGCCCGGCGCCTGCCCGGCTCACGTAGCAAAAACATATCCCCCGATATCCGTGGTGATTGCCAGAGTTATCAGTTGTTCTTGTTCTCTCTCTTTCACACCTCCCACAGCCAGAGGCCCGGCGCCTGCCCGGCTCACGTAGCGAACACATATCCCCCAACATCTGTGGTGAACCCGACGTGAAATGAGCCGGGGTGGGAGGTAAAGATGGAGAATTTAGAGCAGATGATGAAGATGATTGCAGAATTAAGTGTGAACGGTTTTGATGATAAGTCAATAGTTCCAGATTTTGCAAAGATGCTTCAATTGGTTCAAGGATCTCTTCTTGAAATAGAGACCGTAAAGAAGGTAAATCAAATGGATGAAGCTTTGGATGCAGCTTTAGATGCAATATACGATGAGAGACGACTCTTTGATGGATACGATCCAGAGGTCTACCTAGAGTGCTATTGGCACAGACAGGAGGCTGTGCAGGTTCAGAGGGGGTGGATGTGGATGTCGTGCAGCTCCGCTGCCATGATGAGAAAAAGAGCAGAGAAATGCAAGCTAAGCTTCTTTGAAGCCTACACATTTACTGAGCAATGATCAGGGCTTGATAACACCCCAGGTTTAATGATTAATGTATGCCAGATGCGACTTAAAAGGGCCAACAGATGCCTCAATTATGCCAAAAATGAGTATGCTTGCAGTGACCACAGATGGAAGATTATGATCTAGAACTGTAGTGCTTGAAGTGCTCTACCGGCCTATCTTTACGGCTCGTCGATAGGAGCTACGATGAAAGTTATGGCAGTTTAAAGTTCAAGTCGATTGTAGATCCGTACCGGATTGGGCAACTGCAGCTGAGGGGACAAAACTGGAATGAATGCATCAGGTTGAAGTGCCCAATTTCTAGAGCGAGTCGGTTTTTTCAGATCAGTGTGATCGGAGTTCTGGTTGCCAAGATATTGGCCATTAAAGATGTACAGGGGCGGTTCCGTACCCGTCCGGTCGACTCGCTCGGAGTGCTATTTGGGATTTTTTGCTTTTCGTCCAGGTTTTGGAATGCAATGATTGTGGATTATGCAAAAAGGGCTGCAGCTTAGAAATGTCTACTGTTGCAGCCAAATGCGAGGGAAGGTCTTTTACCAAATGCAATCACTTATACTTGCATCTTGAAGGCATATGGCACTAAGAACTTGATATGAGCATTGGAATTCACGATGATATTGTTAGTCAAGAGCTGGTGGAAGATTAGAGTTGCTGTGTTTGGCAATGCCTTAACCGATGTCAGGAGTTTTTTGGAGCAAGGGATTGCGCATATGTACATATACATGCATGGTGCATCTCGGGCCCACATGTGTACAGGTAGGACAACATGTACATAGTGCATCAATTTTTACTATTACCAGTACCAATGTGTTTTTTCTACAATAATGAGGAGTTGGTAGTGCATAAAACTTCTCGAGGAATCTATCCGTGGGCCGACGACATGAGGTAAGCAGGTGCGTCAGATGGCATCTAGTGGCGTCAGGAGGCCGAACAGGGTCAATACTTGCACGTGGATGAGTACGGACACAACGTGGATGTTTTCTTGTGATAATTATGCAGAAAGGTCATCATGAGGACCATAATTTGGGGCCACTTCACGTGGTGGCGGGATGCATTATTGAAAAAAGCTGAGTGTCAGGTGTGCGGATGATGCAAAAAGGTGACAACTATGCACTGCGAGGTCAGTTTTTGGCCTGTTCGGGGTCCGTTTGAGGTCATCTAAAAGGCCAATGGTGCCCAACTAATAAAGCTAAGTGTGGGAACCGAAAAAACAGAGAGAAGACCAGAAAAAACGTGGAGAAGAGAGGAGGAACAGCCGCAGGTGTGTTTTTGCTCATTTTGGAGCTTGTTTTGGCCGTAAACTGCTCATCCGAGGTCGGATTTGAGCACTTTGACATTGTAGACTGGGGTTTTGGGCCGTTCCGGACGCGATGGAGCTGTCCATTTTGCCAAATTCCTCACTCTTTTCCTTCTGTTTTTTTGTGTAAGTTTCTCCTATGAGCGAAGTTTCTGCTCTAGTTTGTGATTGTATCTGGCTTATTTTACCTATATTGTGTGAGCTATTTGCCCCATTGGTGTTGGCACAAGCTCAATTGTATCTAAACATCAGAAATTATCCTCTTTTGAGCTGAGTTTTTTGGGTGTGTGTGTGTGTGTGTGTGTGTCTCTGTGTGGAGTGGGCAAGTGGATAGTCTCTCTCCTCTCACTCCATAGGTGAGTTTCCTGTCTCGGCCAGGTGTGTTGTGTAAGCCGAGTGGTGCCCCCTAGTGTGTGTGTGTATCTTTTCAAGAGTGTGTGTCGGGTCGTTATAGAGGCGTTGTGTGTGTTTTCATCCCGCTCACATTCTTTTGGCGCCCCCATGGAGGATCTTCTTCGAGTACCTTCTGCTTCGAGCTTCAAGCTTCGAGATTCGGGATTACAGGTTGTAGATTACAGGTTACAGGTTACAGGTTACAGATTACAGGTTACAGGTACAGGTACAGGTGATTCACATAGGTACATGTAGCTGGAGTACAGTGATATACTAGCAGTGGTGTCACTTGCAGTTGTTGTGGGTATGCATCACTTGGCGCCTATTTGAGCGCATTGTCTGCTGGATTGTACTTTACTTGTGGAAACTGCCATTGTACGCCTTTGTGGAGCCATATTTGGTTTTATTTGGCAGTCCCAACCATTTCTGAGACTTGGGTCTGGAAGATAGTCATTTCTGAGACTTGACTATACGCGATTTGCATTAGCCTTCGTGTGAGGGTCGATAGCGTGAGGTTTTTATTGAGCTGGGGGATTCTCAAATGTAGAGATCCTTTCGGTGATACAGGTAGCCGGAGCACCCTTTTTGTGACCTCGCCATAGGCTATGTACTAGTGAGTCCTACTTGATGCTCGGGTTCTATTGTTGACAGTTTATGCATACATAGACAGTCTATATTTTGGGTTCCTACTGCTCTACTTCTGGGGAAACTCTGTCGAAATTTTCCCAAGTTATGATGGCTGGTTTTTTGGTATTTTGAGCCATTTATGCTGTTATGCTACTGAAATTTTGGCAAAATCAGAGGTTGAGTCAGGTGTGCCTTTTTGGGAGCTTCATGGTTGGCTTTAATGGATGATCAAAATGGCCCTCAGTTCACTCCTTTTCATCTAACTCAAAGAATTCAGATTAATGTTCATGTGTCCAGGAAGATCTTTTTCCAGCAACACATATTCTTTATGTTTGGGCCAAGAAGATTGAGAGAGATCCTGGAATGTCCTTTGCCTGTTGTCATCCCGATGATTAACTATGAAAACTCATTTGATGTGCATGTGTTTGTCCGTATCTAAAGTTGAGCTCCATTGAGGTTTCTGGGGATTGAGTCAGTCAAAAGTTGTGGGTTCTTGCACGTGTGTTTGAAGGGGTTCTCAAAGCATAGTAGCTTGGGTAGCCATGGCTTTCTCTTATCCGGAATTTCATGGAAGAAGTGGTGAAGATGCGGAAGACTTTCTGGAGCAAGTCGAGGTGGCATGCATAAGCAACAATATGTGTGATGAGGAGAAGATTTTGAGGCTATTTGGATTGCTTTTGAAAGATGAGGCCCATGTTTGGTTCATGGATTTGGAAGCTAAAGAAGCAGTGGCTTCTTCTTATGGTTTGAGTCTTGACAAGTTTATAGAAGCTTTTTTAGAGCGTTTCCAAGTTTTTGAAGATGCAAATGCAGTATGGAATGAGCTCAATGCTCTTAAGCAAGGTTCTTGTCAAGGTGTTGATACCTATGTACAAGGTTTTACAGATTTATGGACTCGTTGGTGTGTTGCTCTTAAGGAAGAGACCCCCCCTTGTTCATTGAAGAAAAGTTTTTTTGTTGATGGTTTGTCACCTTAGTTGCGGTTCGAGGTTGAGTTGAAGAGGCCCGAGTCTTTTGAAGATGCGGTATGCATTGCAAAGCACAAGGAATGGAAGTTTAAGCGTCTTGAGGAACATGGTATTAATATAGGTATGCATGTGCAAGATGGATTTGACATGGAAGATGAAGTTAAGCCTAAGCAGGTGAAAAGTAGCCTATCCTATGATGTTTCTCGTTTCTTCCCAAGGTCTATTGTGAAGCGTAAAGAGGTCTTGCAGGTTGACAGGCTTCTGGAAGAGCCTAAAGAGGTGAGTAATGCTTTGGATACAGGATTGAAAAGTCTTGAGGAGGATGCATTGGCTTCTTGTGTACCTTGTGATTCTGGGTGTGAGTGTGAGGTTGAGGTTATTGATGATGAGCATGTATCTTTGGATACTAGTTCCTTGGAAATTAGGGAAGAGGGCAAGGTTGAGAGCCATTTTGTGGATTTGTTGGATGTGGAGCCTGTTTTGAAGCCATATTTTGATGTATGTGCAGTGATTGAACCAATTTGTGAGCATGATTGTGGTTTAGAGCAGGGATCTGTATTCTTGGAGACTGATGAACCCATGCTAGAAGCTATGGATAGTGGTGATAGCCATGATTATGATGTGGATGAAGTTATGTGTGATGATGAGTATGCTTATGATGATGAGAAGGGGTTTGGCATATATGAGTCCAATCTCAACTATGTGGATGCCTATGCTAGGGATATGTGTGCTGCGGGGATACTTTTGTGCTTTGGATATCAACAACTTTACCTTCACACAATGCTTTTAGCTACTTGGGTGCATGATTTGCAGGTTGTTTCTATGGCTGGTGAAGCCAAGATGCTAGGTGATGAGTCACTTGAGTTGTCTCTATCGGTTGGGTTGAATGTGGCATGCAATATTTATGCTTTTGGAACTCCAGACAGGGTGGATGTGTTAGTTGAATATGCCTATGGTGCATTTTGGTTGATTGTTGACAAATGTAGGTGTGGTGTTATGATGCTTCTTGTGAATCAGGCGATATGCCTTTGGCCTTTTGATCCAGGTGGAATGAGCATCTACTAGTGCTGCTGCTGAGCATGAATGCTCTAGCAGGCTAGGGGGTGGGCAAATTATGTCATGAGTTTTTTGGAGCAAGGGATTGCGCATATGTACATATACATGCATGGTGCATCAAATAAAGAATTGCCCATTTTTCAGAGCTAGGTGGTTACGTGGGGCCCACATGTGTACAGGTAGGACAACATGTACATAGTGCATCGATTTTTACTATTACCAGTACCAGTGTGTTTTTTCTACAATAATGAGGAGTTGGTAGTGCATAAAACTTCTCGAGGAAGCTATCCGTGGGCCGACGACATGAGGTAAGCAGGTGCGTCAGATGGCATCTAGTGGCGTCAGGAGGCCGAACGGGGTCAATACCTGCACGTGGATGAGTACGGACACAACGTGGATGTTTTCTTGTGATAATTATGCAGAAAGGTCATCATGAGGACCATACTTTGGGGCCACTTCACGTGGTGGCGGGATGCATTATTGAAAAAAGCTGAGTGTCAGGTGTGCGGATGATGCAAAAAGGTGACAACTATGCACTGTGAGGTCAGTTTTTGGCCTGTTCGGGGTCCGTTTGAGGTCATCTAAAAGGCCAATGGTGCCCAACTAATAAAGCTAAGTGTGGGAACTGAAAAAACAGAGAGAAGACCAGAAAAAACGTGGAGAAGAGAGGAGGAACAGCCGCAGGTGTGTTTTTGCTCATTTTGGAGCTTGTTTTGGCCGTAAACTGCTCATCCGAGGTCTGATTTGAGCACTTTGACATTGTAGACTGGGGTTTTGGGCCGTTCCGGACGCGATGGAGCTGTCCATTTTTTCCAAATTCCTCACTCTTTTCCTTTTGTTTTTCTGTGTAAGTTTCTCCTATGAGCGAAGTTTCTCCTTTTGTTTTTCTGTTTAAGTTTCTCCTATGAGCGAAGTTTCTTCTCTAGTTTGTGATTGTATCTGGCTTATTTTACCTATATTGTGTGAGCTATTTGCCCCATTGGTGTTGGCACAAGCTCATTTGTATCTAAACATCAGAAGTTCTCCTCTTTTGAGCTGAGTTTTTGTGTGTGTGTGTGTGTGTGTCTGTGTGGAGTGGGCAAGTGGATAGTCTCTCTCCTCTCACTCCAGAGGTGTGTTCCCTGTCTCGGCCAGGTGTGTTGTGTAAGCCGAGTGGTGCCCCATAGTGTGTGTGTGTGTGTGTGTGTGTATCTTCCCAAGAGTGTGTGTCGGGTCGTTATAGAGGCGCTGTGTGTGTTTTCATCCCGCTCACACCGATATGTATGCCAAACGGGGTTCCCTTTAAGAGCCGAAAAGAAGCCAAGGGGGCTATGGCCGCCCAAGACATATACTGCTTGGCATTGCATTGGTCGGCATATATGCCAAATGTTGTGCCCTTGCAGTGATTATGGCCACCCAATGGAAAAGCTTTGCAAGCTGTGGCCTATGTGAATACCTAAAATGGTGCCCTTGCAAAGCCATAACCCAAATAAAATTGGCCGCCCACCTAAAGGGCATGGCTAATGGCCGCCCAATTAATTAAGCAAGGGTTTTAGTGTAAAAGAAAACAAGAAAAAGGAGGCGATGGCGTGGAAGCTGCGAACAGGCAGCGCATGGAGGAGCTTTTTGCTCACTTGCGAGCGCGGCGATCCTCGGATCGTGACGTGCAAGAAGCGAAAATGGATCAGCACGCCATGGCGTTCAGTTTCAAAACCAGCAGAAGCGGAATTTGAGCTGCTCGACCTTGCCGACTGCCACCTCATCAACCCCGCTCCCACACCACGTCAGTCACGGCGCCGTGACCACGTGGTGAGAGTAAAAAATAATAGAAGAGCAAAAAAACGGGATGAGGAGAGTAGAAGGACAAGCAAGAGAGGTTTTCTTTTGGGGAGGTAACGAGGAAGTGACACACAGGGAACGAGGGCAAGATAAAGGAGGGAAGAAAAACATGAAAGAGGAGAAGAGCTCAAGGGGAGTCGAAAGGAGAAGAAGAGGAAGGTGGAGAGGGGTCGTAGAGAGGAGCAAGCTCCCTCTCTCTCGCTCTCATGCTCGGCAAGGTAAACAAGTCAAAGCTTCTCCCTCTCGGATTAAGAACAAACGAAATCTCTCTCTCGAGTTTTCACAAGGACCAATCTTGCTCTCTCTCCCTCGTGCTCAATCGATCAAAGGAGGTCTATAGCTCTAAGTTCTGGTGCTCTCAAGTTTGAACAAAGGCAAGCTTAGCAAAGGAGATCAAGAACGAAGAGGGCTCGAAGCTAAGAGCGGGAAGCAAGTTTTTTTTTCTCTCTCTTGAAAAAGGGGTTCGAAGGGAAGGCAATTAAGAAGAGAGATAACGAGGGTAAGGAAAGCAAGAGTAGGAAGGAGCTTGAAGCTTTTTCCAAAGCGACCAAGACGAGAAACCTGTTGAAGTAAGCAAGCAGGCTTGAGAAGACAAGTCCGATCGAAGTAGGAAAAGGCATGCACGGTAACTAAAGCAAGAGACCAAAGCAGGAGAAGACATGCGCGGTAAATGAAGCAAGGTAAGAAGCCGGAGGAAGTTCAAACTAGAGATTGGCAATTAAGCCGGTCCGAATCATTGATGATCGAGGCAATGAACTGAATTGAAGACTGCAGAATCCACGGACAATCGAAGCAGATAAAGTGGCATTAGAAAATTTCCATCACCGTCATCAGCTAGAGATTTAATTAGCATTCTGCTAAGTTCGGTGTCGTTAACGGCCCGGTTAATACTGTAAAGCAGGAGCTTAAACTCCTGGTTAGCAGATGATCCAAGTGACGGCGCTGTTAACAGCCCGCTATGGCTAAGGATAAATTGTACTGAAAGTAATATTCGATTAATTGATGATTGCGGTGATTGGCAAAGCTGTCAGTGTCTCTTGTTCTCTCTCTTTCACACCTCCCACAGCCAGAGGCCCGGCGCCTGCTCGGCTCACGTAGCGAACACATATCCCCCAACACTGGTTCCACTACAAGTGCAACCATTGTTGAGTCTTCTGTGAAAGGAGACTATGTTGCTGATGTTGATGCAGAATGGGCTTTTACCGCAGAGTGCACTTACAATCTTGCTGTCCATGATGCATGCTTGTCAGTTGTTGTTGCAGATTCACATGTGTGGTATTTTGACAGTGGTGCTACAAAGCACATTAAAGTGAATTTTTTACCTCTCTTGAGTCTGTCCCTCATGGGAATTCAGTCACTTGTGCCAACAATGCCTCTTATCCGATTCAGGGAGTTGAAAAGATTGTGCTTAGTGCTGCAAATGACAGTTCCTTCACACTTGTTGATGCACTTTATGTACTTGAGATCAAGGAGAATATCTTGTCTGTATCCGCACTTGCTAGACTTGGACTTGTAGTCAAATTTGTGGATGACAGATGTATAGTCATGATCTCAGTTTTGGTGATGAAATTGTTGCATCTGGCCTTTTGTGTCGTGGGCTATATAAGCTCACTTTGTATGACAAGTGTGGACAAAATTTTGCAAGCGCTGTTGCAGATTCAAGGGCTATTTCAGATGCAAAACTTTGGCATGCACGTTTTAGTCATCTGAATTTTTCTAGTTTGCTGCGTTTGTAGAAATCTGATATGGTTGCTTCTTTGCCGCCTCTTGAAGCACCTGTCAAACATGTTTGTGAAGGCTGTATTTTGGGTAAGATGCAGCGTTCTAAGTTTCCAAAGGATGATTCATTTTGGGCCACATGCAGGTTGCAGCTTGTGCATAGTGATGTTTGTGGGCCCATGCAAACTCCGTCCTTGGGCAATTACCTGTACTTCATGACTTTCATTGATGATTACTCCAAGCATGCATGGGTATTTCCGCTTAAAGCAAAGTCCGAAGTCTTTATGTGCTTCAAACAATTTCTGGCTATGGCTGAAAATGTCTCGAAATTACTATGGGCACCCTCCGTTCCGATCGAGGGGGGTAGTATCATGAATTTAATGCATTTCTGGCTAGTCGTGGGATAAAACACCAATGTACAATGCCTTATACACCTCAACAAAATGATGTTGCTGAGAGGAAAAACAGGTCACTGACGGAAATGGCACGATGTATGGTCAAAATTCAAGGTTTGCCGCATTCTTTTTGGCTTGAGGCCATCATGAGTGCCACTTATGTACTTAACAGGTGTCCTATGAAAGATTTGCAGTCTATTACTCCATATGAAGCATGGCATGATAGAAAGCCTTCTATTGCGAACATGCATGTTTTTGGCTGTTTGTTGGCATATGCTTTGGTGCCACAAACACAACGCAGAAAATTGGATGATAAGGCTGTCAAATGTTTTTTTTTTGTTATAGTGCTGAAAGCAAAGGTTACAGGTTATATCATCCGCAAGCAAAGCATATTCTGGTTTCACAGGATGTAGTGTTTGTGGAAGATTCTCTTTAGCCCTTGCGGTCATGTACTAGAGACAGTAATATAAGATCACAAGATATTTATGACACTTTGTTGCCTCTTTTCAGTGGTGGAAATACGAATGTAAGTTCCAATGAGGCAAATGTACAGCCTATGATGGGGGTTTTGAAAATGTTACAGATCAACCTATTACTGATGCAGATGTACATGATGTACTTGATGAGGAAAGGGCTGAACCATTGGTACGAAGTGGGTTTACAAATTGAAACGCAAGCCGGATGGTGAGATCGATCGCCATAACGCTCGACTTGTTGCAAAGGGTTATGGAAAGCAAAAAGGCATGGATTATGAAGAGACTTTTGCTCCCACTTGTCATATGACTACTGTGCATTTTCTATGTGCATTGGTAGCTCATTTTGGTTGGGATGTACATAAATCAGACATTGTTATTGTTGATAGCCGTTTTTTCCGCTATCCAAATTTCCATAGTGAGCTACCTCACCCTACGAAAATCACCCAAACACTGTGGCTATCCCTACCATTTCACTGTACATAGGTGTGTGTGAGTTAGGGGACTTTCCCCATATTTTCTTTAAAAACCCTCAATTAGCTAGTCACTCGGCTAGTTGAGCTTAAAAATTTTAAAAATAAAATAAAATAAGGTATATTATGGCCTCTTTGTGTGTAAATATTTCATTGTATATAGGGCCTAAATATAAGGATTTTTCATAATTATTTTGGTATTTATTTAAATATTTATACTTAGGTGTGTGTTATTTATGCCATGTACATTGACTCACCATTACCATATTTTTTCTTACCATTTTGCATACTCTTTATGCAATCTTCTCTTATTTTTTGTGTAACTCCATCCCAACAAAAATCCAAAAAAACTAGTTCTATTTATGTGTATATTTTTTCACTATTGTGATTTTTTTCCTTCCTACATCTATTCTCTATTACTCTCATAAATTACGCCACCAAAAATATTCATCTTGTTATGGTAGACTTATAATGAGAGAGATTTATTTTGACCTCTTTATATTTTTTCCACCTATATTATTTATATTTGACATGTACATATTTTTTTAGACCCCTCAATATCTGATTTTCTTAGTTGTACTATTCATTTATATCACGATCTCAACAATATCTTCAATTATAGACCTACCAAATAAGGTCAAGGGTATGTGGCATGCATGCATGCACTATGGAGGGCTCACTCTTGGAGGCATTCAAAAGAATCATCCAAAGAAGGACCCCACAAGGACTTTGTGCAGTGGGAAAAGACAGTCAGTTTTGCTGAATTTTTAAAGGTCACTTGCTCTCCGAATTTGAAAAGGTGATACAAACAAAAGTTGTAGCTCGTGGGTTGAACTTTCAACTCAAATGTTTTCATATTTTTTTGAGCCACGAGCTGTGAGCTATGATTTTATTGGTGGACCCCAGTTTGCCCATTCTATGCAGCCACACTCTCTCTTCCACTTTATCATTTTCCTCTTTCACACATACTTCTCCACTCATCATCCCCACCTCTCTCACAACTCCTCTCTGCATCCTACTCACCTTCTTCTCAACCTTGAAGAATAAGAGAAACCATGGTGAACTCATGTCTCCTACACACACTTCCCTTCCAAAATTGACCACCTAGTCTCATTTTTCCTCATCCATATTACCCATATCTATCAAAAAACCACAAAATTCAGCCTCTTCTCTTGACAGACAGCATCATGGTGATTGATTACTCATGTTCACTTACCTTGGCTCCCAAGTAAGGTCAAGAGTGGAAAAAAAACGTACCGTCAAAGCTAGTGGACCGTCAACAAGTGTCAAAATTGACCCTACTCAAGACACTTGGAGCATCAACATTGTACGAAATCCATGTTTTCTTACCTATTAAGGGTTTTTTCTTCCTTATTCGTATCCTACATGGATACTCCCATTGTAAATATCCAATTCCATTTGTAAATCAATAAAAATACTAACTCTACTAATTTACTGACACTAACCTACTATGAAAAGTCCTATCACCTCCACTTCTCTCCTCTCTCTCTCTTCTTCATCTATCCACACCAACTTCTTGATAATTCCAAGCAAAAGAAATTAGATAAAGTGCTAAAAATATAACCCAACCATGGTTAGAGGAGTAACCCTAGCCTTCAAAATTGCTATAAAAGGAGGGTGTAGCTAGCACAAAAGGGGGAGCCATAAGCAAGAGCACTATGCTATAGCTCGAGAAGCCAAGCTCAACCTCTCTAGAAGGAGCTCTTGAGTGGAAGCTCATTGTCTTATGCATATGCATGTGTTGTATTAGGGGTGATTATCAAGGGAACTATATGCCATTGTAAGAGAGAGTGATCATTCAATTGAGAGTAGGAAATCTATCATTTCTCCTACTAGTGTAAGCCCAACATTTGCTGAATCAAGGAGGGTGGATTTAGACTAAGCTTGGATGCTTTGTCTCTCTTCCAACGTGAAGTAATGAACAACAATGATCTGTAAGTGTCTTGGTGTTTCTTTTTAAGTTCTTGATAGCTTGTCTCTGGGTGTTGTCATCAATTTAGCCATAAATCCCACATACTATAAGAGGGTGACAGGGTGGAGAGGACTCCCCTGGCCTTAAGACAGTGATTGGGGTGGCTTTTCTTGTGATGTGTTGTGGTGTAATTTACTCAAGCTATGTTGAACAAATACTAATCTCACTTTGATTGGGCATGACAGATTTGTAAGAAGGTATTAATGCAACAAGCACCCCCTCCCCCTTCTCTCTCTTTCTTACATATATAATTGTGTTTGCTTAATCACTGTCGATACATTTCAAAGCAGCCCGAGCACTATCTCTCTCTCTCTCTCTCTCTCTCTCTCTCTCTCTCTCTCTACTCATCCTAGTTCGCATCCAAAACTAGGTGGTGCCTCAAATTTGTGTAGGGTTAGGTTGCGGGTTTGTGTGTGTGTTTGTTGTTTTTTCCAACCCCAACCCAATTGAGCAACACGGGATCCTAGAAGAGTGCTTAGAGGCCACTCTTCTTGTTGCCCGCCTCGGACCGCCTTCAAATTGGTGCCCCCACGGAGAACTGACTTTGTGCTTATTGTTGTTGTATTGCATGAATGCTTGAATTTTAGCATAATCAAGTAGATTATATGAATCATGAAAACTTGTATGACCGAGTTTAATTTCAAGGCAACAAAAATTGATCTAGAATATGATTTGGATTAGCATAACATAAGAAAGGAAAAAAACATTTTCACATAAGAATGTAGAATTCATGTTGAAAGACCTTTCAAAACTGTGTAGTTAGTTGATGTCATGAGAGAAAATGATTGTTTGGAACTAATCTTTGTGTGGTTCTAGCATTGAGAGACTATGACACGCTATACCTTTAATGATATCCCAATCTTCTTTGGAAATCTAGAAGAAGATGTTGATGATTTTCTTGCAGATTTTAGAATGGTTTGTCGTATCCTTGGTAAAAGGGATGACATTGAAAAAGGGGATTTTCTATTGCTATGCCTTAGAGGCAACGCTGAGCAATGGTTTTGAAGTATGTCTTCTCAGATTGAAGATGGGTATACCCAAATTTCCAAAGCTTTGAAGACCAGATTCTCTAAATTTCCAACAACGGAGAGAGCATGGGCTTCATTAGGGAGACTTCAACAACATGGTGAAGACTACTATGATTATGAGGATATTTTTTCTCGTCAATGGGGAGGATGTGGGTTTAGTTCTACATTTCCAGATTATGTTAAAATGGAGCAATTTATTTCGGGTTTGTCTCCTTTCCTAAAGACTAAGGTTACTTGTAGTGGACCCTCTACCTTTGAAGAAGCGGTCACTATTGCCCGAAGGAAGTTTCACAAGTACTTCTACATCAAAAATGGTTTCCATCATGCTGGAAGGACCAACCATCATGAAAGTTTTTCTATCAAGGAGTCATCTCCTTTGCCATACTTGTCTCCTTCTACTCCGACAAATGTTGAAGAAGTTACTTACATGCCAACTGATTATTCAAGTACTAAAGTGTGTGGCCAAGATTCAAATGTGGAATCTCTTTCTTCTACCTTTATCACAAGCATGCAAAAATCACCACAAGATATCTCAAATGGCATTGATGATTCAATAATGGATACATCGAACCTTTTGGCGGAGGCTCAATTTCTAGTCCGAGCAGACGAAGCTTTTGTGCAACATGACTCTATGGAGAATGAAGACCTTGGAGGTAACCTTGATCTAATGGAATTTTCTGAGAGTGTATCTTGTCTAAAAGAAGAGAGTGAAGAAGAAGATGAAATCATAGGTGGGGAGATCATAGACCACATTGATCATAAAGAGATGATTGTGTACATGGAATGCCAACTCCAAAACAAAGTAGAAGAGTGTGAGTTGAATCCATGTGAAGATAATCTTCAAGAAGTGTTTGAGGATGTGGAAAATCATTGGTATGACCCATGTATATTAAGCATGGAGGAACATATCATGCAAGAAGCCAAAGTTTTCACAAAATCAAACAGTAATCTGTCAACCTTTGAGGTGGTACAATGTGAGGAGTTACAACCTTGTCAAAGGGGGGGATTAGAAGGGGATGAAGAACATGGGAGAGTAGTAAAAAGTAAAATCATAAAAGGAAACTGTCAGAAGGGTATCATTCTCTCAAATGGTGTTTTAGTGGGTGGCTCTTCATTCATGGGACAATCTCTTAGCAAGAAAATCCAAAATTTTGAAGCCCCAATCATCTTCACATTGGGTTTCACCTCTTCAAAGTCAACTTCTCCTCTCTTCATATATACCTTTCATCGGGGGCACCATACCTTCTTAAGTGGAAGAGGACATGAATACTTGGTGATGAACGGATGTTTCCAAACCTTCTTCATTTGGTTCTTTGGTGTATGGAGGTCGTTAATTGTGATGCTTCTGGTCTTCATCATAGATGAAAAACTTGTTGATTACTACATGTGGATATTTCATCAACAATCAGTACCAAAATCTATTCTCTTCCAATGTGTTGGAAGCAATAGAAACCTTCGTCTATTATCTACTTATGTGGTAAACTATTTGCAATATCTTCCAATAGCAGTTGGAAGCATGGATCAAGCTTTCCTAAATCATGAAGGTCATAGAATTTTTGACTTGATGAGCCTACCCAGGTTGAATAAATTTTATGAGCTACAGTTCAGAAATTTGCTCATACAAGCTCTTGAAGATCGTAGCGGATACATCAACTTTACACAGGAGGAAGAGCAACCAATCTTTTATATCACATTCATAGTGATAGATGCAATGATGGACAACAATAAAATCTAAAAGTTTCTTCAACCAAAATCAGTAAGTGATTCCATACCATACATCTCTCTTTGGGAAAGATATTTCAAGATATTTCATCATGGGGGATGCTTATGGAAACTTTCTCAATGGAGGAGGTTTACTCAGTCACTTCATTACATCCTGCTATTGGCTCTGAGAATATCACACAACGTTTTGTAATCATACAACAAAGGTTCTTCAAAGATAAGAGCAGACAAAGACAGACGTTACACAATCTACATGTTGTATGATTGGATAAATGGTACATGAATGTATTATTATCCAAGGGGGGGGGAGGCTAATGATAGCCGTTTTTTCGGCTATCCAAATTTCCATAGTGAGCTACCTCACCCTACCAAAATCACCCAAACACTGTGGCTATCCCTACCATTTCATTGTACATAGGCGTGTGTGAGTTAGGGGACTTTCCCCATATTTTATAAAAAACCCTCAATTAGCTAGTCACTCGGTTAGTTGAGCTAAAAATTTAAAAAAAATGTATATTATGGCCTCTTTGTGTGTAAATATTTCATTGTATATAGGGCCTAAATATAAGGATTTTTCATAATTATTTTGGTATTTATTTAAATATTTATACTTAGGTGTGTGTTATTTATGCTATGTACATTGACTCACCATTACCATAATTTTTCTTACCATTTTGCATACTCTTTATTCTATATAAAAATAATTTCATGCAAGATTCTCTTATTTTTGGTGTAGCTCCATCCCAACAAAAATCCAAAAAAACTAGTTCTATTTATGTGTATATTTTTTCACTATTGTGATTTTTTTCCTTCCTACATCTATTCTCTATTACTCTCATAAATTACACCACCAAAAATATTCATCTTGTTATGGTAGACTTATAATGAGAGAGATTTATTCTGACCTCTTTATATTTTTTCCACCTATATTATTTATATTTGACATGTACATATTTTCTTAGACCCCTCAATATCTGATTTCCTTAGTTGTACTATTCATTTATATCATGATCTCAACAATATCTTCAATTATAGACCTACCAAATAAGGTCAAGGGTATGTGGCATGCATGCATGCACTATGGAGGGCTCACTATTGGAGGCATTCAAAAGAATCATCCAAAGAAGGACCCCACAAGGACTTTGTGCAGTGGGAAAAGACAGTCGGTTTTGCTGAATATTTAAAGGTCACTTGCTCTCCGAATTTGAAAAGGTGATACAAACAAAAGTTGTAGCTCGTGGGTTGAACTTTCAACTCAAATTTTTTCATATTTTTTTGAGCCACGAGCTGTGAGCTATGATTTTATTGGTGGACCCCAGTTTGCCCATTCTATGCAGCCACACTCTCTCTTCCACTTTATCATTTTCCTCTTTCACACATACTTCTCCACTCATCATCCCCACCTCTCTCACCACTCCTCTCTGCACCCTACTCACCTTCTTCTCAACCTTGAAGAATAAGAGAAACCATGGTGAGCTCATGTCTCCTACACACACTTCCATTCCAAAATTGACCACCTAGTCTCATTTTTCCTCATCCATATTACCCATATCTATCAAAAAACCACAAAATTCAGCCTCTTCTCTTAAAAGACAGCATCATGGTGATTGATTACTCATGTTCACTTATCTTGGCTCCCAAGTAAGGTCAAGAGTGGAAAAAAAACGTACCTTCAAAGCTAGTGGACCGTCAACAAGTGTCAAAATTGACCCTACTCAAGACACTTGGAGCATCAACATTGTACGAAATCCATGTTTTCTTACCTATTAAGGGTTTTTTCTTCCTTATTCGTATCCTACATGGATACTCCCATTGTAAATATCCAATTCCATTTGTAAATCAATAAAAATACTAACTCTACTAATTTACTGACACTAACCTACTATGAAAAGTCCTATCACCTCCACTTCTCTCCTCTCTCTCTCTTCTTCATCTATCCACACCAACTTCTTGATAATTCCAAGCAAAAGAAATTAGATAAAGTGCTGAAAATATAACCCAACCATGGTTAGAGGAGTAACCCTAGCCTTCAAAATTGCTATAAAAGGAGGGTGTAGCTAGCACAAAAGGGGGAGCCATAAGCAAGAGCACTATGCTATAGCTCAAGAAGCCAAGCTCAACCTCTCTAGAAGGAGCTCTTGAGTGGAAGCTCATTGTCTTATGCATATGCATGTGTTGTATTAGGGGTGATTATCAAGGGAACTATATGCCATTGTAAGAGAGAGTGATCATTCAATTGAGAGTAGGAAATCTATCATTTCTCCTACTAGTGTAAGCCCAACATTTGCTGAATCAAGGAGGGTGGATTTAGACTAAGCTTGGATGCTTTGTCTCTCTTCCAACGTGAAGTAATGAACAACAATGATCTGTAAGTGTCTTGGTGTTTCTTTTTAAGTTCTTGATAGCTTGTCTCTGGGTGTTGTCATCAATTTAGCCATAAATCCCACATACTATAAGAGGGTGACAGGGTGGAGAGGACTCCCCTGGCCTTAAGACAGTGATTGGGGTGGCTTTTCTTGTGATGTGTTGTGGTGTAATTTACTCAAGCTATGTTGAACAAATACTAATCTCACTTTGATTGGGCATGACAGATTTGTAAGAAGGTATTAATGCAACAAGCACCCCCTCCCCCTTCTCTCTCTTTCTTACATATATAATTGTGTTTGCTTAATCACTGCCGATACATTTCAAAGCAGCCCGAGCACTATCTCTCTCTCTCTCTCTCTCTCTCTCTCTCTCTCTCTCTCTCTCTCTCTCTCTCTCTCTCTCTCTCTCTCTCTCTCTCTCTCTCTCTACGCATCCTAGTTCGCATCCAAAACTAGGTGGTGCCCCAAATTTGTGTAGGGTTAGGTTGCGGGTTTGTGTGTGTGTTTGTTGTTTTTTCCAACCCCAACCCAATTGAGCAACACGGGACCGCCTTCACTGCTTTCTTGAATGGTGACATATTTGAGGAAGTTTATGTAACGCAGCCTCACGGTTTTGTCATAAAAGGACAAGAGGACAAAGTGTGCAGATGTTAGAAGGATTTGTATGGGTTGAAGCAATCTTCTCGTGCTTGGTATGAGAAAGCTGACACTCATTTGGTTAAAAGAGGCTTTCGTAACAGTTCAACAAAAAGCACATTGTATGTAAAGCGTGACGGTGATATACTTCTCATTGTGGTTCTTTATGTTGCATCATTACTTGGGTATACAGTTTAAGTAGTGTGATGGTGGTATTGCCTTGTGTCAGAAAAGTTACATAGATACATTGCTATGTAAGTTTGGACTTAAGGATTGCAAACCTATTGCCACTCCCATGGAAATAGGTTTGAAGTTGAGTCTACATGATGTTGGCGATCCTGGTGATGTCACTCTTTACCAAACTGCTGTTGACTGCCTCATTTATGTATGCAACACGAGGCCAGATATTCAGTTTGCAATCTCATAGGTCAGCAAATTGATACATAGCCCAGATTTATACATGTTGGCTTGTTTTATCCCAAGGGGGGATCATTGCCGCCAGACTTGCATGCTTTTTCGGACTCAGATTGGGCTGGTTGTTTTGACACGCGAGTGTCCACAAGTGGCTTTTGTTTCATGCTTGGCAGTTCATGTATATCATGGTTGAGCAAGAAGCAGCCTACTATGGCCACTTCGAGTTGTGAGGCTGAGTATAGGGCAGTCTTCACAGCTACGGTTGAGTGTGTATGGCTCAAACTCCTGATGGCTAATTTGGGTGTTGGACAGGACACTGCCAACACTATCTACACTGACAGTCAGGGCGCATTGGAAGTTGCGAGGAACCTAGTTTTTCATGCTCGCACAAAGCACATTGAGGTGCATTACCACTAAGTCAGGGAGAGGCTCTAAGTAGGAGAGATCAGCTTGGCTTATGTGCCAACACAGGACAACCTTGCAGATCTTTTCACAAAGGCATTGTCTCATGAGAAGCTTGAAGCTTTCCACAAAGCTTTGGGCTTACTCCCCTTTGTGGAATGATCATGTCCTCAGGGCATGGCACTTCCCTTTACTCATGTGCCATCTCTCGTTCACCGCATCACTCCAGGGGGGATTTGTTACCACATTAGGAAATTTTGGAGGTCATTTGGAGGGCCATATGAAGAGAGAGAAAAATAGAGCGCGTCCAATGAGCAGGAGGGCTACGTTACGTAGGAAAGTTCGTGGAAAGACTCAAAAAATAGGAGAATAGCCTAAAAACTTTCACGAATCTAGGATTGTGGCATCGTAACTTCCTTGCTTTTACCGAGCTGTTAGGTGCTTGCCAGTGGTCCCACTGCTGATATTCTCTTATGGTCATTAACGTACTGGAGGGTGACCATTAAGCCCGCACAAGATATTGGAATTCTAAACACTTTCCCTCCATTAGAATACTTTCAAAGTGAATCTCCCTCCACTAAAGATTTTCTCTGAGAGCTATGGCTTCCACGTCTTCTCGCCCAAGAAGCTCTAGGTGTTTACTGTCTCTCACACCAACAACCAACAGCTGCACTTTGCCTAGAAGGCCGAGTAGTAGCATATCCTCAATTACAATATCAACTTCAATAAGTGCAGAGAACCAATGGGTTGGACAAAGGATAAACAAAGGTTCATGGGTCCTTATGCAACCAAGAAGACCCAAGAGGTCTAGTGGTATCAATGTTTACCACTCAGCATGGAAGGCCAGAGTGTTGGATTTCAAGGTTGAAATTGGCAAAAGATCTGTAAAGGAAGTTATTGTTCAGCATGTGTTTACCCATCCAGATGTGATAGCAAACGGTGGAAATGTATCAGATATACATCAACCACGTTGCAATTGTAAGTACTCTTGACATCTAAACTTCATTTGATTTGTCATTTCACTTATTGATACTCTCAATATAACTTTTCTTATATATTTTGCAACGTTTATCCCTCTTCTTATGAGCAATGTCTCCATTCTTCACAGCTCAACTACATTAGATTTGTCATTTTTACTTATTGATACTCTTAGTTTAACTCTTGTTATATATATTGCAGATGTTTATCCCTCTTCTTATGAGCAATGGGAGCCTGTGGAGTGCATAATAAGCCTCTTCCTTGTTGTTCATGCCCACATTGGTTCTCTACAGTATTCAAGGAGGAGCAGCAAAAGCCTGGCTAGTGAAGGAATTTTTTTCTATGACCACTTCTACCAACTCAGCTCAGGGAATAAGAATGGCATATTGGTGAAACTGCGTCTACCAACCGATTGGAACACTGTGGACTGGCCAGCTCCCGAGGAAACAATGGTGGAGGCAATGCGAAGTAAGCTCTACAAGGATATACAGAGGTCTCTACGTAACTCTATTCCCACCAAACTGGTTAGAATTGCAAACTTCTGTCCTGCTGTACTCTTCATAGAGTTGTTTCATAGCTACAATATCCGTGTTACGAAAACTATGTTCATGTGCAATTCATTTCAGCAGTCATCCTGTGACAAACTTCTTGACAGAGGATGGTAAGTAAAGGAAGAGATTGGCTTACGGTGCGAGGTCACGCTTGATACTCTAGTTGTCAAGTACATGATTGCAAGCCAATCACTGTTAGTCTCCTTTTGGTATATGCGATCACAACTGCTCAAAGGTAAGTACATTCCTATGGACCAGGTTTCTGCAGGTTTGGAAGATAATCCTGCTGTGGATGTGGAAGTGATTGATAAAGAGCATGGCCTAATGTTGGTGGCTACAATAAGGGAGCTATGCAGTCTTCTGCAGTTGCGGCATGACATAATTGAAGAGTCAATGGACAGAGACCTATCAGATTTTTCCTTTTTCCTAGCTGGCCGTAAGCTGATGCGGCAAAGGGAAAAAGATATTTTGTGCAAAGAGTTGGATGGTCGGGTTGAAATAGTGTCAATGTAACAGAGTTTCTTGTGAACCCAAGTGTATACGAATGACTTTCAATACATGAAGTTTTTTTAGCTCATTTGTCAATTGTGCCCTGTGAATATAAGTGTGCTTGAAATACATTTCTTTAGCATGTCAAATCTCTCTCTCTCTCTCTCTCTCTCTCTCTCTCTCTCTCTCTCTCTCAATGTTAGACAAGACAAAGACATGATAGAAGAGTCATCTTAATTCATTAGAAAGTACAAACTCGTCCGTGAACAATGGACTCAGATACAATTTCTGTAAGTATGGAATCAGAATGTCTTCAAGGTAAAAATCAAAGGAATGCCCCTCAAAAGAAGGTGGTGAGATAGTTGTTCCCGGTGGATTTAGTTCTCCCTTTTCAGGAGTATCATCAATCAGTAGTGTATTAGTTGCATCAAAGGGTACACCGATTTGGCTAAACGGTTTGTACAAAAGAGATAAATGTGGTTTTTTAGGGTGTTAGTGGCCCTCGATGGTAACACATTTTCTTTGATCATACAAAAAGGCAAAATCTGACGTGTGAGCGCCGCATACACCGCAAACTATTGTAACTAGTGGCGACAAGTTTTGCCTTTGCATTGAAGACCATATGGCAACTCTGAAGCGCGGAAGAAGAAATTGAATAAATTCCTTGGTTCTTGGACGAACCACGACTCGACAAGTTCCCATCCGAAATGTTTGCAAATCCTCAAAGGGTTCTGTGTCACCGAGAGGCACACGCATCAGCAGCAATCCATTGAGGTCCAAGATAATCAACCTCTGTAAAAGTTGACAAGTACATATAAGTAGTTAGAAGCTGAACATATTTTTCCATACTTGAATAGACATTACCGGAAAAACCGTATCTACAGGTAGCAAGGGTCCATACTCGGTCTCTGTAGTGTTGTTGTCGTTGTTGCTCTCCTCTGCTTTAGCTTCATCATTCACATCTTCATAGTCATCATTCACATCTTCATCAAGGGTCTCCCCCATGGCTCTTTCTGCCTCATTCAGGGTTTCCTCCAAGGTCTTTTCCTCTGCCTCGGTTGGCCGGTTTGCATCATCCATCCTTGCCTCATCCATATCAGTTTGCTCATCCCTAGGCCTGCTTTCCTCATCCATATCAATTTGCTCATCCCTAGGCCTGCTTTCCTCATCCAGGGTTTCATCCATAGGCTCTTTTGGCTCCTCCACTGGCTGACTTGGCTCTTTCATTGTCTCCTCCATAAGCCCCTCTGGTTGTACACTAGCACCTTCCATATGCTCATTTGACCTTTCCTCATCCTCGGCTCTTTCATCTTCGGCTGAAATGACCCCCTCGGTCCGTTGTGATTCCACTGTATCTGATGCAGGGGTTTGTCGTGGTGGCACGTCATGTATTGTCATATCAATTGTGCGGTCGTCCAAGCCGCTATCTTCAGGTTCTCTGGGGCTCGACATAGTAAGCAGGTGTTGTATTAAACTTACCCGGTATCTTTGCAAATAATCATATGTGTAGTTTTTTAAAGCACTCTGCAAAATTGAAAGACCACATGGTGAGAAGTCTTGTATAAACTGAACCAAAACTGACTGAATGCATTGCCAAATGGTTACCTTAGTCATGAAAGGTTTTAATGCAAAGTAGCTTTGTAGGACATATTCTGCATGGAGAAGACATCTCCAGCCGCAAGAATTTCCATCAGTTTGATTTGGGATAGGTACATCTTTGATTGGGGCCTTGTATAGTTCATACTTTCCACATAGCTTGCCATAAGCAAGCAACAACCTCTTTATACAATTGCACAAAGCAATATCAAGATGTTAGCTTGAGGCTTCAAATTTACATGGATATCTATAAAAAACACTTTCTGATACATAACACTTACAACCTAATTTCAGGGTGGGTTCCTTTTATTGAATTGAATGCCCACACTGCTGGTTGATCAACATCAAGGCATATGAGACTCCAGTGATGGTTGTTCTCATATAGAAAGATGATGACAGTTACTTCCAGCATAGCACAGTGCAGAAACCAACTCTCAAAGGTCCCTGATGGACTGTTCTTCTATCTAATAATCACTGACATTTGTGGATCAAGAAGAAACACCTCTGTGTGGGTGTGCGGTGGGAGTTGACTTTTGATCAAGTTGCAGAGAGTATACCTGAGTTAGTAAACCTATTATCTGAGTTTTCAAAGTTAGCAAGATAGTAACACTTACTTAAGACAAGCATAGATAATTGTGTCTGAGATCTGAGCATCTGGATTCAGCAATAAATTAATGTCCATTTTTTCCAGAGCCAGCTTTCTGGCTCCATCTACAAATGGTATCTCTGCAAGCAAACCATCCTTCATTGAAAGTAGCATTTCTTTGTTGCTTGCCTCTATGGACAGGGTCACATTGCATTCTGTTTGCCTCTGGGACTCCACTGTTACTTTTGCTTTCTCCTTAAGCTCTGCTTCCCTCATGTCCTCTGTTTGGCGAGCAACCGTCTCTGCCCTTGCCCTTGTATTCACATCATGTGTGACATCTACAACTGTGAGTTGTGGCAATAGCTCAGGGGGGTATAACAAAATTTCCCTTATTTTCTTATCCCTATAGAGACATTGGGGACCAGTAGTTTGTCATACCTCCACCTTATTCTTTTTAGTGTCTCACTATCTTTGTCCATTACAGTAACCCTGTGGGCATGGGCTGCTACAATCGTGATGTCACTGAAGTACTCGAGTAGGAAGTCCTCTGCTGCTTCTTTTAGAGCCATCAATGCCACCACCTTCCACCTTTTAGTGCCCCAGGTAGCTTCTTCACATATGGACCTCACCATCCTCTAAAAGGGCAGCTTTGGTATGCACAAATCTACACATTTCTATGCCTTTCTGATTTCTCTGAAAAGACCCATGCAGCTCTGTAACTTCTTCACCCTTGGACCTTTCAAATTTTTATTTGGTTTTCCAGGTCTCTTCTTTGGGGTTGCAGATCTGCTACTTGCCTTAGTTGCTAATCCTGGTCCCTTGCCTGCCTTCCTTGCAGTGGCCTTTGTTCTAGCAATTTCACTGTAAAAAAATAGAGGAGTCTCTCTCTCTCTCTCTCTCTCTCTCTCTCTCTCTCTCTCTCTCTCTCTCTCTCTCTCTCTCTCTCTCTCTCTCTCTCTCTCCTTCCTTTCTATAGCCTAGCATATTTAAAGAGAGAGAGTGAGAGACTCCCATTACTAACGGCGCGCGTGA